>NW_025335568.1:16887893-16921529 GCF_004798865.1 Varanus komodoensis | reverse complement strand
AACCAGCAAACTTTTTGACTGCAAGATTTGTTCTAGGTTTAAGCAATGAAAGGGGATTTATTGTGAAAACACACTGTTGAGTCTAAGACTATAAATATTACACTAGATTACAGTCTCTTAATGAATGAATGACAGATCTCTTGTTTTTGTTTCTTGTTGCATTTTAATGTTAAATTATATTGTGGGTTGACAGAAACCAATCCTCTGCTGTTAAAATGTCAAACACAGCCTTGATACCTTTAAAAGTTCAGCTTCTGGAGTTTAATATACTGTTTGCAAATAGACTTGCATTTGTCTTTAATTGTAACCTAAACACTTGAACCAGAGGCTGGATTCCTGTAAAGCAGACTCTAGTTTTTTATAGTCATATACAGTGTTCCCCTTGTACAAACAAGAGAGAAAACAGCAGCACATTGTCTTTGTCAAAAGATACCCAGTTCATAAGAATCTTATGAGGCTACTGTTATCATGAAGTAATTGACCATGTTACTATAGATGGTTAAGTATCCTAAGGTGAAATCAGAGAATGCTTTGTGCCAAGGCTAAATACAGTATCAGATAAACCTCATTGGAAGGAGATAGAATTGCAGTTCCTATTTACTGTCTCCAATTTACAGAGAGCATCAGATAATCTTTGCTCACAACTCTGTCCAATGTTCTGTTTTCTGGCCAGAATTTCGGGTTTGCTTTGTTTTTGTTTTAAAAGAATGAGAAGAACACAGAAAAATAGGATATGGGATATTTGCTCCAGATAAAGTTTCTAGCTATTTTGATAAAATCATATGAAAACACAGAGATGAGCATTAATCAACAAGGTGGGCAAAATTCCTTTGCAATTCCACAGACATTTTTATTCATGTGTACATTGTATTACATTGCTGATTGTGGTTTTGTAATAACTGAATCCAGAGAGCTGACACAGAAGCAGAGCCATGGTTCAAATGATAATTCTTTGTTACAGAAGAAATGCAATAAAAATAAAATAAGAACAGATATATAAATCACAAAAATCTACTGACTGAAGCGAAAGAGATCAACATCATGATCTGAGGAATCCAAATCTATCTCCATTCCTCTTGCTTCTGAACAACGTATCACTAGTCTGGTAAATAGAGTGGATCCAACTACCACAATTCCCAGTTTTTATTTTGGCTCTTGTGTGAACAGAACTTTAAATATTCTATTTACAGGTAATGCTGTACTGGCTAATTACATTATGCAAAAAAATCTTTCAAAACAGCCTGGCTTTATATTCTTAATACCTACTGCTCATAAACAGCCTGAGCTGCAGTTTTGCCTTCTGAAGCAAGCTGCTTATTTTCTAAACATACATACAAATTTTGCTCCTCCTTCAAGTATCTTACTTCCCATTTCTATAATGGCTGGTGGGACATTTTTAGAATACCTAGTGAACTCCTACTTGGGTGAATTTTGCTAGATGAATTCTGTGTAGCTAATAAAGAAAAACACACATCTAAACATCTAGGTTTTTTGGGTTGGATCATGACTTAGTTATACTTAGAGTAAACTGATGAAAACCAAAGGGTCCTTCATTAGTCTGGACTAAGTTCCTTTGCTTTTAATCAGTCTTCTTCTAAGCGTGATTAAGTCCAGATCTAACTCATTATATTGATAGCAAAGTGCTCCCACTGAATATACAAGCAGTGAGAGAGAACATTAATGGTTAATGTGCCCTGCTAAAATCTTGGCTAATAGTGTGGAAAACATAGTATGATATTCTTATCTCTGCTGTGAAATTGAATACCTTTTGAATTTTCTAGCATTGTTTATATATCTGAATGTCCTACTTGCTTTTAGAACTTATACATGCAAAATGATAATATAATGTGGAATTTGGCTTCTAACAAAAGTCAGGTGCATACAAAAATACTTTTTACCAAATGGTGACTTGCATAGCCAAGTCAACTTCTTGGATAAGCCAGCTAACTTGTCCTGCTAAGTAATGAGGAAGATTTAACAACAGTTCTGTACCTGAACTAACAACTTAGAGGAATAGTGAAACTTTCCCATATCAAGAATTTACGTGCACATGACATGATAAATGGTCAAGTGTTTTCACCCAGACATCATGTAGCTATATATTAAGAGGCAGAATTTACCAGACTGTGTGTTTGTGCCCATCTAGATCTTTCTTTGGTGAAATGTAAAAGCATGGCTGTTCTCATAGATGTGTCTTGATTCATTTTCCCATTTTCTCAACCACTACATGCCCCAGCAAATGAAACTCATCCAAAATGCAATTTTCTTCTCAAAAGTGAGAATGGGCATGTGAAATGCCTCCAAGGTACAGAACAATGAATGAGCTTTGCCAAGTCAAACAGAAAAGGTAGGCAGTTCTACAGCTCGCTATCACCAGACTCCCTTTTTTTGTCTAGAGCAGTGAAGGTCAAGTGCTTAAGTCTACATTGATGTATGGCCACTTGCAAATCAACAAAGACAAAGAAGTTCTGTACATTGCCTTGGATCCAAATTTAATTCTATTTGGAGTAGACCACTGTAATCAATGGAATTTGCGTTGGGCATGACTAATTTAAATGTCATTTATTGCTGTGAGTACTCGCAATATGAGTACTCTCATATGACCAAGTCAGGATCCAACTTATTTCTTCCATGTTCCTAAAGTTTAAAGCAAGGATTGATTTTTTTGTCACTACACTACAGCGACTAATGTGGAAAACTGAGTATTTTACACCCATTCAAGGCATTTAATTACGCAATGCACCAACTGTTTCTTTTGTAAACGCTTTTTAGAAGTGTCTGAGGCAAGCATGGCTAGTAACCCACCTGCCCCACCTTACAGCAGTCTTACCAGATTGCTTCATTCCAAAACCTTAGAAAAGCTAATATGATAACCTGGACCACTGAGATTTCACTAAGTCAAATGAGCACTATCCACAATCTTCATAAAATACACATCCAGTTGCAGTCCCTGGTTAGAAGATGCTTGGCTAACACTTGTATTAACTGGTTGCTCATTTGGGAATTCCTCAGCCCACTGTTGGATGGAATATGCTTCAAAAGTTCTACACGTTTCATAAGAGAAATGTAAGAGTAACAATAATTGTCCTTTTTTGTCAAAGTGAGAAACACTTCACTCGGCTGTTTATAACAGCATGTTTCCACCTCTGGAGAAACAGAGAGGGTGGGGATCAAATGACAGGTGTGTTAATGAGCGTCTGCAGCAGGGATCTTAGTTTTTACTACTTTCTTTGTTTTTTACTACCCTTTATCTGGAACAGAACCACTATGTCTTGGGATAGCAGATAGCAGTTTAAAACCTTCCCTCTCAGCCACCTGATACCTGAAATTTCCCTTCCCAGTAGCATATTGGGGAAACAATGGGTTGGAAGAACTAAGCTTCCCAGCTTGATGGATGCTGGTTCCAATCTGGACTAAGGCTGTACACACTCTAGCATAAAAACAGAGAGGGGTCAGCTGCATGCTGCATGATTAATGTGTAGCTTGGCTGAGATCTATAGAAAGAAGTTCAACTAGTTCATAAATATATAGATATTTACAGACTGCAGCAGGCAAGCCAGCACTGTGTATTAAAATGGCAAATCAGTAATTCACGAAGTATTACATATAAGGGCACTAATCGTAAAAGACGAAAACAGAAAAGACAGTACGTATTTGCCTTATTGTGCAATAATGCATTAAATTTGTGTCTAAGAACTTATTTTATCTCCACTCTTCCCTTTTGTAATTCTTACACCAAAAGAAGTGCTATGTGCACACAGAAGTAGAAGTATATATAAAATGGTATACATGATAATCTTACGTGGTCTCAGTCATATTCCCCCATCCACATCCCTCAGGCTTCTTACAGCAAACCTGGTTACATTTTAAGAGCCACTAAGTTGCATGTTCTTTCTGAACACTCATAAAAGTTATTTTCTGCATGGCCGAGTATCTTATTACTTGGTGTTTAACGTTTTAGTCACTTTCTCTGCATCATTTAAGGAAAAAATTGAATACAAAAAGGCAAATGTTCATATGGCAGTAAAAGAATAGGATTAAACACAGTTCTTTTGTAAATTCCTTAATTATTTAGAACATGAATATAGTGTTTTGTGACAATAAAGAGGTTCATGTTGCTAGTTACATTTTTGAAAGCAGAAAACATGCCATTGAAATGGTAGAATTAAACTAGCTTTGCTCTGCTGAAGAAGGCTTTTATCAGTAGAACGGGGTGTGAAATTCAACTATCCATCTTCCTCCCTGTACCTCTCTACTCCTTCAGCCTGTTCTAGAAATTTTGTGCCTATATTTGGTGCAGGACTGAGGAAGATTTCTGAAAATCACAGCCCTCCCCTTTCTGCTGATGGAAGGCTTCCATCAGTGGAAGGAACCTAGTCGTGTTTTGCCCAAACTGATACACATCCAAATTTAACCCAGCCCAGCCTGCAAAGCAGTAAACCCAACTTGAGATCTGCCATGTGCCTATCAATCAATTTATTATTTATGGCAAAACAAAAATTCAAGTTGAGCTACAAAGTGAGTACTACCCTTTGCAAAACATAAAAAATTAAAAATTGCTTTATCCTGAATGTTTGCTCTCATTACGAGAGAATGTCTCTTGCATTTCATCTGACATTACTATTGTAGGTTACCCTAAATACTCCCCATTGCAGTACATGAAAACCATAAAACTTATTCCTTCCCACATCTTCACTTCTACACTTTAAAAAGTCTACATAAATATTCCAGTAAGCCTACTGAAAACCAACACCCAGCATCTCTTCCTGTCATTCTGCTTCTTTTAGCAACTTTTAATGCTTCAGATGTTCACAGAGTGAGCATGTTTCTTGCACAGGGGCTTGTCTTTTTTGGAGAAGAAACTTTGCCCCTCCAGACTGTCACAGCATACCTGAAATAACATGAAAAATTATTAAAAGTTTGTAATTCCAAACATTATCACAGATGAATAATATAGACATATTTCAGAGGCACAAGTGAATAAAATATGTTAGTAACATTTTGGTGTGAGCCTTTCCAAACCATTTTAAAGGAATCCTCACTGCAAAATACAAAAATCCTTTACAGTAACAACACGCTGCCCAAACTACCCTGAAATAGTACTTTCTTGTATGCTCTGCACCAATTAAAGTACAACAGAGCTGTACTCTACCATTATTATTCAGATTAACAACTCTCTGTTTAAGCAATGGCTTTAGGGAATGTAGCCTCAATTCCACATTTTCTTGCACATATCTGATTATCTGGATCATTTGCAGACTGGCTTCAGACCTGATGTGGGGAGGTGAACAGCTTTGGTGGCCTTGATGGAAGACCTTTGCTGGGAATTGCATAGGGAAAGTTCTACTAGTTCTTCTGGACTTCTTAGCAGCATGTGATGCTGTCACACATGATAGCCTTCTGAGAGGTTTAGCCAATATAAACTTGGGACAATGCTTTGCAGTTTTATGGGCCTATTTAACTAGAAGAGCATTACTAGAAGATATTGGGGGATGTTTGCTTGGCCCCTTGGCCATGAAGTTCTATTTTATCCCATATATTTCTTAACAGCTGCAGGAAGGAACTGGAAAAGATCATTTGATGTTTTGGAGCTGGATCTCATTATTATGCCGAGAACATCCAGCTCTCTCCTTACTTTTCAACTGATTTCAAGGAAACTGTGGAAGTGCTGAACCAATGCATCAACCTGTTTTGATTGTGATAGTGCCCCTTCCGATGGAAGAGGTATACGATCCCAGCTCTAGAATAGCTCCTGGAAGGCCAATGACCAGCTTAGGGTTGTCTAGCAGACACATCCCCTTCTGGAAAATATAGACTTGGCCACAATGACCCATGCTTTAATCACTTCTTGTCTAGATTACTATAGCATGGTTTATGTGGGGCTTCCCTTCAAAGCCCTCAGAAAATACAGGCAGATACCAGATGGGTATAAAGTTGGTGTTTTTCAGAGCACTTGTCTTGGATCAGTTTCCACATGTCACCATTTTTTTTCTGAGAGTTCTTACATAGAAAGTCCTTACCTATACCTGGTTCTTACCAATAAAGCTCAAAATGGCTTTGGACCCTGGTATGTGAAAAAGCACAATCCCCCATATAAACCTGTCAACCATCTGGAATCATCCTTGGAGGCCCTATCCTATCTCCCACCATTTAGAGAGGACAGACGGATAGGGACTAGAAGAGGACCCTTTTCTCTAGCACACCTGATTATAGAACTCTCAGCCTAGGGAAGGCAGATTAGCTCAGTCTTTAGCATATAAAGTCTTCATTATTCCATCAAGTTTTTAATGGTTCTTAGTGTTGCTCTCTGATGTTATCCACAGGATTTCTGTTCTTATTTGATTGTTCTCCTTTTTATCTTGGCAGATATTGTTGTTTTTATGTGACCTGTAAGTCACTTGAGCACCCAGCAAGCTGTGTGGGGATTCATAAATTGCCCCTTGACCTAGACAGAGTGTTCTCACTGGCAGCTCCCCCATTTTGCAGTGATCTGGGTGAGTTCCCCAACATTATCAACTTTTTATCACCAAGTTAAGACCTTTCTCTATCCTTAGGCATTTGGAAGTATATAAGATTTTTAATGAGGCCAGGCAATTTCTTATTGTTGGCTTTTAAACAATGATGCAGACATGCTTGTGTGCATATGCTGTCTATGTGGCTGCAAGTACAGGTTTTGTGATATGCACAATATTGTATTCTTATACGGTATACAGTTTGAACTGTATATAGAGCTTTGGCTATTGGACAAATGTAGAGAAATGTAACAAATGCAATGAATGACATAATCATATCCCATGAATAATAATGTACAAGCACTGATATCACAGACATGCTAAAAAAAAGTAAAGAAGAGCTTTTTATACATACTGAGCACACAAAGCAGGTGTCATGCCAAGTGTAGCCCAAGGCTTCCAGGAACCTATCCCCAGCTTCAATGGGGAATTCACAGCCATGGCACATGGTACCAAAGAGGGCATAATAATCTGTAATACATATACAAAAAACATGATCATTTTAATCAGCAATGAACTCCAGAGAAGAATAACCACATGGTGTTAGCACACATTGTTGGACTAACATATCACAGTTGATACATTTAAGATGATAAGGATTTAAAGCCTATTGAAGTATTTCCCTATTGAAGTACTCCACTAGGTCTACAAACTGCAAAAGGTGAGCTTAAAGGAAAATAGGAAACATAAGTAGGTGCAATATGAATGGTCATCCTTACCTATTTTAATAATCTATTCAAACACTAAAAAATGAAAGGCTCGATACTAAAGGAAAAAGGCCAAGCTTCCCAGCTCTCATGGATATTTGTGCTAATTTGAAAAGAGGCTCTACTATTTACAGATGTTTTAGAAGTGAGAGGATTCCCTGGAACATGCTTTCACTATCTGAAGACAGCTGTGTAGGCCTCTGTGCTCTCTGATCTCCCCGACTATGCCCCTTATGGGTTCCATAAACTTCCAGGTGTTCCCCTTTTTCTAACTACCAAGTCAACACCAAGTTAGAGTCCAGTGTTCAAATGGAAGCTATTTTCACAGCTCAAAGAGCTTACCAAACTCACATGCTTTGGTACAGAATATTACTCAAACATAATTGTTTTAAAGCTGACAAAATCTCCTCTCCATTTCACAGTATCATATTCGAAATGGGTGCTATGCTTAGTTAACTTGGCTGCTGTTTATAGTTTCAAGAGGTTTACAGGCCTTTCTGCAGAAAACAGAAAACAGTAGTCAGGGAAAGACTGAAAAGCTTCTGTTTTCTTTCCCTTTCAACCTCAGACACACAGTCTAAGATTTTTCTCCTGTTACATTAACCATGGTAACAGCAGCCCAAAGTAATCTGTACACAGAAATTTTACAAAAGACAGGTCAATGATGCACTATTTTCAAGCCTAGACACTCAGTTTGTAGTCTCTGATTCCACCAGTGTCAGCAGAAATTCAACTGATGAGGAACCTAGCTCAAAGGCTCATGGGATACAAGACAACTGCCTTAGCTTAAATATCCAATTATTTTTCTCTAGGGCAGCTTCACTGCTTCTACTCAGTGCTATGCGGTTAGTTGTTAGGTTTGTGCTGCCTTTGAATCTGACTGTCTTTTCTTAGCAACTTCAGAGTTGGAGGAATACTTTGGGTGGCATAGCGATATATTATTCTGTGCCAATAGCATGTCTTTTTGTTTTGCCCACAGAATGGGGAGGATAGGCAAATTACCACTGACTGACTGAGATTTTCTCCTCTTTTTCTTTAAACAAAGAAAGGATCCCAAAAGCAAAAAGAACGAAAAGCAAATGCAGCAGTTTTTAAATTCCGTATTTTCTATTGTTTTGAATAAAATAAGGGGATTGTGAAAGGATTAACATGAACCAGAATTAGGAGAATATTTTTAATGATAATATTCATCCCTGAAGGAAAACCTGTCACAGGCACATTCCCATTTTGACAGTTTAGCAAGACTTCCCTCCAGCTTTCTCACTTTAGTAGGTAATACCTTAAAAGTGGTTATCATGTATAATGAAGGACTGTTTTTACTACAGCACCGAATGCAAAACAAAGGAAGAGAAGCAGCCTATAGGCTGGATCCAAAAAAGTCCCTTTCCCCCTGAGACAATGACCCTATTTCTCTATTTCTAATACTTTCATACTGCTTAAAGTAACACCATCTCCAAAACTGTCAGAAGGCTGTTAGTCAGTGGACTCATTCCATTTGGGTGAATGAGTACAGGGTTAAACTGGAGAGACACTGGGAGTTTATGTATGCCTCACTCAAGGTACACCATCTCTCAGAAAGGCACTTAAATGTGCAAGCATAGTTAGTGCCAGCTCCAGCTTTGTGAAAGCAACCAGGGAAGGCACTGAGCCTCTTCCCTCAATAAATTGGCCTTCTCCTCACCATGTCACATGCAGCAATTGCTCCTCACCACCTTACTTAACAACTGCTCTCACTTGCATGCTGGCACATGGGAAAGTGAATGAATAAGTATGCAGTGGCACCAACTGCTCCTCCTCCTCCTCCTCCTCACCTTCACCATTGTCTGGTCTAAAAGCAGCATGCAAAGGTGGAGTGAGTCCACAGAGCTCTTTTTGGTGGGCTTCTGATGGAGTATGAACCTTTGGTAGGTGTCCAACCATGCCCACTGCCTGCTCACTTCAGAATCTCAGGTGATCACCTGGGAACATTGATGACTGGTGATTCCCTCTACTGGAAGAAGGGAACATTTGGATCTAACCTTATACTAATAACTAAAAAGAATATCAGAAATGAATTAAGCGCCACGTTGTCTGCATTTTCTACCAAATAAGGCACAAAACTCCAAACAGATTTAACTGGGGCAACCCTCACCTTGCAAAGGCTTGATGTGGTCCCATCCCATCATGTGGGACTTATTTTATAAAGTAAAAACTTACCAGTGTTATGAGCAGAAACAATCGGATTGGTTCAAGTGAAATATACAAAGCAATTAGGGAATATGGCCACCATCCTTTCTTCCATCTTTCTGATACAGTTCTCCACTCTCAATACACACCTGTCTCACAGTAGGGATCCCCATCTTCCAAATGGAAAACATTGTTGCGAATCGGTTTGTGACAGGCCACACACACAAAGCAGGACACATGCCAGGTTTGCTTCAAGGCATTTATTACTTCCTAGAGCAGGAAAGGCAAAAATACACCAGGCACAGTAAGATTTGAACTCTCTCTCTCTCTCTATGGAACAGCACACAAACATCAGTCCTGGGCAATGTAGGTCTCACATCCTGGAACTGGTCCTCTCTACAGTTACTTTGCTATGCAAGACAGGAGATGTAAAGCTAGATTGGACTATTCTTCCATGATCCATGAACTGAATGCCTACTCATCAAATGGTGGCACTTATGAATGTCAAGCATTTTTCAGCCTCTGCTTCACACATACATATTTCAGGCTTATCTCTAAGGATTTTCAAGCCTTTTGGGTCAGAGCACATGCCAAGGTTTATTAGTATTACCAATTTCATCAGTTACTGCTTAAGGCTTGATGCAGACATAACATAATGAAATTTAATGGCCACTATGCAAACAGAAAGCAGGCTCCTGAAGCATCACTCAGTCATGTCCAAGATGATGTTATTATCCTACAGTGCACTAAACAACTTGGGACTAGACTATTTAGCAGACCAAATTCTCTGAACTATATACATCTGACCTTTAAGAATGCTCGAGGCAGCCTTGCCGGCCATTTCAAAGCTAACAAAATGCTTCAGACAATTCCGTGACAAAATGGCCTTTTCAGCAGTGGCACCTACCCTTGGAGAATACCTCCTACATGCAGTTTAATAGCCTCCTAAAATGCACAACCCAGGCTTTCCCTAACTTAATCATGTTTATATATTTAACACCTCCTGTATTGTTCTGCATTATCATTATTATTGCCCTTACTGGAATTGTTTTAATGTTGTATTTTAATATTATAATTAAATGTATTTTAAATGCTATGTTAATGTCTGCCACTTTGGAATCTTGAGCCATAAAAATATAACAAATAAATAAATTACATGCTCCATCATGTTCCAAGTAGATTGTATTCACAAAACAAAACAGCTAGTTCTGGCTAGGTTTTCCTACTGCCAGGATCAAACCAGACCTTGATCAGGTATGACATAATTTGTTTCAGAAGAGGGGAAGGCCTGGAGGAAGGAAGGAAATGCATGACACTGCAGTCCACTCTCAATTTTTGTTGTGCCTGTCCTAGTGTTACAGGTGTCAACAACCACTCCAAAACCTCTTTAACATTTTGCCTTATTACTTACTCCAAGTATTTTCCTCTGGCATCGGGCACATTCAGGTGCAAAGAACTTCTCATAGCAGCCCTCACAGTAAAGGGCTCCTTTCTCTTCCACAAAGCCGATGTAAGCCATTGAGGTTTTGCAGTGGGCACAATTAAACTCTTCTGGGTGCCAAGACTTGCCCAAGGCCACCAGGAAAGGGCCCCTGTTTTAAACAAAAACATTATTCAATGCTATGCAAGTAACTGTTTAATGTTAATGAGACTGAGACCTAGTGAATTAATGTTAATTGTTTTAGCAGTTTTAGTGTATCTGATCTTGTATTTTATATGCTGTGTTTTAGGCTTTACATTTTTCTGAGCTGCCTGGAGAACTATGGCTATTGGGCAGTGTAAGAAAGTAAGGAATGGGGAAGTCACTCCTATTAGCACAAAATTTCAAGCTTAGAAGGGCAGAGTACTGGGAATACTGCAAATATTACTATGAAAGCAAAATTGATCCCTATACTTTATTCTGAAAAGATAAAAGTTGTACTGGAATTCTTTTTCTTTAGTCAAGGTTTTGAATAAATTTAACTACATTTCAATACCCACTTCAATATTTAAAAAGAAGGCATTTAATGAATATTTACATCTCTTCAAAACTGTCTCCTGAAGAAATTAAACATTGAAGGGGTACAGTTTTGTAGAACAGGAATTACAGATGAAAGTGAAACCAAGTTGAAAATGTGAGCTACTGAAGTTTCAAAAATGAGACAATATGGAATGGAAAACTATGACTTAACTCAATGCTTCACCTTCAAATAGAATATTCATTTGTAAAATGAAACATAAACATAATATTTCAGATAAAGAATGCTGCAGTTCAAGATAAAGCCCAAATTTCAAATTGTGAAATTTGGTTGTATTACACAACCTATCTGCATATCTGATTTAAAATTCTTAAAACATATTAATCCAGATTCTAGTCAACTTCCATTTATTTACATGTTTTTGGTTAACTATTTTTCTTTACCAAAAAAATCCTGGATCTTTTCAAGCTCTATAAAATCTGAAGCATCTTAAGTAAATGCTCTAGAACATAATGCAATGGGTTGAAAAAATATTTTTAAAAAATCCTTCATGCATCTTAAGAAATCGGACTAGTAATTTAAAAACACCCCTGCTGCTCTGTGGTTAGCTGAACAGTGAAAACACTGACCTAACTTGATACCCTCCAACCTCTGTACAAGCACCTTTTTACATCAATGCCCTTTCAGTTATGTAGTAATCTAACAATACAAGTCCTTATGTACAACAAAGTGCTCTCTTCTCACTGTGTCAGCACAGGCTAATTTACCAGACTCATTAGGAAAGGACCGACACTAAAGAGGTTCTTCTGGCCCCAGGTAGGATCATGTTTCCAATTGTCTGCTCTAAAATGATAGACTTGGATGTGAATGAAGTATGGTTTTGTGAGGTGGGGGGATTTTTATACCACCTGTTACATTTAGCAAAGAATTCTTATACTTGCTATGTTTACAGTTCCTGGAGTTGTTTTACAGTTTTGACCTCTTGATGCAAACTTTCAAGGCATCCTAAAATGCCCAAAGTAAAGAAAATAAATGCTTATCTTCAGATAGTTCACTATATTCCAAGTATTTTAGCAAATTCAGCAGGTTAAATTAGTGTATTTATAACATAATCCTATGCATGTTTAGATGTTTTAAAAAGTCCTCTAGCTCCCAGAATACCCCAGTCTGCACAGGTTACGCACATACAGTTGTACCCATAATGCATCGAACAAAGATTTTACAAATTTGGAGTTCAATAATTGTGTGAGCCTAAAGAAATGTGAATTGCAGCAAAGGCAAAGGAAGCATCATTTAAGAACTGGTTGTCACCCAGAAAATTAACAATAAAAATGGGACCCATGTCTAAGTATACTTGTTTAAGATCAGCAAAAAGTCAGTTTAGGTTGATATCCTAACTATGAACCTTTCCATGAAGGATAGCTACAGTTATCCATGCTCTGGTGGCCTCTGATTTGGATTACTGTCCAGAAACATTAGCTGGTCCAAAGGAAGGAAACAATATTGTTAACAGGGACTGACCAATAGGATCATAGTGCTTTATGATCTAGCCTGGCCATTTCTGGGCCAAATTCAAATCTTAGCTTACAAATCCCAAAGCAGCTTGAAGATCGACTACATGAAGACAGTCTCCTCCCATATATTCTTGCCTAAACCCCAAGATCATTCTTGAAACAGTTCTCCAGGTGCTTCTGTGGAATGAGGTGAAGTGAAAGACTGGCATCTCTGGAACAGTCATTCCACAATCACCTCTGAAAAGGCCTTTTCCTTCGTAGCCCAGCAGCATGCTTTATTACAGTCTTTTCAGTAATGGGTGAAAATCTTTTTTTTTTTTTCCACAGGCTTATTTATCCCATCTCTTTTTAAAGTTGTGTTAGACTATTTTCAGAGTTTTGTATTGCTGTTTGGTTTTTATTTTGGTTACTTCTTTAGTATTATTTTGCTTTAAACTTCATGTTTTACATTGTTTTACTATGTTACTGGCTTTTTGATTTTAAACTTTGGCTTCACACTGCCTAGAGACCTTTGGCTAATGGACAGCATAGAGATGCAACAGATAAATAAGTCCCTGAAATATTTTTCCTGGTAGCAGAACTATCATCAGGTATAGAATGGTTCCTGTGATCTCCATTGGCTCAGGAACCTAAATAGTTTGGAGGATGCACAAGACCAGTTACATTATGCACTTTCTATTACTGTGGCCAGTTTTAACAACTGAATTTTTAGACACCCTCCCATATAGTCAATAAGAACTGCACACTTTTCGGACTCGTATTGTTCGAGTACTTCAATCACTGAAAGGAAAAAGATGCTTGTTGGAGAGTATCACGTTAGGTCAGTGCTTGCATTGCTCAGCTAACCACAAGACTGGAGTGGGGGATGCTTAGAGGCCTAGTCTGATTTCTTACAGGTGCATGAAGACTTCATCTTAATATTTATTTTTATACTGCATTATGTTTCCATTTTCTTTTTCAGGGCATTTTTTCTCTGTTAACTTCTAATTTATCTTACGTGGTGGTGGATTTGCTTTCTTGGTAAATGACAAATGTAAGAAAAGTGAGAAAAAGAATTTATACAAATTCATACTTTGAAACAAACAAACCTCTCCTCTTATATGTAAGCCACGCAAAAATACATGAATAACAGTGACCCTTGGAATACAAATGTGGTTCTGAAAGTGACAGCTGATTAAGTTATTGTGACATCAAAGACATAGTAAGGGTCCTTAGAGGAGGTCAATGTTCTATTAGATTGACACTGCAAATCTTCCACCCATATATGGAAAAACAGAGTTTGAGTTTTGATCCAAAGGAGAGAATGAGGGAAAGGCGAGGGGGGAATGTAACAAAACCCAGAAAAGTATCAAAGCCTTTAGAAGATAAAGATATCCATAATTAAAGATATAAATTAAAAAGTTATAAGATGGCCTCTTTTAAATTTTGGGAGCTTCCACATCATGGTTATTTTATGCCTTAGTGTAAAGTAACCAGGTCTACAGTGTGGTTTGGCTGCAAAACAGGTGTGCTGTAGAATGTCACTTGATCCAGCTCTTACTTTTACATAGGTAATACTGCCTGAAAGGGCATGAACTGTAATTATGCTAAAACCTCAACCCTGAAGACTACCGTAAGCTTCCCAAAGCACTGTAGCACAAAAGCATAAGGAGAACATTACATATTCATTAAAATATTGTTCTGTGCTTTCCATGCATGTCACTATCAGGAGGAAGCTGTGACACAGCTGCAGGACCTCACAAACACTCACTGACAACAGCAGTCAGGCATGGTTGCTGATCAGCTCTCTAGGATCTTCCTAATGGAATCGCGCAGCTCTCCATCCTGTTTCTATAGCATATGATCACTACTTTCTGATTATTTGGGGCAGATTATTGTATCCTATATCTTTTCCATTGTGCTGTGTACTAACATTTATTTGCATACACACTGTTCTTATTTTTGCATTATTTCAACATATGTTTATATTTTGTTTTATGATCTGTACTAAAAATGATGATGAGAACGTCAGGTACATTCTGTTAACAATGACCCACAGGTGGATTGTTATGTTTTATTTACACAGCTACTATTATATATCGCCTAAACACAGTTGGAGTTAAAGTATAAGATGGCCAATTCAGGAAGACTAAGGTCAAAAGGTCCTTTCAGCTGGTTTGGGAGGTCCATCATTGACAAAGTTAGGTTCACCAAAAACACACTACAGTATCCCATGGAGCTGGTATGGGAGCAGCAAGTCCACCAATCCTATTCTATACGTGGCTCCCAACACTCACGTAGAAGGGAGAATTCACACTACTGGGAAAAACCTGAAAAGAACTTGGCAGGCCCATGTATTGCTAAATCTCCATTCTGCAATTGGAAGGTATTGCTTGCGGATGGGAATTGGCAGGGCCAAGCACTCGTGGAAAAGAAGCAGTGGCAGGCCCCACTGGTAGACAGGTAGCTTAGGACACTGCCTTGAGGGCCACCTTCAGTGACTGTACTACGTAAGAAGAGAGTGATGCTATATAGGATGCTACTCGGAGATAGTACATCATTACCACTTTGCCTCTAGAGCAGTGATGGAGAACATTTTAGAGACAGAGTGCCCAAACTGCAACCCAAATGCCCACTTATTTATCACAAAGTGCAACACTACAATAAAACCTGAAACCTGAGGTTTTACTTTAGAAAAAACCACTCACACCAAGTCCAAACAAATATGTATATACCCTTGGAAGCGCACTGACCGGCCATGGGAAAGCTCTGAGGAATCAGGGCTAATGAGTAGAGGCTTGTGACACCATCGATTGGCACCACGACTCCTTTCCGAGCGTGTGCACGGCCCCAGTGTGCGCTATTAACGGATGCTCAGCTGAAAGGACGACAAAGCTCACATGGTGACAGACACAGCTCTATGTGTGCACTGTGACCTGTGTGACATGGGTTAGCACCCACTGGCCTATGCCTACCCTTGTACACAACATTAACCCAAATAGAGAGGTAATAGAGCATTCAAAATAATGTGAATTTGAAAAAGCATTCCATGAGCAGCTTCTTCTGCACAGCTCATCATGTTTGCCCAATCTAAAAACATTCCACCCAAAAAAGTTATGCCAGGACACCTTGTTTCTCTAACATTAACCCTACCCTGGTGCACCCCTAACCCTAATACAGAGGAAAAGTTTCACTGAAAAAAAAGGGATTTTGAAAAAGCCTTCCTTGTGCAGCTCTTTCTGAAAAGCTCATCATTTCTGCCCATTGTAAACACATTCCAGCCATCAACATCATGCCAGGACACCTCATTTTTCTAACCCTAACCCTACCCTGGTGCACATCGCTAACCCTACTTCAGGGAAGAAGTTACATGGAAAATACTGCGATTTTAAAAACGTGTTCTTAAGGTAGATTTTTCTGCACAACTCATCATTTCTGAAGGTTCTAAGCACATTCCAGCCATCAAAATCATGCTAGGATACCTCGTTTTTCTAACCCTAACCCTACCCTGGTGCACACCCCTAACCCTAATAGACGGGAGAAGTTACATGGAAAATACTGCGATTTTTAAGATGTGTTCTTAAGGTAGATTTTTCTGCACTTCTCATCATGTCTGAAGGTTTGAAGCACCTTCCAGCCATCAAAATCATGCTAGGATACCTCGTTTTTCTAACCGTAACCCTACCCTGGTGCACACCCCTAACCCTAATACAGGGGGGAGAAGTTATATTGAGAATAATGCTATTTGGAAAAAGCCTTCCTTGAGTAGCTTTTTTTGCCCAGCACCTCATTTCTGCCCCTTCTAAGTATATTCCAGCCATCAAAATCATGCTAGGATAGCTTGTTTTTCTAACCCTAATCCTACCCTGGTGCATACCCCTAACCCTAATACATGGGAGCAGTTCCATTGAAAATACTGCTGTTTTGAAAATGCCTTCTTCGAGTAGCTTTTTCTTCACAGCTCTTGATTTCTTAAGGTTGCAAGCATATTCCAGCCATCAAAATCATGCTAGGATAGCTACTTTTTCTAACCCTAACCCTACCCTGGTGCACACCCCTAAGTCTAATACAGGGGAGAAGTTGCATTGAAAAAAATGCGATTTGGAAAAAGCCTTCCTTGAGTAGCTTTTTTTGCACAGCTCATTATTTCTGCCTGTTCTATCCATATTCCAACCATGAAAACCAGTCCAGAACACTGTGTTCTTTTAACCGTAACCCAGTGTTGAACCTTTTAGAGACTGCATCCCCGAATCCACTCAGTTATCGCAAAGTGCCAGCACTGCAATAAAATCGGAATACTGAGGTTTAAATTTAGTAAATACAATTTACAGCCAGTCCAAGCAAATATATCTATATTCTTTGCAGCCACTGACTGGACATGCAAAATATCGGACGAATTGCGGCTAATGAGTCTTGGCTAGTGATGCTATTACTTGGTGCCACTACTCCTTTCTGGGCATGCTCATGGTCCCTATGTCCCCTGTTATCCGATGCTCGGTTGCTGGGGTCATCCTTGGGCGACCTGGCTCTCTTGCCAGCAGAGAGGCCTCTGCTTGCCTGCTGTGGCACGCATGCCATAGGTTCGCCATCACTGCTCTAGAGTATTTTAATACAATACCTGTTTGCATATGAAGACTCCTGAAAGGCTTTAGAATATGGCAGCCAACTTCCTGAGAGGCCTGTGTAAGTCCTGGTGTAACAATGATTCAACTTTTATTTACTGCCATCTAAGTTTGATATGGCTGGTGTTCTTTTGTTCTCTTTTAGTATCTCCGGCTTTAAAAAATATTTGCTATCACTTATTCTTTGTTTCATTTCCATAGCTCCTACTATTTGCCTTCCAACCCATTTATCTTCTAGGTCTCATTGCTATGAATGCTGAACCCAGCCAATATTTACTTATTTGCTTCAAGTTTCATTTTTAGGGCTCCTTTCATTATATCAGTTTCAAAAAAGTATCTAAAGCTACTGGGAGTGTCCGATGTGTTATTGATTCCATTTAATATGGTTCAAATTTACATTATCGAAGTTCCCTCCTCCTTGTGTCCAGGATATCATTTAATACAGTGCTGTGTCGTTGTTTCCAATTTCAGTAGAAAGATGAGAAAGATGCAACAAACAAAAGGTTTAAAATGGTGTCTGTAACATTATTGCAGCTTACAAATTATTATATTCTGTCTCAAGGACAGTCCCTCTGTCTATGGAATACTTAGATGTAGGAATCTTATGAATTGATGAGAAAGCCCTTAGCACCCGGCAAAGGACCACCTAATCTGGCCTGTGGGCAACTACTTGAGGCAGAGTTGCCTTCCAGCTCTGGAAGTCTTTGCCAGTAGATTTCGCTGTTCCCAGCACAACTGGGAACACAACCCACAATTCATTTATTCAAGCTCTGTGGGTAGGCAAGTGATTTATCTGTTTTGGGTGTTGTAGCTGATGCTTGTTCATCTATAATTTTAGAGTTAGGATTTAGCGGTGTTCATGGGTTGTATTGATTTCATATAAGTAGCTAGCTGCCTTGGACTCCTTGCAAGGAAGGGTAGGATATAAATAAATAAATAAATAATCCTGTGTAAGACAAATAGCAAAGGGGAAGTAGTACAAACCTGATCACTTGATTGCACTGAGCACACATTGGAGTTCGCTTTCCAGCCGGAATATGCTCTGCTCTCTGAACCAAAGTGTTTTCATCTGTTAGTGGCGCTGGTGCTGAAGCTTTTTCAGTTGTTCCAGGTCTTGCACTATTGTTCGATGTCAATCCACTTCCAGCTGCCATAAAAAGGAAAGCTGTAACTATATTTGCAACAACACATACCAGTAACTTCATAAAGTTTTTTGGGGGAAAAATGTGTAAAAATTGTTTTTTCTTCAGACAACTCTAGACAAAAATGAAAGCATACTGATACGTTTACCTCCACTTATATAATTGGATGTTAGGTTGTTCCAGATGAAGACTATTGTGTTTAACTGCCTCTTTGGAACATGGTACTACTACAAGCTGAAATCCTATAATCATTTATCTAGGATCAAGCCCTCAATGAGATTTACTGTTGAATAGGCAATATATGAATGCAACATTAAATGACCATGTTGTAATTGGTATGATCATGACTACTTGCCAGTGTAAAGCTTTAAAAATAAATCAAGTCTTCATTTTTTTGTTACAAATTCAAGCTATTTGGTTCAAATAAGTTGTATATGACAAAACCTAGAATATTATCCTAACACTGTAAATAAACATAACCCTATCACAAACAATCACTTTAGAATATGCTGCCACATTCAATTCAAGTCGATTGCAGATATGTCAATGACTTAAAATGAGAAATGGGTAACATCCATCTTCATTGCTACTATAAGTCTGCTATATGTCTAATATTAGAAACTGCAAGCTAGTTTCTGATTGCTTATTATCTTGCTGTTGGCTAATATATACCTCTAAAAACAGAGCTTTAGAATAGATTGTGAGCAACTGTACTCATATATCATTTGAATGCTAGCAAAGAAGAACTCAATAGCAAAACACCACCAAAAGACAATACATACAACTTTTAAGCCAATAAATGACAGGTGACAGGTATGCTACCTTGATACATGTACAAAGGCAGTGCAAATACAAACCCATAAAGTATAAAAGACAAAAGTTTTTATGAAGCCCATCAAGGAGGGCTATAGTATTTCTGCCATCATATTAAAAATATGCTAGTTTCCTTCTCTGCATGACCCATTATCAAGAAGAAATCCTTGCAAAATAGGTGTGCTCCTCCCTCCATTGAAAAATGTATCCTGAGGTGCATTGCGCAATATTGCATAAGAAGAATGAACTCAGTGTTGCCAGGCCAACAGAAGCGAAGCCAAAACAGGACCACTAAGAAACAAGAGGCAGGTATTAGCACGCTTGGAGAAACTCCAAGATTTGCATAAGTACAAATCAAGGAAAACACCATATAAGACAGTCCAATGAAGATAGAAGAGGAAGGGTGAAAACCTGTCAGTTAGAAAAGGAAAAGACCATGAACACAGTCCTTTGCAACTCGCAAAGCTGCCTAGAACCCTGAACAGAAGAAGCCCTTCTGTTAGGTGTGAGGATATACTGCGACATTCAGTTGCAGGGTTCAGTTGCACTGCATAAATCTTTCAGTAAAAGCATCTTGCACATTTAAGAATGGCCAGGCAAAAATCCTTCAGAATCCAACATGCTTATCCCAGAGCCTGCAAGCAGGACCTAAGCACAATAGCATTTCTGCGTCCCCTAGCAATTGCATACTGACTCCGATAACTGAAGCTAATACACAGCAGCATGATCAGTAGCTACTCATGAATCTTACCTTCTTTTTTTCATTTTTTAAAGAAAAAATATGCTGTTTTCAAAGAAAGATCAAGATGGCATACCAGTCCATCTGCAAAAATATCAGTTTAGCCCTCAGATCTTAAAAGATTAGCAGTGTGGTATCTGCTGAAAGGTTATGACCAATTAGTAGTGGAGCTTTCTCTCAAGTAGAGGATATATGATTGAATCTAGTTAAATTGAACCTAAATGAGTCCTACCTAATTTTCAAACTGATAACTTTTATTCTGCATTCTTTCTACAGGAAGAACAAATGCAACCACTTCTTTTCCCTGTCATAGTTGCCTGCTTGTTTTAAGTCTCTCGGCAGTCAAATGCATTACTGTGTATTTACCTCTATCCCCTCTCTTTCACTTATACCACTGAAAGGTTGTGTTAGTCACACACACTTTCTGTCCAATTAAATTACAAAGTTTAACTAAAGAGAGTTATGACAGTTTGGTGATAAAGCTGACACCTTTTTGAAATGTTTCCATAAGAGTAAGGCTAGAGGAAGCTTATTAAGATTCTGTCATGACTTCCTGTATCCACCCCCACCCCCGCCGTTACCTGGATTTACAAGACATGAGAAAAACACACATGTCCAACAAATTACAATAGGAGTCTCGTGGTGTGTGTGCGTGGAGACGTGACCCAGAAAATCTTAAGTTCTTCATCTTCATGAAAAATAGCACCATTTGTAAGCTGTTATCTTTTATCTCCAAAGCACTTCACCATGACTGAGTGATTACTCTCTGGCAGTTTATTTTTCATTATAAATGTGGCTCAAGTCTACAAATAATTGCAGATAACAGAGGTAGAGGAGAGAAGGAAAAACCTCTCTGTGTGTTGGTGGCACTTTTGACAAATTGCACTTTTGAGCGTACCTCCCAGCATTTAGCGCTTGGTTTTCAGGTATCAGCTAACAGGACGATTGTTGGATACTCTTTGAAGCAAATGCATATTTGTAGTTTTCGCCTACCTTCAACAGTGCTAAAAGTGTTCCAAATGCAGCAGCTAACTATTTTCACTGTGTTTATTCTTTCCATATTTGTACTTGTCCATTTAAAGGGTAGAACTTCTCACCTGGGAGTGACAAGTTTAACTTCTAGAACAACTTTCAAGGGCTTGTATATTCAGGTGAAGGGACTAAGCCATGGCACAAGTTAAGCTGAGCCTGGCTCAACATTTTTTCTAACTTGATCAATCCCCTTGGTTTTCCTTGGTTTTTGGTCAACACCTTGAACTGAAAATGCACAAGCTGATTAACACAGAGTACTGTGAGTTTTCAGTTCCTGGATCACTGAAACAGATGTATAATCCCATGCAGAAAATGACTCCAAGGCCATAATATCAGGCCTTATAATTCCTACACTCTGCTTAAGAAAAAGGATTGGATTTGGGGGAATTGAATTCTTCAGGTGGACTGGCAAAGTCAGGTTTTGCAATCAGAGAAAGTAGTATCTTACTTCTCAGTTAATGAATTCGGAAAAGCACTAGCTAATATTTTGGAGTTTAATGTTTGGTCACTTTTTCAGAAGAAGAAATAAAATAGCCTTGCTTTTGTCATTAAATGGGCAGCGCATCAAGGGACTGTCCCTATAGTTAAAAATAGAAATTTATATCAGAATCTAGTAACAGCACTCTGCAGTAAGATGAACCTCAGCAAACAGTGCCTGCTTTAGATTTTACATCAGAAGCAAGAATTCTGACCTGAAATTCACCCTATCATCATCTGCTGCTCAGCCAGAAACTCCAACAGATGTTCTCTTTTCCAGTGCAACAACCACACATTTTATTGTGTGCCACCCTGGTGTCAAGATGACAGTTCCTACTTGAGAAAGAAGAGCAAGGCATATCCCTCAATCTGTGATCCACTAAAGCTTTTAGGAAGCAATCCTAGGCGTTACTCCCTCCGTGCTGAGAGCAAGCAGGATGGAAGGCCTTGGCAAGCGTTTCCACGGAACACCAGCTGTGTCACAGTTGCCGATTCAGATCCGGAGGACAAGGAATATTTCAGTGGCATTGAGAAGCATGGGTTTGCTCAAGGTCCTGAGATCCAGCAGCGGGAGGAGGTGGAGGAGATTAGCTCAAGGGCATGCTGCAGCACGGCAGACAGATCCTGGGAATGCATCGACATGCAACTACTAGGAGGGGTTGCTGAAAAGAATTTCCAGACAGACCATCTGCCTCCTTCGGAGCTGAACCCCACGGCTAGGTGCCAGCAGAGGACAGAGTCCCAGTTAGACGAGAAGTGTGTAGAAAGGAGGTCCCTGCCTTTCAGAGTCCCTGCCTCAAGGTTGAGGCACAAACATGTCCATAAGGAGACTTCTTGGAGGCAATCCCTAGACTGGGTACAACAAATGGCTCTGTGCATGCTCAGAGTCACTCAGGGTGATTTTTTACTGGAAGTAATCAAGAATGTAAGATAAATGGACTGGGTCTGGTGTTTTGTCAAAGGGGGAACCTTGGCTCACAACATTCAGTGCTTTTAGGCCTACAAACTCAGAGGCTTACAACTAGCTTGTTCAGAGGAGGGGAAACAGCAGATGTGATTTCTGCTTGTACTTCCACCCATTCTGCAAGTGATACTTTCAAGTGGAAGGGTAGGAACCAAGCGAAGTAGAAAGAGCAACCTTAGAGGAAGGGTGCAATGGACAGAGAGAAGACAGCGGGGTTACCAGGCTATCTGACAACATTACAGTCTGGCAACTGTAGCTTTTTCCCATGCTTGCTGAAGGGTTGGGGGTTGAAACTCTGCTTCTGTCCTAAAAACTGAAGAATTCTGTGGTTCCTTAGGTTCTGTCTAAGGGCCATTGCATTACTCTCTTTTCCCAATGCATACAGGAGGGAGGGAGGGAGGGGGGGAGAGAGAGAGAGAGAGAGAGTTGTCCATGCACACATGAATATGCAAGTTCATCTCTGTCTTGACATCAGCCTCATACAGCATGGTTCCAGAGGTGCTGCCAGCTGTGTTATAGCACAGAACAGTAGCCAGTATTTGAGAAAAATAAATATTCTGCTGTGAACTTATGGTATCAAGCATGCATCTTGCTGCTCCTGCAGATTTTAAGTCATCCAAAGTAGCTAGGTGGCTCTAACCATCTCCTTATCCATCCTGGACTGCAAATTCATTCCATACTAAGTGTCTAGTTACTCCACTGACATCATTCCATTCACTCCATGATTTTTAATTGGCTAGGATTATTCAGGAAGCATATTCTGGAAACAAGAAGCAATAACCTGGAAGAAAACAATAGCTAATCCAATAGTTGATTGGACTAAAATGTATTGTTGCTATTATTATTAATATTCCTATTTTTATGCCACTATTCTGAACATGAAGGAGAATCAGGAGAATACTCAGGACAGCCTAAGTTTAATTAGCAACATATCCTAACACTGTCCACAAATAATTAATTGAAATGCAAGTGAACTACTGCTACAAAGGAATAAAGTGTGCTGCATGAGCCAAACTTATTCCAACGGATGTTCTCTTGCCCAAAGCAACAATACAGGCAGAGCAGTTTAACACTCTCTTAAGCATAAGATCAAGCTTCATATAATACCTATAAATAACAAAGCTAGTTCCAATGCATGTAAGTGACACATTTTCATTCTGATGGGCTGTACTAAGTGATCTGTATAAATGCTATCAGGCTACGAAGTGAGAACAGGAAGATTCTCCAGCACAATCATATAAGAATTCCGCCAGCTCTTTAATTCCAGCCCCCATGGATGCTGGAAGAACTGATCAGGTAATGCCTAAATAAAAAATTATTAATGTAAACACATGAAACACTTTAGTCCCTCAAGATCCCATGAAAAGCACAGTCTCAGGCAAAGAACAGACAGAGGGCAAAGCCTTCAACCGCCTTGTTTTTTTAGTTTGCTGAATATGTGGAATACAATTAAAGCTTTAAATCCTCCAATGATGAAAGACAGAACAGGAAGGATTATACTGTTATCATTTCTTAAAATTACTGAGAAAGCTAGAATGTGCACCATGAAAAATCAGAACAGGTGCATTAGAGGCCTGGTTACAGCTTCAGAGGGTTAGCTTCCTGCTTTAGTAGGCAGCCTTTCATCTCTAAAGAGCTCAGATTAAATGGGCTGTGAAGTTTCTTAATTAAAATGAACATTCCAGGTTGGCTCAGGTCAGGTCATCTTCTCACTGTGGTCCCATGAGCCACTCAAAATTTGGCATAATTTGATAGTTTGAAAAACAATACAAAACAAAAATTGGAGAAATAGTTGTGGAAGTAGAGTTGAAACTGGCAGGCTGGGAGTACCATCCCAGGAAATTAGCACCCACATTTATTAGTCTTTGTTATGTCTGCTTTGTAGCATGCACAGGCCTTTGAGGAGGGTGCCTTTTGAAGTAGTCAAGACAGCATATTACCAAGCTGCAAGCAAGTTGAACAAACGAAGTCTGCAGCCCTGCACAGGTTTAGACAGCAAAGGTCTACAGCACCCGAGCATGTCTGGCCCATGATAAGAACTGACAATTCTCTGTCTCTGAACATACATAAGATTGTGCCATAATTCATTTATGGCATGGTATTCAATATGGAGTTGTTCAAAGTTCTGCAAGAAGGCACATGTTTTCTGCTTGCTTATCTACTGACATGGAGAGGGGCCATAATTCAGTAGTAAAACACACAATCTGTATTCAGAAGTTCCTCTGCCTGAAACTAGAGATGTGGGCAAATTCATATCAAAATGAATTACTCTAATTTACACTGCCATAAGTAATATACAAACTAGATTGCAGTTATCCATTAGGCTTTCTGTGATGCCATTCCCTGATTGAAATATACCTAGAGATGTGCATACAAGGGAGGAATGAGGGCAAAACTGCATACACTGGCAGAAATGCATATAAAATGTGTAGAAATTACTTTTTTACCATTAAACTTGGTGAACTGATGAGGCAATAGGACAGAACCCAACTTGGGCTTCAGAAACTGAAACAAGCAAATCACTTCCTATATGGATCTCTGGAAATCTGCCACCAGGTATGGAAAAATGGTAATTAGTAGTTCCCTATGAGCCTTTGGTTTCCAAGTGCACAATCTCACCATATTTAGATAGAAAAAAAGAACTGCAACCAGCAAAATGGCCCAACCAGCTAAATTCTTTGTTAAGGCAATTTCCTAGCAGCAGGGAGTTCCATACTTCAGATTCTTTCAAGTTAAGTCATTTCCTCTGGAAAGCAATGAAAACGTTTTCTTCCTTAGCTTCCCTGTAAAGAGTATATGTGGAATTTCAGGATAAAAATTGGAGAGGAGAAGCTAAGTTCCCGCTCTGTTGAATCACCATGTTCACAATCTGAATTGGGACCACGTGCCCTAACACAGATGTGTAAGTCAGTCTAATGAATAGCCTAACATTTAGTTTGGCACTCAGAACAGGCAGAAAACAGCAAAAAGGCAGGAAAAGCACCAAAATGTGGGTTTAAGTTTGAAAGGCTAGGGGTGGTGGAAAAGGCTATAGCCATCTAGGGATCCCAAGAGAGCTGGTCATGATCCCTGAACCTGTCATTCCCAACCCCTGCCTTATAGGAAGGCACAGGTGTGGGAAAACCTGAATAAATGGAATGAGGCCATATCAGGTTTCACTCATTTACCTTGAGAAGATACTCAAGGAGGAGAGAGCTGAGTGACAGAAAATAGTGTTGATAATGCAAATAGTCCTTAGGAGACCTAGAAACTGGGAAAGGTTGAAACCTTACTTATTTTACATTCATCTAACCATTTTCCTACCTATTAGCTATTTTGTCATTACCTGCTGCATACTGTTGCTGCTCTCTGTATTCCACCCAAGTCCATTTGCTTCTAGACCACATTTTTCTCTCCCTCCTACCTTTTCTCAAAGCACTGTAGGAACACCCGAGCTGATTTTGAACTGCATGCACCTCATTTAATCATAGCAACCCATGTGAAGTCGGTGTCAAATGCTACTGTTTTGATCTGATAGCTCCTCCTTTGCAGAGGTATATGTTACAGTTAAGAATCATGCCCATTAACTAATCAACCCTTAACAGCTTTTTGCTATTAGCCCTTGCCATGAGGTAAGCAGGGATATGTCACCTTAATGCATTCTGTATAAATTAATATATTTCCATTATTAACGCTGTGCATGCTTCTGTCCCAGCATATTATGTTACACTACTATTTTATTTTAGATTGTTGCATCT
This sequence comes from Varanus komodoensis, assembly GCF_004798865.1. Taxonomy (NCBI): domain Eukaryota; kingdom Metazoa; phylum Chordata; class Lepidosauria; order Squamata; family Varanidae; genus Varanus; species Varanus komodoensis. Next base: position 16,895,167 of record NW_025335568.1, on the reverse strand, counting down.
GCCCAGACCAACAGCCGTACCTCTAGCATTTGGATGATACCGTTTCTTACCCACAGCAATGCCCACAGTACCAGGTGAAAGAAAGCATCCCATACAACACATAAGGCAGCCCCTTGAACGGCCTATTGAGCAAGGCATAAACAAATTCATTTTCAAACCACTTGGATGTGGCCCTGCTTAGCTGGAACTTAAGGAGGTTCTACTACTGTGAAACTGGGGAATCAGAGGTCAAGGGGAAGCCAGGGCTGGACAGAAAAAAGAGGGCATCAATGGATAGTAGAAACCTCCTCTCTGTATTTGAAGCAGATGGGAGGAAATGGAGGACTATGGAAGTGAAGAGCATAAGAGTTCCAAACCTTCTGGTCCCCAAGGCAGAAAATGTTTTAATTGGATTTTGTATTAACATAAAACTTTAAACACCCTTCAGCATGTATTTCTGAATTGCATATTTTACCTTATTTAATTTATAACTGTGCACAACTCTGTGTGTGTGCGCATGTGCATATTTTCTCTTTCCACAGTGATTTCAAAAGGTTAACATTCCACATCACAAGTAAATACCCCAGCTTAAATAGTTGATGGTTATGAATAGCATTGCTCTGGTTTCACAATAGATTTTGCTAGGCTACGATGGAATTCACATTAGTTAACACGTGAGAGCTTGTGGTATGCCGCCTTGTGACAGAGAAACAATTTAGAATTATTAATACCAGACAGTTCATTTGTCAGAAACAAATTGCTCTGATGTTGCTACTAGACCTCTCAAGTCCATACAACACTTACAGGCAACTAAAGAGTCAGGCATTTATTTAAGTATGCAACCTGCACCGTTTCAAACCATTGCAGGTAACATGTAAAACAAAGGAAAAATTAAGTTCGTCAGTACTATACTGGTGTAATTCCCAAGAATCAAATAGCATGCAAAATACCGCATGAGTTCACTTACACTGTTTCACCTTTTTGCAACACATTTTGGTGACAGGACATTGTATAATGGTACATGAAGTAGCAGCTTTGCTGAAGTTAAGCATGTATAATTCTGGTCACAGGTTCAATGGGAGATCTGCCTTGAGATTCTTCATGAAAGAAATACAAATGCCCATATAACCAAAGTCTTTAGCAAGCATTTGTCTGTATCACGTGTATGGCTAAACTGGAGAGTGCATATATATGAGAGCATGCATAATGTGCCAACTGTCTGGTCAGCCTAGCAAGCTCAGAGACCTTTTTCTGAGCAGTGTGCAAAGATCTGCAAAGGGGCCTGTAAGGGACTAATGCAACTCTGACAGTCAGGAACCATGATAAGGCAATTTGAAATCACAGAAGCTCTTTCAGTACTTTCAGCCAAACACATTTACATGCTCTGTTGTGGATCTTTGTGCTCAATTCTCTGCGTTTCCCAGGCACATAGGACACTTGGGCAGATATACCTTGCTCAGTTTATGCCTGTGCATGATGCAGATGAACACTTGTACATGGCTTAAGTTCTTGCCCTGTGATGCTTAACCTTCAAGATAGATGAAACCTCAAAGCCAGAAACTTTTCTCCCTTTGCTGCAATTTCTAAAGTAGCATTAAGTTCAGAGCTACAGTCTACTTCTCATGAAGTGGTTTGAAATTTTGCCCAATGTGTCATTGCACTAAGTAATCTTGCAGCATGGGATGGGTGATTTCATTTAAAGGCTACGGCATAGTACCAAAGCAAAGGTTCCTCTTTCTTTCTTCTTTTCATTTTTATTCTAGAGCAGGCACAGGGGACTCAATCCAGATTGAGACCCTAGCATGGAGACTAATATCTTTGACCTTGCTACCTGTTATGGACTTGATCTGGATTGGAAACCCAGCCTCTGCACTTTCTGTTGCAAACATCCATGAATGAAATGGACAAAGGCTCCTGGCACCTACATAAGAGTAAAAAAGAAAGAGGCATGGTGTTTTCATCCCTTTCAAGAAATATATGATTGGCTCCCATGCATTCTATAGATGTTGTATCTACTGCATGGAAGCGATATATGCAAATAGGTCTGTGATACATACAAGCCACCAGTAACGATGATTACATTTATATTCCACCTGGTTCCCTCTTGTGAAGAAACTCAAGGTGGCTTACAGAGCTACATTTTATCCTCATAGTGGCAAGGTTGGGCTGACTGGCCCAGAGTCACCCAGTGAGCAGCACAGACAAGAGGGGACTAGAACCCACATGTTCCGGGTCCCCAGTCTGCCACTCTAACTACCACACCACGAACAAGAAACTGTGCAGTTTAAAGCCTATGGAAGTGCATGGGATTTAAGTGAGAATACATCATGTGATTAGTCATATCAGTAGTCTACTGAATTCAAGGTCACTTTCATAATGTTTTTTTTTTTATATTGTGATTTATATCCTGCCTTTGTCCTACAAAGGGCTCAAGGCGGCTTACATCATTCTCCTTCTCCATCTTAGCCCCACAACAACACCCCTGTGAGGTAGGTTGGACTGAGAGTCTGTGACTGGCCCAAAGTCACCCAGTTGGCCCCATGGCTGAGCAGGGACTAGAACCCAGATCGTCTGAGTCCCAGTCCCATGCTCTTAACCACTACACCACACTGGCTTTTAGTCTTGACTAGACAGCTATGATGGGTTGCATCTCACAACATGAAGACCTGCTGACCAAAGTGGACTGTTTAATGGGGTAAAGCTTGTTTCTGTGCTTGTTTTATAATCAGGGCCTTTGGCAAGGCTGCAGAAACGATCTACATCAAGCAAGTCAAGCTGGGTCATGCTCTTCAGCTTATGAATGAAGTATTTCCAAGAAATGCTTCAGGAAGTGGTAAGTCTGTGGGTGGTGGTCTTCCTGATGGATCAAAACAGAATCAAGACAACTACATCTTGTGGATGACTCAACAAGTTCTTCTTTGTCTAAAATGTCAGGCTTGAGACATACAGTGACTGAGATACAGAATGCGTCTGGATGGTAATTTGCATGACGAAAAGAGTACACTCTGCTTGCACTGTGAAGAAATCAACTCCTTTTAAAAGCACTAGCTTTCATTCTTTTACGTCCAGTCAAAATACAATAGGAATGGCTGCACTTAGCAGAAAACTTTGAGAGTTTGAAGCAGTTAAAACACCGCAGCCCAGTTCAGGTACAACACTACAGTTTACCATTACATAATGGCACATGACAAGCCGTAGGTTCACATGCTCCCACATCTACCTCCAGCTCCACATGTGACTGAAATCTTCCACTTTTTAACACACTGCACTCTCCTGTGAGGGTCAAATCCAGGTAACTCGAACAGTGCAAAACTGTGAGCTATTTGAAACTTCTAGTAAAAGTGTTCAATACTCTCTCTTCCTGAAAAGAAGAGGTAGGCAGACAGAGTCTGGGAGCCTGAGGCTTGCCACAACTTGTTCTCATGCAACTGCAGGAAGATGCCTTTTACAGAGTCATGCCCCTTTCCAACCAGCTCCATCTACTCCTGCAGTACTGCACACCTGAAGCTGTTGCGGACTCAGCCCGAAACCTTCTGCATGGAAGAACTCTGTTGCTGAGCTATGTCCTTCCCGTAACAGGAAAAAGCTGTGGTCCCTCTTTTTCCTGGTATGAGTGGTACCATCACTGGACCAGCAGAGCAGCTTAACTAAGCAATGAACTATTTAGACCAGACTTAAGAACCAGTGTGGCATAGTGGCTTTGAGTGTTGGACTGGGACTCAGGAGAGCTGCGTTCTCATCCTCACATGGCCATGATGCTCACTGTGTGACTCACAGTCAGCCTAACTGACTTCACAGGGTTGTTGCAATGATAAAATGGAATGGAAGAAGAGAATTATGGAAACTGCATTGCAGGAAAAAGAGGATATGTAAATATAGTTAGTATGTACATACAATGAATTTAGCCGATAGTGAGTCTTTCACAGAGAATCACATTAACTTTATGTAGAACCTCATTTTTACATCAATAGAATTTTACTATCTTGTTACTGATATACTTATTATATTTGCACTTTCACAATGGAATCAATGCAGCATCCATGCAGTTTCCATTCAGGAAATGACCAGAAGGTTGCAGCTCATGTGCCTTCTCATAATCTCCCCTGAGATTACTCAAATTCTTGGGAGTAAAGAAAAAAATGCAATTTGTAGGGTTGCTTAAAGCATTGATGAACAATGCTTCAGCAGACAAAGTCTAAGGCCCAATGAATAGTATTAGGAAGCGGAACCAGCGTCTGAATACAAACATATGTCTTGAATAAGCTTCCATGGCCCTTTGTTTAGTTCTGAAACACTTGATTTACTTTGATCCAAGCAATGACCTGCTGAGCAGTTTCCATTGGCACAGAATGACTGTTGCTTTTAATTCAGTCTCAAGAAAAAGGAAATGTGAAAGTTTCCATGGAATACGTGCTTATTTCATTAATAGTTTGAGATATGTTGTAATTCGTCTTGGGCATCATATAGGCAAGAGAAGGAAGAGAAGTCTCAATAAAAATACTGTGAAGTAGGGAACAATATATTGTCTCAGTTGTTGCTGAAATAATTGCTATGTATATATGTACACACATTATAAAAAAGGGGGAGGGGAGGTAAAAGCTTAGACTTAGATGTTCTCCTTAACTGCTGTATTTGTGTTTGCATAGTTGGCTATTTACCTTACATCAGGATACCACTCTGCAGAAAAACAAACTACAGGTCTACAGCTCTAAATATTTTGGTTAAATGCTCCAAGTGCATTTCTTCAGTTGTTCTAAAATGGTCAATCAGTGATGTGTAAGGAATATGGTCTGGAGGTGGGAATGTGTTGGATTTCTTTGGCTAGGCTCCCTGAACTCTGGCCTGACTTTTTGCTGCCCTAAATTCACTTTGTACTGAGCAGGAAGCAAGTCGAAGCAAGTCTGTGAGGCTGCCCATTGCCCTACTGCGAAAGCAGAGCTTTGCTTCTGCACACGTGACTTGTAGGATTTGTGTAAATTGCACAGAGAAGGATTCCATGAGCATTGCCAAGTGTTTGCAGACTTGTTCTCAGCTCAGCTTGCTTCTGGACCAGGAAGAAGTGCAGGAAAGATGTTCAGAGAGAGCACGAGAGCTGAATTCTGACCGAATCTTTACCTCCCAAGGTTCAGGATGCAGTCTCACAAAACTTCAGTGAGAACACACTGTCTCTGCTCCTGTTCATCACAAATCTCAATGCTCTGGCTCTATCTTTCAAGACTGCAGGTCATGAAATAATGGCCTAACATTACAGGAAGACACACTTTGGCTGAACATCAGGAATGACATCCTAACAGCTGGAGCAGTCTGGGAATAAAACCAGCTGCCTAGGAAGGAGATGGACCCTCTAAGGCTGGAGATAGTCAAGCAGAGACTCAAGAGACACTTTATATTGGATACCTGCAATGATGAGACTTGATGCCTGAATGGCCCATCCATCCCTATTATCTTTCTTTCAAGACCTTTGATTTGTTCTGATTCTAAACACTTTTAATGATTTGCTATGCTCATCCACCACATTTTACTACCAGTGAGCAGCTTTCCCTAGTATTTACCCTGGGTACAAAAATATGCAGATGTTTTGAACAGGTGCCATCTATTTATAATTCTGCAACAGTCATTTGAATGAAAGGACTGCCATATTGGACAACATAGTTGCAATGGCACACGGAGCAATTTACTAACTGTGACAGGGATACTAGGACAGGCAACTTGCTTCGTCAAGGTTTGACAACTTTTGGCCCTCCAGATGTTGGACTATAATCCCCTACCAATGACTATGACTGATGAGAGGTAGAATATACAACATCTGGAGGGCTACAAGTTGTCCAGCCAAGAATGAGAATGAACTAAAATGGACATCGAAAAACTTTCTCCCCCTGCATGTATGTACCTGATTCAGATTTCCTTAAACATTCCGAGCATTAGCTCTTAAGATCTAAGTCCAGCTTTTCCAGATGTGCTCAACTGTCATGTATTTTTTTCATTCTTTACAGTACACAAACACTATGTTTTGTAAACAAAACAAGCTTGTTATAAACAATTCAGAATGCTTTCACTATTAGGCAGCATAGAAGTGAAATAAATAACTATTTGCATGCACACTTTTAAGTAGATAAATGTTCTGGAATAACATAACAGCAGCAGACAGTGTATCACAGTGGTTAGACCAGGACTCAAGCGATCTGGGCTTTAGTCCCCACTTGGCCCTGAAGCTCACTGGCTGACTTTGTTACAGTCACTGACTAAACTACTTCACAGGGTTGTTGTAAAGGTAAAATGCAGAGAAGGATATTTGTGTAGGTTGTTTTGGTTCCTCACAAGAGGAAAAAATGGAATTATTTTTGAATACAAGTGGATTTCTCTTGCCTTGTTTTTTGGAACCCGTACACAACATCCCCCATCCTCCAATACTTAAACACAAACCACAATCACACACTTATCAGAAATAAGTCATCAATCATCTCCCACCTTCAAACAATTAAGAGTGTCTCTGTTGAAATCACATCCCTCCCGCCATCACTGTCATTCTTTGTTTATCTTCTATACTTTCTTTCTACACCAGTGTAGAACTCTGAATTTGACATTTGAAGTGCCTCAACTTTCTTTTCAATCACACCAAAGCAATTTCTAAGGTCAAGCTACTTGCAACATGAAAGACACAACTGTCTGCTATGTCTTTTTTTTGCAAAAACAAGCATGGAGCCCCAGTCTGGATTAATGCTACAGTGTAAGGTCACAGGGAGTAACATTTAAAGCAGCATGCAGTTTGACCCCATATTCATGGTGCCAAGCAAGAGACTGTTAGCAAATCTTCAAGAAAAAAGATCTTTTTCTGCATCCTTGGGGTCAATTGTTGTTACTAGGTCTGCATCTTGAAGTGAAGTGAAATGAAATGAGGATTTTCTTAAAGCAAACAAGCCAAAAACTTGATGAACATATGCAGCTGGTCTGTGCTTCCCCTTTGCATTTTCCACATTGCAGGCTAGCTTTCTCTGTGAAATGCTTTGATTCATTTTTCTATATTTCCTTCCAAAGTAAAACCAGTGCTGAGGATGGCTCCCCTCATTTAAAGGCAGAACAACAGACTGTGAAACAAAGTTAACAATAAAGAGGCAACTATAGCAGATATAAACCAAAAAGCAATGGTTAAATGAGCCATCCGCCATCCTAGTCTTTTAAAAGAAGTGTTTTGTTTGCTAAACGGCTTGGGTCCTGGTTACCTGAAGGAGCGCTTACATCCTTATATGCCCAGCCGCCCCCTGAGATCGGCGGGAGAGGCCCTTCTCCGGGAGCCC
>NW_025335568.1:16813870-16887793 GCF_004798865.1 Varanus komodoensis | reverse complement strand
TTATTTAAGCAGTATTTTAAATGTTAATATTATTGAATTTTATTTGGCCAGGGCGGCTTGTTTTATAGTGTATATTTGTATTTTATTGTATATATTTTAAAATGTTATTTTAATTTTTTGTTGTAAGCCGCCCCGAGGCTTCGGCGAATGGGGCGGCATAAAAATGTTTTAATAAATAAATAAATAAAAATATTTTAATATGTGGGAAAACTTCCAAACATTGGGTGGTATCCAGTGTTGTACTGCAGCTAATCTAAATGACCTCTCGCGAACACCAAAAGTAATTGTTCATTTAATGGACCACCGCACTTGCAAGAACTAAATGCATTGCACTGGACAGCATTTATGCCAGAACAAGGTCATATACATTAACATAGGACACTATTGGATAGTACCCATTCAATCCTGTACCTGTTTTCTCGAGGGGCACAGTGCAGGCCAAACACTTCTGCTGAGTGAAGGGGTATGTTGACCCTAACTGCAAGGTCTCTGGGCAAGGACCATGCGACTTTGTTTTTTGGTGCAGCACATAAAACCATGCTGGCACTTAATGTCAAACAGCGCACAGCAGTGCGATAAAAGAGCTACTAAGTACTGAAGTGAGATTCTGAAAAAGGAAAAGGCGGAAGCTCTGGAGGATCACAGAGCAATACTTTTAAACACTTAATTTTTTGCCACCACAGAGAATACCCGGAAGGTTAGACAGTAAAGGCAGATCACCTGAAAAGAACACAGTGCATTAAAAGCAAAGCAAAGCTGTGGTCTAAAAATCAACCATCCCTTCATATTTTGCAGCAATAAAAGCCACTTCACCAGCCTACAGATATGATGATTTATCGCCACCTTGAGGATACTCTGAAATTCTACATCCCCCAAACTCTTGAGCTATTCATTTATGAAACGGCAGCAATGCATCCAAAGACACATGATGAAAAATGCATGTCACATTAACACTACATGTCCTTTCTTTTACTTGGGATGGTTTAGATTGCCCACTGCCCCGGTTTGCATCCACATTTTCCAGAGAGGGAAAATCCCTCTATAGAGTGGTTGAACAAACTGCTTCACACCTTGCGAACTTCCAAAACTAGGCTAAGGGAAAATCATCCATGTAAGAAAACTGGACGTAAGAACTTGTTCATTAACTTTGAAGCTTGGGGCTATTCCGTGATAAAAGGCCATTTGCAGATAGCAACTCCCAAAGGAGAAGGCTCCCCCGTGTTGGGTGATTAAAGCAGTGCTAGATAGGAACAGAGGAAACTGCCTCATACAGATGACTCTACAAGCAAAGTGTGTGTTTTACCACTGAGCTGGGAACACTGGATACTGAAGTATTCAGATGTTAAGCCATTTGCACATCCACACTGGACAGCTGTGGCAACTTCACCACAGTAGTACAGAAAATATGCATTAGGAGAATCCAGCCGCACAGCTTCCCTAGCCTAACTGGGGCATCCAACCATCCTGGACACATATCAGGGAGGCATCTAGTAGGTATAAGCCACAGCAAATTTCCAGATAGGCTATAATTAGTGATAGGAGTTTCCTGGAAAACTTTCATTTTGGCTTTAGTATGTCACCCTAATGGGCTGTACTGGAAATATTCCCTTTTTCCCAGTATCCATTCAGTAACGTATACTTAACATGGTTTAAAAATTCAAGCAAATTAAAGGCTTCATTTGGAAATTATTTTTATTGGAATATCTATTTATAATCATGAAAGAGGATGTCTGACTTTCAGTGTCACAGCACTGAGTCCATGAAACCTAAACAAATTTGGGATGTGTACTAAGAGACCTTAGAGGTGTGCATCTCTGGGTTACTTGGTTTAAAAAAAATGTTAATTAGTCTGAATGTGTCTGAAACTTGCCATATGGTCTTCAATCACTAGGAGGCACTCAGCCACTGGCTTTGCCCAGTGTAGCTTTGCGATAAACACACCTTAAAGCCAGGACAAGGGAGACCAAGAGGCAGGACTGGACAGCAGGACTGTCAGGGTTTGAGCAGGGTTGTATGACTGCTCTCCCCACTGCTGTGGGGCAGCTGTTGCTAGAGGATTGTAGTTTCCAGACCTTTTCTTTAGGGTACTCAACAAGGGCACCACTTAGGATGCCAGCAAGGGTGTCTTCATTCAGGTGAGGTGGGAACAATGTGTCCTGTTATTGCATCCCAAGGGGTAGAGAGGTGCAGAAACTTTAAAACCTGTTAATATGCTGATTTAGTACACCTGAAGAGCTATGAATAATGAATTTTTTTGCACAGGGAAGGTCAATTAGTCCCCAGCCCTGGTTAATATCAATCTTGATTTTCCATTTGTCAGTATCATAGTAGTAGCCATTTAACATGTTAAATTGGCCCATTCTAGTAGCCAATTGGGCACATGTTCATTTATCATTTTACTGATTGATTTTACAAAACAATGCTTTTTTTCCAAAGCAGAAGCTTACAATACTTGAAAAATCCCTCCCTGACTCTGGCTGTGTAAGTGCATTAAATCAATAAAATGAGATGAGGAGATGCCAGTTTAGTCCTTTTACAGCTGCATAGAGTTGCTTTCATTCCAACCTGAATTCCTGATGCATTGCATCACATGTGACCAGCCCTCTTGCTAGCAGACTGCCTGGTTCTGGAGAAGGTCATGAACCCTCCCAATGAGGCAATGTGCCTTTGAGGAAGTTTGATCTGAGCTTAGGTGGGAAGCTCTCTCTAGTCCTTGGTTACATGAATGGCTCTTCGAACCTGGGAAAGGTGTATTTACCTAGATGGGAAGATATTTCTGTAACTGTGGTCTCTAACCAAACTTTTTATGGTGTGCATGCATATTATGACTCTCTCTTCCTCACCCTTCTTTCCCCCTGTATCCTAAACTCTTCGTCCAAGAGAACCTAATCTCTACTTCCCCAATCTGTCTACTGCCAAACCTTTCCCACTGCAAGCTACAATCACTGCAAACCTGCAGTCAACCTTTTTCAGCTCCAGCCAGTCTCCACAAGAATTCAGTTAACCTCCCCATCATACAAGTTCATGTGTAGGCTTGAATAGTTTATTGATCCATATACATATATTACAATTGCTCCACCAAGCTCATTTTCCCCACAGTAATAACAGTCCGTTGTAAATTGTTGTTTAAGCTTAAACTGCATTTCCCAGTGTTTTACAAAGCTAGTATGAATGTGGGTTCTTCTGCATTTCTGGCAAACAGAAAAACTACTGACAATGTTAATACCCTTTTTACAGATATGTGCCCTTCAGAAAGTGTGTAAACTTGGTAACACACATCTGATGCCATGCTATTTTGCCCCACAAGTACCCCCATACCCCTCTCCTCTGTCAAGCTGCTTAGTTATGGGAACAGTTATTCCACAATAGTGCAAGTGAGATAAAAATACTTTTAACATTTTAAAGTATTTGTAAATCAATAGAGACAAGATAATAAGAAATGTTTCACAACCACAGGGGCATACTGAAGGACCTGTCCGCAGCTATCAATGCAAGGATACAATAGAGTAGAATAATACAGTTGGAAGAGGCCTAGAAAATCATCAGGTCCAATTCCCTGCTCAATGCAGGACTCAAATCTTCCATCCAAATACTAATCAGGCCTAACACCACTTAGCTGCTGAGATTTGACAGGATTGGGCATCATGAAAGCCATCTTGATAGCCTGATTTCTTGATCTGAAAAGTTAAAATTTCAAAAAAGGCCCAGTGTGTCCAAAAGGTCTCTTGATCACAGTGGGAGGGCCATCAGTGCTGTGGGCATTTTTGCTGCTGTTACCCAGAGAAGAGTCAGCTGATTCCAGGTAGCCATGATGCAGTTAAACACTCGCAATGGACTGTTATCTCAGACAACCCCCTGCCCCCATCTCTGGGACCCACAGGTGCCTCTCTCTGGCCCAGCTGCTTGGTTATGAAACAGCTGGGGACTCTCTGATGGTTGCACTAGCCAGCTGTTCCCAACACCAGTCACCTGGGGCAAGCGTGCAAGTGGATATTGTACAGGGAAAGAGTGTCCATGCACCTTTCTTCTGCTCCAAATTGCACTTTCCACAGCCTGTTTGTGGAGCTGGAGGTGTACAGTTTAAATTAAATTAATAAATAAAGTTATTTATGGTTAATAAATAACTCCAAGCACGTGATTGGGACCTGGAACTTGGAAGTGGTTAATGCTTCTCTGAGGGAAGGTCGAGTGCCTGCCCCTTTAAAGGAGGCGGTAATACGACCAGTCCTGAAGAAAGCGTCACTGGATCCAGAGATGGCCACTAACTATAGACCTGTGGCCAACATCCCGTTTCTGGGCAAGGTGTTGGGGCGAGTGGTGGCGGGACAACTCCAAGCACTCTTGGATGAAACTGATTATCTGGATCCTTTTCAGTCTGGCTTCAGACCCAGGTACAGTACTGAATCTGCCTTGGTCGCCCTGTACGATGACCTGTGCAGGGAGAAGGACAGGGGGAGTGCATCCCTGTTGGTTCTTCTGGACCTCTCGGCGGCTTTCGATACCATCGACCATGGTATCCTTCTGGATAGGCTAGCGGGATTGGGGGTTGGAGGCACTGCTTTGCAATGGTTCCGCTCCTATCTCAACGGTCGATTCCAGAAGGTAGTGCTGGGGGACCATGTCTCTGCGTCATGGCAGCTATGCCATGGAGTACCACAGGGCTCCATTCTATCCCCTCTGCTATTTAACATCTATATGAAACCGCTGGGAGAGGTCATCAGGAGGTGTGGGCTGCGGAATCATCAGTACGCTGATGATACCCAGCTCTACCTCTCATTTTCCACTAATCCAGGTGAGGCAGTGGCTGTGCTGAGCCGGTGCTTGGCCGAGGTAATGGAATGGATGAGGGCCAATAAACTGAAACTCAACCCAGACAAGACGGAGGTCCTGTTGGTTGGCGGATCGGGCTTCAGAGAGGGTGGAGTTGACCTGGTCCTGAATGGTGCAACACTCCCTCTTAGGGATAAGGTCCGCAGCTTAGGAGTACTCCTCGACCCGGAGCTTTCTTTGGAAGCTCAGGTGACAGTGGTGGCGAGGAGCGCCTTCCTTCAGCTTCGGCTGATTAATCAGCTGCGCCCCTACCTGGAGTTCGACTGCCTGGCGACGGTGACACACGCGCTGGTGACTTCCCGCCTAGACTTCTGTAATGCGCTTTACGTGGGGCTTCCCCTGAAGACGGTCCGAACACTTCAATTGGTGCAAAATAGAGCTGCCAGGTTGCTGATGGGGACGGGGCGTTATGCTCACATGACTGCAGTCCTCCGTCAGCTTCACTGGCTTCCCATTGAAGCCCCGGCCCAATTCAAGCTGTTGATTATGACCTATAAAGCCCTAAATGGCTTGGGTCCGGGCTACCTGAACGAGCGCTTACGTCCGTATATGCCCGACCGCCCTTTGAGATCTGCGGGAGAGTCCCTTCTCCGGGAACCCTCCATGAAAGAAATTAGGAGAGTAAGTACTCGGAGGAGGGCTTTCTCTGCGGTGGCACCCAACCTATGGAATTCACTCCCCAAAGAGGTCCGCCTGGCACCGTCGTTACTGGTTTTTCGGCGCCAGGTAAAGACCTTTTTATTTAAACATCATTTTAATTGTTAAAATATATGATCTGGCCAGGGCAACTTCTTCTTCCTTCTCTTTTCTCCTCCTATATTATTTATTTACTTATTTTATACTGATAATTTTAATTTTATATTATTATGTTTGTAACTCAATGTATTTTTTGTATTTTTGTATTTAATGGTAATTTATTATGTGCTATTATATTTCAATGTATTTTATTGTGTTGTAAGCCACCCCGAGGCTTCGGCAAGGGGCGGCATAGAAATGTAATAATAATAATAATAATAATATAATAATAATAATATAATAATAATAAATGGAGAAGGTGGTGTGTGGGGAGAGCGAGAAATTTCCATGCATCATCTACCCCATTATGTGCTCATACACACACACACGTGTGTGTGAGAAAGAGCGAGAATGAGAGAGCATGAGCACAAAAGAGAGAATACAAAGACACCCCAACAGCATGGGTCCCTTTACCAGCCACTGGAAAAGGCCGTGCAGCCAAAACAATTGCTTGTCCTTGTAAATATATATTTATTTAACACATCTGTACCTCCCCAATCACTACCAGGGTGGCTTACGATAAACACAAAAAAGTAAAAACAATGCAACAAATACAATAAAGTAATTTCATGCAAAGAAGTAGAAGGCATTAAAAGCAACCAACAGTGGAAAGATCTAAGGCCTGGAACACAAGAACAAGTCCTCAACTGACACCAGAATGCTCTCTCTGTAGATTTTCACCTGGCAACATAAAACTTGTTCCAGGTGAAACTTGATGGGGAGATTACTTAAGAGAAGGATGCATCTTAATTAAGAATGCCCTGTCCCTGGTTCTCACCCATTTTGCCTCAGAATGCAGGGGTGCTCTGAGAAGGGACATAGGAAATTATTTTAACTTGACCTCATATTTGTACAGATAGCCTTTCATGGTATATGGCTTTCAAACTTATCTCAGTGTTTTTCTTGAAAAGATGATAGAATATGAAAACATTTGCCATAACATTTGCCTTAATATAGGCCATATCTTAAGAGGGGAAAGTGTTCATCCAGAAGTTGTTTGAGCTAGGTGGCATGAAAAGCTTTATACTGCAAGACACTTTTTTCGTAAAAGAAGCTCACAAGAATGGCTGCAACTCCATACCCTTGATTAATCCCTTTCAAAACACATAAAATCCAACTGGGATGACAGTTTGGAAATGAAATAAAGCACAAGTGCATTTGTGAACATTACAGATCTATGAGGAATGATGGCACAACAATATCCAGTCTCTGTGACAAACAAAAATTATTACAGTATGTAATATACACTTTAAAGCAGCTAAAAATTGTATTATGCTGTTATGGAAAGATTAAAATGTGCTGGTGGAGCCCTGACTAGGGAAACATTGGCACTTGACAATTATGGAAAAAAACGCCAGTTTCATTTGATTAAAGGCCGGCATGTACACGTAGATCAGGCAAATGGATTCTCCATGTGCCAGAATGCAGAAGTTAACCTTCAGCTCATGCTCTTTTCTAGACGATGCATTTACCATTTACACGTGCACAGACTCTCGCTCACACACACATTACAGCGTTCTCTCACTATGGGACTCAAAGTGGCATTCTTGGGCTTCCCCAGTGATCTTTCATCCAGTCACTGACCAGGCCCAAACCTGCATTGATGTATCTGCACTTCACATTTTTAATAAGAATTGGGCTGGTGAGGAGGTATGTGGGTAGCTGAAGTCTATGAAACAGCAGCTGCTAGGCCATATTTGCCACACTGAAGACATGATGGAATGATGTGAGGAAGACACAAACGAGCCAGGCTTGTTCAGGCTAGGCTTTAGATCAGGTTACAAAAAATGGCTATAAATGAGTTGAGCTGCATTCACGATGCAATAGCTGGTTTGTGTAAATAAAGCAGCCCAGAGAAAGAAAGCTGATACCAAGCCTAACAGGAAATGGTTACAGCCCTCCTGTTCCACCTAGTCATACTAACCCTGCCCTAATGTTGGGGCAGAACCTTTACTGGATTACCCTCCATCCTCATTTGACACCCAGCCCTGGACTCTAGTACCTCCTCCTACAGTTTCACAATGGCTTTCGGGGTATCGAAGACATCATAAGACACCTAACTCCAGTTCCTGTGCCTGTAATGCCTTCTTGAAATGCCTTTACAAAGGGGCTGGGCTTAATCATACATTATATTAAGCCACACCTGTAGGTATTCTTATATAAATCTGCCATACCTTTTGCACAGTAACTACAAGTCCCAGTTCACATTACGAGGATGTATGCCATGGGGTGTGTCGGGAAAGGCTTCTTCATGTGCTGCACTGTGCATTTGATCTACACACTCAGGCAATATATGAAAAGGCTCCTCAAGAGGCAACAATAAAATGTGAGTTCTTTGTAAGAAAAAGGTGGCATATAAATCTAATATATACAATCAAATACTTCTAGAATAAGAGGGCATGGCTTTATGATTCTGAAAGCAATACCAGTCATGAAGGTGCTTCTACTTACTGCAGAAAAATGGATGGGATGAGTTATTTATTCTGATATGATGCTTATTTTGTATTTTATACAAAAAAGTCATAGTTTTATTACATAATTTTCTTAAATACAAGCAAAGGAAGGCAACTGATACAATGTGAACTTATACACATATAAAAGCTTTGGTATCCCTTAATGAACAAACGAAAGTAATCACTGGTCGATTTACCTGCTTGATGAGAAGGTTGCCAGCCTGAAGTTTTGACAGCATACTGAGGTCCTGTTGGCCTGAGGGCTGGTCCAGATGCTGTACTGGCAGAAACTGGCTTATCTGTGCCATTTTCAGGCATGCTCCTTACTGTGGCACCACTATATGCACCAAGCTGTGTTGGCTCCAGAGAATCACTGTTTGGAGACACAATATTACCTCTTAGTTTAGGGCTTTCACAGAACAAGAACAGACACGGTTAAATGAGAACATGCTTGTTTACATGGAACACTTAATTTTAGGTGGAACTACTCAATCTCATTTTGAAGTAAAATCCTTCATTGTTCTCTTCCCTCTTACACACACTCACACACCCAGCTACTTGTAAAGCTCACTGACTTGCTCAGTTACTCGTGTAACTCAGACGTATTACGGCACTCCTCCAACACATAGAAAGCTGATCCTTAGTAAAGTCTGAAAGTCATAAAATGGGTTATTTTATGTTTGTCACTATGTGCAGAGTCTTCCTCCTAATAGTGAGCAGCATTTCAGAATATAAATGAAGCATAACAAGCATGTTTGTTTGTTTTTCACACAGACTGGAGGAAGACTATTTAATGGCAGCCAGGAGCAGGCAGATGATATTAAACTCTCTACTTAAATGCTCCTGCACTTCTGCTCAGATGTCCCCACTAACTGCAGGCAGGAATGTATCTTACAGAAAAAAGGGGTTGCTGAACATGTCCTCTGATGAATAATAATAATAATAATAATAATAATAATAATACATATTATTATTATGTTATTTTCATATTTTCTATATTGTCCAATAGCCAAACATCTCTGAGCAATGCACAACAATTCATTATAAAATCAGTCAGGACATATGCAAGTCCTCATTTTAAAATGCCGAGCATGGCAAAATACTGAAAAGTATATCAATAACACAATTGGTAAATATGGCCAAAGTGTAATGTTCCAGACATTCTTAAGACTTTTAAAAAGTCAGAAAACTAGTCAAAGAGACAATGTTTACACTTTGGGAAATAGCAGACTTCTTTGTGTTATTTTTTTTTCCTTCTAGGTCTAGCACATGATGATTGACATCACTCTGGAAACGTAGACCTGATACACCAATGTTTCTCTGCCCAAAGATATTCCAGTAAGGGGAATTTATTTATTTTTCGATTTATATCCTGCCTTTTTTCCTACAAAGGGCTCAAGGCAGCTTACATCATTCTCCTCCTCCATCTTATCCCCACAACAACAACCCTGTGAGGTAGGTTGGGCTGAGAGCCTGTGACTGGCCCAAAGTCACCCAGTTGGCTCCATGGCTGAGTGGGGACTAGAACCCAGATCGTCTGAGTCCCAGTCCCACGCTCTTAACCACTACACCACACTGACTCTCTATGCATAATGAATTCTATGCAGTATGATCAGAGCAGGTTTCAAGACTGAAATAAATGGGAAGACAAGGTGCAGAATTTTAGGTTTTTATATATTACCTAATGAGCCAGTTCACATGTAGCAGCAGGAAACAATGAGATGATTTTTAGGTTGAAATACTGTGCCAAGGATTGTTTGGCCCACAATTAACCTATACTATCCAGATTTGGATGTTATTTTGCAAAATCTTATTGGCCTGATCAGAAGGTGAATATTAAAAATGGCTTCAGAATGCACCACAATTTGCTCCTGTTGCATATGGATGGGACCCCTGCAGCCTAACCAGAACTATGCAATGGCTGCTACTATACAATTCCAGGAATGTCATTTTCCAGTCACGTTATTGGTGCGGATTGTTTAGGTATGTGCAACAATAGGTAGGTAAGTTCTAAGGAATGTTTTTAAGTTCAAAGTCTTAGAATGTAGTTGCAAAAAGCTCTTTAATCATGCTATTTAGTTACATTATATGCAATCAAGATATGATAATCTGCAACAGTTAGATGATTTGCTCAAACAGTAATAGGTGAATGAGAAAGAATTTAAAAAGAGGATGTGCTTTTATCAGAATAATTCCAAAAAGCACGTGAACATTATGATCATTAGCTGCTTTATATTGAGATGTCTCATGTCTGTCTGTCTGGCTTATCTAATTATTAGACTATTAGTAGTCTACCTAATTAGTGGGGCTATTTACAAGAAAAACACTTTAAATAGTGGATTTTAAAAAGTCTTTATAACAATTAATTCAGATGATATCTATGACAGGTAAAGTAAATGTTCATGGGATAAAATATTCATACCAATACGAATTAAAACGTCTCACCATGTGCAAAGAACTCCGGGTATTTTAATGGCAGGAAAGACTAAAGTAGGGTGAAAAGTAGGCTTGAATTATAGCTCAGTCAAATATCCATTGAGTCTAGCAGGGAGGTTTTCTGTCTGCAACAGGCTCACACACATACTGGAATTATTTTTATAAGATTTATGTCACCAAATCAGAAAACATTTTTAGTCCTGCCTTGAGTTTCCTCATTTATTTATTTAATTTCTATACCACCCGTAGCCGAAGCTCTCTGGGTGGTTTCCTCTAGTCTGCCTTCCAGTAGTAATCTTCACATCCCATTGAAGTAATCACAGAAATGCTGTCCATATGCAACAAACTGATTTTAAAACTACTAATTTCCATAGCAATCAGCCTTCTAATGTATTTCTGTGTATCAGTCAGAGATTGATTAATGGGGTAATATTTTGTGAAAAGAAAACCCCACATTAATATTGAGAAACACTAATTCACAAGTTGTTCATCTGCTAAGTTTGTTTTTAATGTATCGAGTAAATAAGCTCAAAAATTAGATGCAGGGCAACAGGATATCCCTTTCGTCTTTCCCCCCCTCCCCCCACAGCAAAGGAGTCTGTTTTCCACCATTAAAAGATGAGAACAAACAACAACAAAGACTGTTTTCTCTGTTGTCTTTTATGATCTGTTAGTCCCCAACAGGCTTTCCTTGATATCCAACTTCATAAGAATTGTTCAATATCTTTCTAAAAGCTTTAAAGATTTTCTAGTGGCTCTTTTGCCTTTTTGAAAAAAAAATGTGAGTTAGCCAGGTGGGAACATGTTCATTGATGCATTTTACAAAGCAATCCTATGGCTCCTAAACAACAGCTAGAGATCCACAGGATACTGGAGATTCCCAGTTCTGATCTGGAACCGGAAATCAATGCTTGGATCACTATTTGCTGTATCACATATAAAGTGGAAAATGAGGAGAGCATAACCCTTGCCTATTAAACTCCCTGTTGCTTCAGGTATTTTTTCTACAGCTCAGTTCAATCCCAATACTAGAGGAGGACTAGGATAAAATGTTTTCTCACCCACGCTTAATATTTCTATGCCTAGTTGGATATGAAGCCAGACATCCACTCCTTCCACATGATATGTTAATTGCTAGTTGTGTATCAATAGCCTTTGCTCTCTGCTGCATCCA
The DNA here is from genome assembly GCF_004798865.1 of Varanus komodoensis. NCBI lineage: Eukaryota > Metazoa > Chordata > Lepidosauria > Squamata > Varanidae > Varanus > Varanus komodoensis. The sequence continues at coordinate 16,876,105 of NW_025335568.1, read as the reverse complement.
TTCTGGTCTAAGTGCAATGCTTTACCCTAACTCTCTAGGAATTAATTGGAGCAATTCTTTCAGGGCTGTGCAAGTGGCATACCAGATTACTCTTGGTTATTTAAGTCAGTTGTATGGGTTCAGAGACTGAACCTATAATGAGGCTGTGGTGAATACAGCCACCATTCTTAATATGCAGCATTAAGTCTTGTCATTTAAATCCAGTTAATATGATTCAAGGGCATCATTAGGATAGCTGCTAAATACATTCATTTGCATTGCTATCTCCAGTCTGCTCCTGTCTGCCTTGCTACATACTGGAATGTTTCTTGGTCAGCCTACGTAAATAAGCCTTCCCCAACCTGGTGCTCCCCATACTTTGTGGAATGAAACAGGCAGAATTCATGACCACTGGCCATGCTAGCTTTGGCTGAAGAGTTACTTATTCCAGTATTTGAAGCTGAAGCCCAAAACTCTAAACTGTGATGGAGTCTGCTGAGATACTAAAATGAAAAGTCATTGCTATATTTATATGCATCCCTTTGTCATCTTGAAAGGCAGTTTACATAGGTATCCTCTTCTCCATTTTACCCTCACTATAATCTTGTGAGTTCAGTTCGGCTGAGAGTGCATGACTGGTCCAATGTCACCCAGTGACCTTACTGGCTGAGTGGAGAAAAGAACCCAGATCTTCTGAGTTGCAGATCAAGCATTTCACCACACTGGCTCATCTGGTACCAGGAAGGGCTCATTAGTGCCATCCACCTGGCCCCCCTGAACTATAGATCCTTCTGTCTCAGGTTGCGGCAGTTTCTGATATTATTGCTCCAAACTTGCTGCAGCTCCTAGCACCCTGGCAGGATGAACAGGCACAGGGTTTTCTCATTCTACCCCATACAGTCTGTAATGTTCTGCTCTGTCTTTTTCCAACTGCCTAACAGAAAGGGATGAGGTGCAGCTTTTCTGGTGGCAACCATAAAGGAACTGAGCGGTTTACGAACTACTTCTTTGCTTGCGCAGCTGCAGTAGCAGCAGGAGGTTTAATGCTGATGTAAATGTGGAAGGAAGGTCAGTGGCAACAGGGCTCTGAACCAGGAGCAAGAGAGAAGATGGAAGACAAAGGGTCAGATGTGACTCTCTCTAGGCATGTGAAAGTAAAAGGGTTCTGCTAGCACTCCTTACCAACCCCATTACTGATCTCAGACCAAAGCAATAAGGAAATGATTTTCTCATCTCATTTCAATTCATGGTAGAAAGTCATGCTGACAATTTGCCTGAAATCCAATATTTTACTTTCTGTATCAGACTTCTGAGGTTACATGTGAAGACATTTTGCTTGTGGTCTTAAGATTTAAAAACCTGCTCCAAGTCCTTTGAGATCAAATCAGACTGTAAGAACATTTAAGTGGAAGAGACAGAAAATAGCATTAATGAATTTTTGCAGAAGTTAAATTAGCTGCAGTGACTAATGAAAAGTTAGAGCAATAGAGCCACTTAAATAAAAGTTAATGAGATATACATGAGCTGAACTATGCAAAGCACTCGCCTAACCCCTGCCTGGAATATCCCCAAGGCAGTATTAAGACAGTATTAAATCAGTAAAACAGATCTGTACATACAAATTTTATATAATAAATTTTGCTCTTCTCCATTTACCTAATTCAGTGACATATTTTGGGAGAAAGAGAACATTTCTCAGATTTCTCTACACAGTGAAAGCCAGACAATTGCAACATGTACAGCTTTGATTTTTGGCCTGCTTTAGGATTGCAAGTTGCTAGGTTATGCTTCATGAGTAACAAACAAGTGTACAAAAGAGGTTTTCAGAAGTACAAAATGTGGGGAAGCCATTTTCAGTGCAGGCTACATAAAGTAAAAAAAAAAAAAAAAATGTATGAGCCCTTAAGATCAGAAAGGCGCTTACAGGGAGAGCATTTTCACTGAGAAACTAAGAAGAAAAGCAGAAAGAGCAGCCAGTATTTTCTGGTGGTTTCCCCTTTAGATATATTCTCAGTCATTCAGGAACCATTTATCTGCGAAAATATTTCAATGGCGCAGGTGTGTGGGCAAAATCAGTCACTGTAACCTTCTTCAGAGAAACTGCATCAGCTGTTGATGGATAAACAGTTTGCATGAACCTCAGAGAACATCTAAAAAGGAACTCTCATTGCTTTCTGGATGAATCACTTATGCTTTTAAGGCACAGCAAAATCGTGGCTTTAAGGATGTCTTCTTTCCTACTATATTTGTATCTTGCTGCTGATTACATCTTTGCTACTTGCTTTACTCCAGGCTATTAAATGGGATTGATCCCATTCGTGGCCTTGGTGATCGCTCAGAAAATACACCAGCTCAAAACATTAGCTTCGTTTAACCAGGCCAAGCTCCAAAACCTGGCAACAGTTCTTATTCTTTCTCTGAAAATCATAGGGTAGATGGATTGAGACTATGTTTATCTAACACAATCTGGCAAAGATGATTGTATTCATTCTAGGAAATTATGAAGAGATAAAGAAATCATTTTGATGAGGTAGGATAAAAAGAGAGCAGCTATTCAGCTATGGATGCATAAAGTCCCACCAGCAATGTTGAAAAATTTCTAGTATAAAGGGCCAAAGAGCACATTATGTCAGTCCAGCAGAATGTCTGACAAATGTGATATGGAGACATACACCAGGAGGCCTGCAGCCAATCATATATCTTATGTACCTGGTTTGCACAGGAAACACCTGCATAAATGCCTCTAACTCCGTAAAGTGTGAATTAGCCCTGTGTGGGTCTTAACACTACCAACACGTTGAACCTATTCCAATCTTTGCCCACTGAAGTTGTTGGGACGGGCCTAGCTTGAAAATGGGGTTGCATATTTAAAACAAACAACTGCCTTAAGAGGTTTGAAAGTACAGGTGAGGTTAGACTCCAAGATGTCATAGGCCTCAGATGCAAACACAAAACCCTTACACAAACAAGAATTGTGCGTTCTCTTCAATCTGGAACAATTCCCCGGGCAGTTATTTTGTTTATGTCATTGCAAGTGCTCAATATCTTACTCTTAACGTCTTCCCAATTGGCTTACAAAAGGTTTTTTTTTTTTTTTTAACAAGCCAAGTATAAAATTAACAGATCAACAAAAGGTTTCAGCAGCATGTAAAATAACTTTCGCTCATTTGAATATTTTTTAAGACCTGCGCAAATAAAAAGTGTTTCACTAGGGTTAAAATACAGATTTAGCTCCAGTTAACACTCTTCTGGGAGAATATTCCAAACCTAGGCCACTCCGACAGAAAATAACCTATCTCTAGTTGTCAACTGGAGCCAGAGTGTTCCCTTGAAGCAAAAATGACAAAAATGAGGCTGTCATACTTAGAAGACACCATGAGAAGGCAAGAATCACTGGAGAAGACAATCATGTTAGGGGACATTGAAGGCAGAAGATGAAAGGGAAGGCCAAATATGAGATGGATTGAATCTATTAAGGAAGCTGCAGCCTTGAACATGGAAGAACTGAATGGGCAGGCCCTTTTGGAGGGTTTTCACTCTTGGGGTCATCATAACTTGTAGATGACTTGACAGCACACAACACTTTGTACCTCACTCACAAAGATGGAATTTAGAAAAATACTGTGGAAAATCTTAATATTCGCTTATGTTCATGTGAGAAAATATGGGCCAACCATCTCAACCACAGGCACACCAATTAGTCCCATATATCAAAGAATGACAGCCCTGCTTTTCTCCAGCTCTTCATGGGTGCTAGAGCTACAGAACTAAATTATATTAAAATCTGTTTTTTAAAAGTCAACTTATGGCTGTTGTTCTTTTTCACTTCACTGAAAGTTTAAGAGTACAAATACCTTTCTCAAAAACAAGTCTGATTGACTCTGGGTAAGTGTATATAGGATTGCAGCCATGAAAACTATTTTAAAAGTATTTTTAAAAAGAGCTAAGTGCTTTTTTAGTATAATTTGAATAAACTGACTGCAACCATGTACTGCTTCTTGCCACATTCTCAGAGCAATCTTACTCACATTTCCTGAGAGTTTAACAAGGCCTACTCCCAAGTAAGTGGGCACAGGTTGCAGCCTTAGCTAAGTTTTTCCCAGTTTCTTCAATTAAAATGAAGAATTTGTTGTATAAAACATCTAATTTTAAAAAACCTATTTTTAAATTGATTCCATTTTTCAACAGTAGTAAAAATATCAAATCAAGTTTGTAGTTTCTGGAATGTTAAACACAGCAAATCAACAGGTGTAAAAATAAAGTTGCAATTACATAACGTTTACAGGCATAAAGGAAATATTTGGAAAGATTGCCTGCCTGATGGCAACATAGAAAATGTTTGGTGCCAGGATCACAAGACACACAAAGGGAGACGCATTATAGGAGAAATTCTTACTTTACTCCTATTTTTTGTTTTGTTTTGTTTTAACTTTCCACTGTAAAATTACAAAGATAAATGTTTATGTTGCTAAAGGTAACAGTGGAACTGCCAAGCTTACAAAAGAGGTGACGACGAGAGAACAAATAGAGCACTGTTACTCAAGATCTTTTTGCTAAAAGAGCACATGCAAAAGTGGTGCAAGAAACCAAGTTGTATCATGGCCAAAGACCTCTTTTCTAGAAGAAACACTGATCTATTTCCTACACGCACACAGCACAGTTTTTTCTTCCCTTAATTCTGAATCATTAACACTTTTCTATGAAATAAATCCTAAAAAGGTACCAACAGTGTGGGAACTTCAGAAGCTTGAAGACCCATATGTTCCAAATTGCTTTTGCATATGTTTTGCTGTGCTGCTGTTGGGTTCGGTACAGGTTTAACTTTGATAATTGGATTTATTTTTCTTGACTTTATTTCTTAGTGCTGGTTTCCTGGTATTTTGTCACTAGCTTTTGTGGCAATGTATATATTGGAAGCCATTTGAAGACTCTGTCAAGGAAAGGCAGCTTCAAAATCTCTTAAATAGAGCAAAAATAATAAAGGAACCTTGTATCCAGTGTGACGGGCAAACTGTTGAACTACACCACTATGTCATACTCCTTACCTGCACTAGCCTACATGCCTACCTTGGATCTGAAAACCCTTGGAAAAATCAGCACATCACTCTGGTGGATGATTGTGAAGATCTTTCTGCCTCCTGTCATGAAGTGGCCAATAGAGATTCACAACTAGAAGACTAAGTTCTAGTGCACATGGAACACTGGCACCTTGAAAACCATGTTTGTAAATTGGAATACTAGGCTACATGAACACCATCCCTATTGTAGGTTGAACTGGCCTCCAACCCTTGGTCAGAGTTCAGTATGATCCACGGTAGCAGAGTTCATTCATAACCATCACTTGCAATCCCACTTTCCTGAACCTGTTCACAGGCAATGGCAGCAAATCTTGGGTTATTTAACCTGGAATGCTCTATGGCAAAGTGTGAGCTAATTAAGTCACCATTTGCTATTGTTACATATGAACAGCCCCATCACTGATGTTAACTATAGGGAGGAAACTCATTTTGGAGAGGAAAAGGGGAAGGAGTATGAATTCTAGAGGAATGTTCCCAATTTGAAAACCAGTTTTCAACCAGCATTATATCTGTGTTAGACCAGACGGTGGGAACCACATTGATCAGCATGAGCAAATAGATGGCCTACAATGGCCTAATTTACAATTACTTTTATAAAGGCATGACTAAATCAGAAACAGCAGAAGAGCAACCTTCTGATGTGATTACTCCTGCAATTCTCCACAGACCAGTTCAATTCCTAAAGGCATCTCAGGCAAGAGATTCATGACTACAGAGCACTTTGTAGCAGTCAGACAAGTGAAAGTCCACTTGGAGTGTACACAGTTCCACTAGTTCAGGCATATTTTAATGAAGGACTGCCTTCGATTGATTGTCTTACTGAGCTGTGAAATTCTGTGCTTTTCTAGTTTCATAGGAATTTCTCATATGCCTACGCTGTTTGAAAAACTTTTGTCTACCTACTTCTTCTGCACATCAATATTGTGAAAGACACATGGTATTACTTTCATATATAACAAAACTGGACAAGAACTGGCATTAACAATAAGAAGGGGCAAACACAAAGTTTTATGAAGGATAGAAAAAGGGGGGGAAAGGCATAAAAGGACAGTCAGTTGGTCATTGATCAGGTATTCATAGCTTTAAAGAAACGTGTGATACGGCAGAACAAACTCTTTCCTATTATAGTGACATTCGGATATTCTGAATTACTCTTACTCCAGAGACACATTAATAGTAAAACAGTCCATGTGTGCTGAGCTTGAGGAAACTAGTTTGCTAGACACAATAAATGAGCTAGTTGCATCTAAATCACCAAAAACACAGACGTCTGGTTTGTAGGTTAAATAAAGCTTCCAAGGAAAGTTGGGTCTAATGTTACCATAGTTGTGGTCAGGATGTATGACACAGAACAAAACGTCCCACCCGACCAGGAAACATGAAGCACTTTATAGAGTAGCTGGCAAATGTGTGTAAAATCATTCATCTGCTGCCCCATTTACCAACAGTAATAGCCTTACAATGCTAAGTCAGTGAGTGAGTGAGGAACAGAAGCTTTCTGTTCCAACAGTACACCTTTAATGCAGCATATGGTTTCCTCACTGATGGCGACTCTGGCAGTACCTCCGTCAAAACTATTGATTCCCCCAGTAATATTTTCCCGCCTTGGAGTTAACTTAAAGGTCACTTCTCTAAATAAAAGAAAATGGTTCAGTGCCATGAGCCACATCATAAATGCAAAACACATCACCAAACAGCGTATTTTAAATTAACATAATTTGCACACTGTGGCTGATACCAGTACCAGGCAGGAGCCATTTTTATAGCACGGTTCTGCTGAAATGTTTCAGTGCAGCGAACAGGAAATGGTTCTCCTGAACCCCACCAGTTCTCTTCCCTATCCTATGAAGCTGGTATGGATATTTTGCTAGTGGTCGTAACCAAGGTTAGTGCAAATAAAAGACTTTAAAGCCCTCCCCATTTTTACAGAGGTAATTACTGAGGGGGTGGACAGGGGATGTTAGAGGAACGATATGCAATAGCGCATGCATGATTTAATTCATGCAGTATGTAAGGCACATGACTTAGAAAAAAAAAAAAAACAAGGAGGGAGAAATGAAAGGAGTGCCCATCAAGCATGTCATGCTGGGATAATTTCTATCACGGCCTTACAATGTCCAGTTTCTTTGCATCTCCAAAACACTTGTTGATTTCCTTGATGGTCTTCCACTTTCCATTGGTGGTGGCTTAATAATAGGAGTAATAAGAAGGGCATCCAAGAGAGAACGATAGGTATTGTGATCAGAGAGTCTAAGTGAGCATTTAGAGAGAACATATGAAAGTAAACAATTATTAAAGTCCAGTCAGAAGTTGAGTAGTTACAGTTGCATTTTACAGTAGTGACAGGAAAATTCCTCAGTTTGATTCAGGTACGGTTCACCAATTGTGAATTGTTTTTTAAGAGACAATGCTGAAAAAAGAAAAGAGTCCAGACCTGGACATTTTAAAATGCCTTGTAATGTGGTTGCTCCTAGAAGAAAAGAAGCTGTGGAGCCTCAAAACCCATCTGAAGCAAACTGTAGGAAGCTTCCTAATCCCAGCAGTTAAAGGCATTTAAAATCCTTTGTTATAGGCTCTGCTGTAGTCTAGGTTTTCTTGACAGATGTAGTAGCCCAAAAGAAAACAGTTCCCAGATGCTTCGCTGTCCAATGAAGATCTTTTCTTGGGGACAACGTTGTTGCTTTTGAGAATTATGAACTCAGCAAAAATTATATGCTAAGCCAGATAATTCTAAGTTTTTAGCAATTTAAGTATATCAAAATTATAAGGTTCAATTGAACAGCTAAGTCACCTTCTATGGATTAACTTAAACAATTAGAATGGCACGCCCTTTTTTTGATTCCATTACAGAATGCATTAAATTTGCTTCATGTGTAATCAATTCAAGACATAAGCAGAATTCCCATGCAATTCTATTCATCATACCATTACACTTTCATATTTGAAAATGATTTTCCCTGTGCGGTAGGTCCAGATAATTAATTCATGCAATGAGAAAATACTGTTTTGAGACTACCCAAGACTCTGTAGATGAATCTTGATTGCATTATAAAATACAAGCATGCAGTGGCTGCATTAAAACAAGCTACGCTAAATTGCACATATATGTAGGTGAACGATTCTTTTTGTGAGATTTGTGGATACCCAAAGAATTCAACTCGACGTCTACCTGGCCCGTATGGCAACAGCAGCGGACACAGCAGCAGCAGCACTATTCCTAACTTGTCTTGAGGCCAGGTTTGGAACTGACGTGGAAGGGATAGGATTGAGGCCACTTCCCAATGGATTTTCCAGTAGAACATTTCTGGCATACAAAGTTCAGTTCAGTGATGAGAAAAACCAAGCAAAGGAAAGGACAGAGAAAGAGAATGAGAAGATTATACAAGAAATATAGGTCCTAATAATTGCATCTTTTTTTTTAGAAAACCTATGTTTAAGCTAGTATACAACTTGATGCATGCATCAGTTTGAAAAGACTTTGATAGGCAGTTCTGAACTGGACAAGTGCCCTATCCCTTAAAGAGTTTCACCATGTTAGACAATGCACAGATAAGCATCTTTTCCCTGGAATACATAAAGCACAACAGAACTGTTGCTTGCATATCCTGCTTGTAGGCTTCCCAGAGATATCTCACTGACTAGTGTGCAAAAGAGGATGCTGCACAATATGGACACCTGTGTTCAATTACACTGGGCCCCTTGCATGTCTAGATCCTTTATTCGGAAACAGAATCAGCGCTTGCAGTCATACTTACTTCCGGCTAAATCTGCTTAGAATTGTAGCTTTATACTTTGCTCAGCATTGTTCAGAAAATACAACCACAGATGTAACACTAATAATGTAACACTGTTTTTCTCTTTAATCTAAAATGACACATAATGCAAATGCAGCTGACATGACTTAAACATGCTGAGCTGGTGAAACCAAATAACTTTCTATTTAATATCTTCCATTGATCTGCTGGAACAATACCATTCACAGAAATGAATAATTCCAACCTCCACTGGGACATGGTAGGGGTGGGCCCCACATAGCCTAAAGCAATGGGTCACTCTGCCTAATTATATTATTGCAATGCACTCTGTGTGAGGCTGCCCTTGAAGACAATATGAATACTTCAACTGGTCCAAAGCAGGGCAACCAAGCTTTTGATCAGGACAGGTAGGTATGATGACAGGTAGGTATGATGACCTGTCCTATATCCTCTGCACTGGGTACCAATTGAGTCAGGGCCCATGTAAGGTGTTAATGACATATAGTGTCCTAAACAGTTTAGGCCCTAGGTATCTGAAGGAGTTCCTCCTTCCTCATACACGTGCCTGACCTCTAAGAACTGTCTGAGGTCCTTCTTTGGGAGCTCTCTTTGAAGGAGATCAAAGAGAAGAGCCTTTTCCACAGTGGTGCCCCAACTGTGGAACCTGCTCCCTTTATTGATTTCAGTGTCAGCCCAAACCCTTTTTATTTTTCCTGTATTTTAAGAATTAATTGTGATTTTATTATTGATTTTATTAGATTTATATTCTATTGTATGTTGCCACTCTTGCTTCGTATATTGCCATCCTGAGACTCTTGTAAAATGCTTTAAGTAATTAATAAAATAAAATAATTTAAAAAGTCCTCTTAATACAGTTCAGATCTCTGGCAAAGTCCACTGCCAGTTCCCTTGCAGCCTACTGGACAGGAGGCAAGTGGGACAGAGGAGCACTCTCAGGAAGAGAGAGGAAAAGAAAATGATGTGGTAGAAAGACAGAAAAGGAACGACCGGCTCTCTTTTAGCTCTGTCTCCCCCTGCCATTGGCCTCCACCTGTATCTATGGCAAGCATTCAGCTACTCTGATCCCCAAAAGAATGAAGACTGTGACAAAAAAAAAAAGTTTTCCCATCCATGCACTATGAGGAGACCAAATGGTTCGGCAGCTTGGAATTCACAGGTTTTCCATCTGCTTGTCCATAATAATATTATTTGGTCTGAAGAAATCTTGGCCATCCATAGTGGATCGGAATAGCAGCTACACGTTTCTTTTTCATCTTTTCTTAAATTACAGGGCTAGGTTTCACAGTTTTAAATCTGTACAGTAGCTTTCTCGAAGATAATTAGGAAGAAAATGTTATACAAGACCACTACAGAATGATCTTTGATCGCATTCCATGAATTACGCAAATAATATCTTATTTTAGATCAACTACACTGAGACCATACTTGTTTTTAATGAATAACTCACTTCAGCTGTTAAAAGAAAAGTGGCTGGCCCCTCATAAAAACCGTAACAGAAGAAAAATGCGTGAGGTTATTTTGTGCAACTCTGGTATACAGAAGCTGCTGGACTAAATAGACTCTCAGAGCTACTGGCCTCCCAGAAAAAATTAGAGCCACTGTTGTTACACAGCATTAGGCTTCAAAGAGCTTCATTATGGCCAATCTACCAGACTCAGGGTGCAAGCCAGAGCCCTCAGCCTCGGACACACCCAACGTTACGTGCATCCAGTCCAAGGAGCAAGGCATGGGGTTGGCATCCACTTCATCCTAGATGACTTTTCTGTGCAGAGAGGGAGAGAAAAGGCTGTTGTGTTGTTTCAATATGGTGTAAGTTGTCAGCGCCAGTCTCCTCCTCTCCCTGCCATCCTCCAGCGTTTACCTTTTTCTCCTCTCTAAGGCCAATGTGTGACTTCGGAGAGCCAACCAGGGTAGTTTGCTCCATGCTGGTTTTGGGCCAGGCCTCCTAATTTGGAGTTCCAGCTCCAAGGTCACAGGACCTCAGAGTGGGGCTCCAAATAATTCTACCGCCCTCTCCAAAATGTTCTCAGGAGGAGGAATGTGAAGTGCAGGTCAGAATCTAGTCCTATTGCGCTCACAGACTTCTTTCCCATGCTCAGCCCTGGCCAGGACGTGAGCTGAACTGAGATCCAGTGTGAATGTTCAGGAGTGCTAGTGGATTTTTTGCACAAGATACACAACGCACATCATTCTTTGTGCAAAATATGCAAACTACAGAAGTTTTTGTGCATAGTGTGCAATGCCTTTAAGTAACGTGTGGGGAAACAGAACAGTGCTGTAGTGTGTTTCCTGCCAGACACCAATACAAGTGTTTGGCATGAGACAGACCTATTAAAGAAAGAAAGTGGGTCAGAGTCCACTGGGGACCCAACTAAGGAAATCCAATGGATTTTCACTCCCAAACCAGATTCCTCAAATATCCCTAGTCAAGAGGTCATAGGATTGCACCTGCACAGCAACCGGAAAAGTAACTATCCATGGTTACTAATATTTTATTCAAATTTCATTAGAAAAAAAGTGTTTGTGTGCACACTCCTGTGTGTCCATGCCCCTCTGTGTGTTATTTTGATATTTTGAAAGACAACTATTTGCGTGCTTTGATGAAGAACTAATATTTGCTCCTATCATGACTGCATATAAGTAGAAGAAATATAAGAAGCCAGAATTTGAATACCTGCCAGAAGGTGGTGGCACCAAAGTGGGCTTTGCAGGCTGGACAGACAAGGCAGATTCCACCGGAGCAGCTGGGAACACCAGCAGCTCAGTAGTCTGAGTGGCCACTGTGCTCAGTGTGGGCGGGCTCCTTTTACTCTCAACTTCATTTGCTGCCAACCTTAAAGGAACTTGGGCATTCAAATCCAGAGAACCAGTTCTTATCTTATTGGACCTTAATTCAACAAGAATTATTATGTTATGCACAAATACTGCATTTATTAAATATGTAATTAATAGTAGCAGACTAATATAGAAAAAGGAAGGAAGATGTGTGATATTGAAGGATTAGGAATGAAGAACTTCTGTCACCCTGCAGGCGGAATTTCACTTCAAAGAAGTTTTGAGGGACATGTTCCAAGTAATGAGTGGAAGCCAACTCAAAATGTTGATTTATGTTAACTGAACGTGCGATCCTAAGCATGTTGAGTCAGCAAAAAGTTCAACAGTTCCCAACCATGCTCAGATAGCATGGCTAGCTGCAGAATACTGGGAATTGACTTTTTTCTTGTCTAAATGTGTACAGGATCATGCCCTAACTGCCTGTAACTAAGCTTTAGGAAAGGCTTTTAGAATGGGGAAAAAACTGCATGGAACCTGGACAATCACCAAACAACGGATGCTTGGTGGAAAGGAGGAATGGCCATTTAAGAAATGCTGGAGGGCCAGTTTGGAACCCTGGCCTGTGTTTCTGCACTCGTAATTAGGACTGCCAGGTGTACTATTTTTTCCTATTCGGAAATCTCCTTTGAGTAAGGAAATACAAACAGTTGTGATTTCCTTCCATGGAGGTGTCATTTTCCTAGCTCATGACTGACCCAAACTTCCACGTGCAACTTTATTCCCTAAAACTGGATGTTACCAACTTATTCTGAATCCATATGATAGAAGGAAGTACTATGAGTTCTTAAGATAGCATCAGTTGACACACCTTAGTAATATAACTCTCATTGTTTGTCGGGGTGGGGTGGGGCAGAATGTGTGTGACCCTTCCTTTCTCCGGTGTAGAGCCAGCTCCTTTCCTGCCAAGAGCACACTGGCCAGGCTTCCAGGCCATGTCATTAACAATGAATCCAATCCAGAAATGCCATACCAATAGAATGAAGCGTAATGAAGCAGCATAACAGAAAATTAGCTCGGTGTGCAAAAGCTAGGATTTTCACTTGTATCTCTAACCAAGTAAACATGAAAACAGACATTTGCCCTTCATACTGTAGCCCCTGGGAATGGCTGTACGTTCTGTTGTTACTGGGCACTGCTGCCATCTTGTGGAGTGCAGCATGCCTTGTATGAGGAACATTGGCACTTCTGTCTACAGCCAAGACTGTTCCCAAGCTGTCCAAAAGCAGGCAGTCACAGTGCCATTGGTTGGTCTTTTTGAACGCGTAAAAATCAACTTCAGGATAGCCTCTTGGCTGACTTAGAAATGCGTCTTCTTATAAAGTATCAGAGACAGACGTGACATGAAGACTGGCCATCTCTTGCTATAAGCTAGGGTGGACGACCTGTGGCTGCTTTTTATGTTAAGAAAGGCACTCTTCTCACTAAGGAGTATGAGAAGACAGACAAGCTAAATTTGATCCTCATTTAACTTGCAAAAAAAAGGTTCATTTGTCCTTTTTGGTGCTCTGTCATGGTACACAGACACCATTTTATTCAGGAAGAAAGCAAGCTCTTAAAAACAGATTTCCCAGCTGCTTAACAGGTCATAACCTACTGGGGGACAGGAGTACCTGGGAAGCAAAATGCCCCTGAACCTCCCAACATGTATCACCCCTGTACGCATAGAATGAAGAGAAAGGGAGTTCTCTAAGTCCCTTTTCCCAGCCTGCTTGACAGGCATTTCACTAGCAATTAGTGATTGATGATATGAGGTAAACAGAATGTAACAAGCAAGTCTCAGGCTACCTAGTGTAAGTTTTTGCTGTTTTGGAGAAAACAGCTACCTGGCTGCTACCACTTAAAATACGAACAGCAGCAGGTGGATGAGGTGCGCCCTTGGGCAAGGCTTCCAGTGGATTGTTGTAGAAAAGTTCTCTGAAGAAGAAAATTTATACAGTGAATTTTCAGCATAAAATCTTTGAGCATTCAGTAAATTATTAACTAAGAATTTACTCAGACTTTAAAACCTTTCCTTTTTACAGGTGTGGCTGTTTCCATCCAGATTGTACTTATGGGGTTTCCACAAATATGTATCTGGACAAAACACTGAACTAGATTGACTTTTGATTTTCTAACAGTCCCACTGATGTCTATAGTCTACGTTAAATATAAGGGAGTCTGAAATGAATCCAGAAAACCTTTATTATCTATCCAGAAGTATTTTTGATAAGTACTTGTTACTGTAAAACCAGTAATTTATTTGCTGACATAATTACCAGCAGCAGTTCTGGCCACGTATAAATTCAGGATAAGACTTTTTCCACAGACCTATTGAGTATTAGTACAAAAGGAATGCATACGTATAAAACATGAAACCAGTTTCTGCACTGTAATCTAGTGAGTTGTTTGGGAAAAGATCTGTTTGTCCCAATGATTCTTTAACTGCTTCCCAGTCATTAATTGCTTCCTAGCTACAATGGTGAATACTGTATGTCTACATTAATTAACATGCTAAGAAGCAAGTGGAACAGACCAAAAGGAGATACAAACTCCTTGAAAATAAAGGTGGAGCAGCTGGTTGCCCTTTGAACAGCAATTATTGCTTCCTGCACAATTTGTAACTTTAACCGTCAAAGATTAAAGATATGCAGCCTATGAACTTGGCAAACCTCCTCACTGCAGAAGATCATGTTTGAGATTTTTTTTCCAGCCTCTTGTTCAGTGAAAATTTAAAGTACTGCACACAATGAAATTGAGTCCTGTGTGCAATCAGGGCTGTTCCTATTAGACTATGCTAGTGATTTCTGGGACTTCTTATAGGAATCTGTTATTCAAACTGGGCTAGCCCATTTTTCAGTAATAGCAAATAACAAACAAATAAATTTAGCCAATGCAAAGCTTTTTAAAAAGACAAAATACATACAAACAAGAATTTACCTCTTAGAAGATGTAGTAGGGAAATTAGGTCCAGAAAGTTTAGGAGAAGAAATAGTCGTAAGAACTGGATCTTTAACCATGGAGGAAGCTGAGTTTGCTTCTGCCCTGATAGATTGCAATGTGTTTTAATTCCATTCCCAAAGTCAGAAAATAAGTCACTATTTCGAAGAAAATTTTCAATTCAATATTTGAATTTGTGCCCAATATATTTATTACTCCTTTGGGTGAAGAGAAAAGCAACAGGAGTTTGGATATAGTGAAACACTAGCTGCTAACTACACTAAAACTGAACGTTGCTCAATTTTACAGATTTCCTGACATACACTGGAACAGAGAACCTGAGTAGATCCAACACCACTGAGACTTTTGTGAACATTTCAAATTTTTTCTTCTAATGAAGATAACATATTTTGAAGATGAGCAATTAACACTTAGTTTTAAATGCTTTGAAAGCAACTTTATAATGCTGGAAGTTTCAGTAAGAAATGGTACAATATATAGATGGAATTACAGGCCAGTACAAAAATCACTCCTTACTTTTGGTCAATGGAACAAGCATGCCTATGACATAAATTGTGTTGTGGGGGGGTTGAAGTAAAAGAGGATAGATAATCCAACACTTGCACTAGATCTTCCCTCTCCTTGGTGCAATGCTCTGTGCGTAATGACTTTTTTCCCTGTCAGCAGCTTCCCAAGCTCAGAAGGTACATTCCCTATATTATGTGTAGGCAAGCCCTTAATTGCATTCTATATTAGGAAAAACACACATGGCGAACCCACCTCCCTTCCCCATTTCATGGTCCAGCAATAAGCAGTGTGGTTAGGTGGTGAATGCTTGATGGAAGATACGATTTTCAATACTACTTTCAATAAGGATAAAAGTAACTTAAGATACCAATCTGTGTAATTAATGGCACAAAACGAGTTCCATATTACAGTTTAGTCATGCCTGTGACTTGTGAATGGATGGAATAAAAATGAAGAGGCAGACCTTTGTTCTGGTAATTGTGATGGTGGTTCTTCTGATACATCAGGTATCTTGCAGGTCTGCGTAGCTACTGAATGGGAACGCTGCACCTCTAATCCATTAGTTAGATCTGCAGAAATGCTTTACACATAATGATAATGCAGAACACACATGGTTTATACTACTGGGCATGTGTTTTCACGATCATATTTTCATGGGACAGAAAGCTGCTAACTTAAAGGGTACAGCAACCTGAAAGTGCTCAAAATTTCAATAACAAGTTCACTAATTTGACAAAGAAAGACATTAGGTCTTTTTAATTAATAGTCTTCTATTCTGAGCAAGCCATGTGCTTATTCATTTCTTTTATTTATTTTTCAATTTATATCCTGCCTTTTTCCTACAAAGGCCTCAAGGCAGCTTACATCTCCTCCTCCATCTTATCCCCACAGTAACAATCCTGTGAGGTAGATTGGGCTGAAAGTGTGACTGGCCCAAAGTCACCCAGTTGTCTCTATGGCTGAGCAGAGACTAGAACCCAGATTATCTGAGTCCCAGTCCCATGCTCTTAACCACTATACCACACTGGCTCTTTATATTATAGCATATTCTGGCATTCACATCAGTGATGGAGAAGGAAGAAATTAAATATTCACTCTTGCCTAAATGTTGTGTATTTTATTTTCATGTGTTACTTCAACTTTGTTTTCTAAACTATAATTCTCCATTATTATTATAACATTATTCGCCATGAAGTTTTCATACATAGCTGCAGATTTCTAAAGTTATCTAGAACTCCATGGCTAACATAAAGTCCCCTATCTACAATTTTCCCCTACACAGGAACTTCATTACTATTAGGATATAGATTACTGTAGTGACCCAAGAAAAAGGCATCATACCTCTCAGGCCTGATCCCAGAATTTAAAGTGAATGGGCTTAGGCATGCCTCCTGCTATCTAAGATTATAACCCTGAAGTTTAGTAGGCTTCTTTCCTGCTCTGCCTGATGAAGAATTCTATATAATCAGTAAAAGCTAAGTTTTCATCAATATTTATTGTTTTATAGGATCTATAATCGTAATCTAACCTGGAGTTCAGAAAAGCTGCTGGTTGTTTCCTTTCTGCCTATTTGTATCTTGCCAGGTAAACTCAAATGGCCACTAAATAGCTGTGATGTACACCCATCTCATTATGTTATCCAATATTCATAAATAGTTATAAATAAAGGTCCATTGAGGAAGTGTTGCTACCACTTTTCTGTTTTTGATACACCCCCTGCTGGGCAGAAAGCACACTCTACCCCTGTAAACAGGGTAAAGTCTTTTTGGCAGAGACTTGCAAGAGGGAACCTCTGAAATCATGCCGCAGAGTTCACTACATATTCAAAATAGAGCTTATTAGATGGAACACATCATACAGAATATATATGCAAGGGCAAAAGACACTTGGAACAATTCATTACTTCATTACATTCATTACTTCAAATCTAATCCACGAGTTATTTGAAGAGGAGTACAACCATAACTTAGGACCAATTTCTTCTTTTGTGGAGGGGAAGCATTCCTCCAAATTAAATCCTTGGGAAATAGAATGGATTTTTAAACAAGTTTCCCCATTTTTCTTGATCCTTTAACCCTAACCCTAAGCCCCCAGCCAAGGTCGTCACATTTTTAGAGAAGCTTAGATCAAACCTACCACTTCTCCCTCTAATGCTAACCTACATCCATCCCCACATCTGTGCTCTTTCTCCTCCCCACCCTGATTCTATCATGGAGGAGGAGCATCCCTCTTGCAAACAGCTTCGCAGGCCCAGATCCCAAACCTGCTCGACCACTGTGTTGCAGTGCCCTTTCCCATATCAATGGAGAAACAGGTCAGGCCTGCTCAGCTCCATCAAAAAAGAGAGCAGAGATAGAAATCTCCACCATTACATCTGCATCAAACTCACCATTATTTTCTTCTGTGCTGTGTCTGTGTGTGTGAGTGACTGAACTTAGTAAACAGAGATGAAGCAGTAAAACCTCCAATACAAAGCATCTAAGTAGACACTGAAGGGAAAAGGAGAAAAATGACAGACTAAAACTATTAAGGGAGAAAGGAAAATGGCTGTGAAATGGCAGGCAGTTAGATGTATGATGAGAGGAACAGGGAAAAGAGCACAACATTAATGGCTAAATACCATATTTGTAATAGAATTGATTTATGTATCTTTAGCACAGGGGAAAAGTGTACTAGACTGTTATTTGTAGCTAATGAAGAACAGCTGAGACTAAAGTACAATCTGGTAATGATCAAGAAAATTCAACTCTCTTAGCAGAAGGGGGTCAAGCATACAGGTAAGCTGAATGCTCACAGTGCCAGGGAAAAGGTTTTCCTCGGACTACACAAAAGTGATGACATATTGTTATGAGCATGGAAGCAACTGACCAACTTTCCCTCTCCTCAAAACAGTCAAAACAATGAC
Organism: Varanus komodoensis; assembly: GCF_004798865.1. Classification (NCBI taxonomy): domain Eukaryota; kingdom Metazoa; phylum Chordata; class Lepidosauria; order Squamata; family Varanidae; genus Varanus; species Varanus komodoensis. The sequence continues at coordinate 16,858,088 of NW_025335568.1, read as the reverse complement.
ATAGAGGGATTGGAGAAGGCTTAGCAGCCTTGCATACATGATCAACAGTCCAACAAGGAAAGACAGGATGATATGAATTGCATAGAGGAGAAAAGGAAGTAGCTGAGAAATGGGCTGTAGCAAGGCCATCAGGAAGGGAAACAAGAAAGGAGGAAGATTGTGGGCAAATAGAGGGGGAAAGGGGAATTTGCTATAGGGAAGGAGAGAGAAAAGGAGACAAAGGCATTTCAAATTGTAGTAGAGCAAGAAAAAATGTACTAAAGCAGAAGTCTCTGACATTTCTGGACCCGTGGGCACATTAGGGAATTTAAGAAAATGATGTGTGCACCACCACAAAATGCCTCGGTAGTTTTGGTATCTACCTGTTGCATCTATGGACTGTAGGATGCCACTAATTAACACTATCTTTTGTGTCTTGGACACTGCAGTGTGTCTTTAACCAAGTCTAATTGAGCTACTTGTTGGAGTACAATAAAACTAATGCTCCCTTTAAACATGGGTTGATAATGTTCAGTAGTGGTCTGTTTGGGGGAGGAACTTATTACAAAGATTAATGTTGTCCTGGGATTGTCTTTAATATTGCTCTTTACCACTATTTACATGCTACATGGAAATAAACAAATGGAAGGGGCAATGGATTCTCTGTGCCTTTTTGACTGTTGAAAGACCAATATGACAACAGTAGAAGGATAAACAGTCTCCTATATTGCAACTCAACATTAAGAAAACTAAGATCATGGCATCCGGTCCTCTCACTTCCTGGCAAATAGATGGGGAAGAAATGGAAGTAGTGACAGATTTTATTTTTCTGGGCTCCAGGATCACTGCAGATGGGGACTGCAGCCAAGAAATTAAAAGACACTTGCTCCTGGGGAGGAAAGCTATGGCAAATCTAGACAGCATACTAAAAAGCAGAGGCATCATCCTGCCAACAAAAGTGCGTATAGTCGAGGCTATGGTTTTCCCAGTTGCAATGTATGGCTGTGAAAGGTGGACCATAAGGAAGGCTGAGCGCAAAAGGATTGAGGCCTTTGAATTGTGGTGCTGGAGGAGACTCCTGCGAGTCCCTTGGACAGCAAGGCGATCAAACTAGTCAGTCATAGAGATCAACCCTGATTGCTCTTTAGAAGGCCAGATCCTGAAGATGAAACTCAAATACTTTGGCCACCTAATGAGAAGGAAGGACTCCCTGGAGAAGAGCCTAATGCTGGGAACAATAGATGGCAAAAGAAGAAGACGAAGGCAGAGAATGAGGTGGCTAGATGGAGTCACTGAAGCAGTTGGTGTGAGCTTCAGTAGACTCTGGGGAATGGTGGAAGACAGGAAGGCCCGGAGGAATGTTGTCCATGGGGTCGCAATGGGTTGGACACGACTTCGCAACTAACAACAACAACATATTACAATGGGTTGAGGATCTTACAATACTTTGGATATTTAAAAGGGTGACGTACAGATAGCTTCAAATGGATACTTATTTGAATATCTGGTACACTTTTTTGAAGCCTGTGCATCATTGATAGAAGATGATATGTATTTCATAGAAATCCATATAGCTATATTGAAAAAATGGGAAATTTTAAAAGAAAGTTCTTCAGTGCCTTCAGGCACAAGGTTGGAGAGCCCTCTGCCACTGGAGAAACCCACAGTCAGCACATTGTATTACAAGGTCAATAAAAATTAGTGAATAACACAGGAAGAGAGAAAAGACAGAATTATAATTATATGCACTATTGCCATGGCAATGCATCTTTCTGAGATAGCAAAAAATATAAAGCGGTCCTCAAAGAAATTTCAGTTTGACCTATATCAACTGCACAAACAAAACAAGGTTACCAGAAGGCTAATCACACTCTGAAATTAATTGCCAATAACTTTCTTGTAAATATTCCATTAAGTTATTGTCAGAGACTTGCTTATTTAGAATTATTTTTAGGCTGCCTTTAAGGATCAGACCTTCGCAAGGTGACTAACAGAGGCTTAAACAAGCAAACTTTCCCAAATATTGAAGTCATATTTTTGTGGGGCACAGTCTTCCTGGACACAGGCTCCACAACAGCATAAAGCCCACATCTGTGATGATCAGAGACCCCAAGGAAGGCAGCATTTTCCCCAGATGTTACAAACCACCATTGACATTAAGCATGGAACAAGAGCTAGAAATATGGACAGAAACACCTTGTGTATGGTGTGTGTTCTGCAAATTATGAATTAATTAACCCACAATTGGCCAGTGTTTACCTGTTAACAGTAATTCAAAAACTCAACCTAAGTAAATTGACTAGGACAATCCTTTAAAAATAACTAGGTAGGCTGGATTTACCTGGATTGATCTTGATTGTTCCAATGAGGCTGCAACAAGAAATATTACTCTGGTGGACAGTACCTACCATGGGCCAAGTAACTAGTGGCTCTATATATCCGAGTATCTCAGCACAAGGACTAGCACCTCACAAACCGTGTTCACATGATTGGCAGGCAGTTAACAAGTTGGAGTGGGTAGCTAACTATGTTGCAGGTGCCATGTACATGCCAAGGGGATGTACCAAATTATTCTTGCTGTACAGTTTGTCATGTTATTTAAACCTGACCAGGGTTGGCTTGTTGCTCTGGCAGCTCACAGATAACTGGCCAATTCAGCCTGTTAACTGCCTGCTGATCATGCTAACCAGTTTTTTTCCTAAAATAATTCCCAGAAGCATTGTAAAATAGTCAGAATAAATACTATAAATATAATATTCTCATGGTTGTTCAAAGCACATCATATGCATTATCTAGCTGCAATCCTTACAACTACATCATAGGAACTGAAGCTGAGAGACAATGGCTTGCCTAGGGCCTCCCAGTGAGAAACAGAAGAAAATTGAGGCAGCAACTTTCTGTTCTGGTAGGTTAAGGGACAGGGACGAGAGAGGCAAGGATACAGACATGCTGAGTCTCCTTCCGCATCCTCGCCTCCCCACCCAAGAAACTTTGCTAAATAGCCCACCTTGTGAAAAATCCTGAAGACAGAGCAGGGAGGCAGTGACTGTCCTCACTCCTGCTCCCACTCTGCTGGCTTTATCCCATCAGGGCAGACATCTTGGAAGTCTCTCTATTTGGAGACGGCTGAGCTGTGAGGGTGCAAATCCTATTGATAACAATAGGATTGGTCTCTTTAGCAGCTACAGAGTATTACTTTGATTTTAAGCCTAAACAGTATTGCAGAGATAGTAACAGAAAATTAAAGTTAGGTTTAAAGGTAAAAGGTAAAGGTTTTCCCCTTGACATTAAGTCCAGTCATGCCTGACTCTAGGGGGCAGGGCTCATCTCCGTTTCCTAGCCAAGGGAGCCAGCATTTGTCCTAGACAGTCTCCGTGGTCATGTGGCCGGCATGACTAAACACCGAAGTGCATGGAACGCTGTTACCTGTCCACTGAAGTGGTACCTTATCAACTTGCATTTGCATGCTTTTGAACTGCAAGGCTGGCAGGAGCTGGACGGAGCAACGGGATCTCACTCTGTTGTGCAGATTCGAACTAGCCACCTTTCGATCAACCAGCCCAGCAGCACAGTTAGGTTTGCACTATCACAAATAAGAGCATCATTTCCCATCCATAGCAAAAATACAAAGTAGGTATAAAACCCAATGAAAAGGTCTCAAAATAGCATCTGCAAAATCAGCCACAATAATATTCACATTATGGATAAGTTTACCTGTAAATCCAACTCTTCAACAGTTTAACTAGACAACTAGAACACACAACACACTGATATGCTTGAACATTCAAGTGTACATATCACAGATCACTACACTGTGAAGTGCATGCATTAAAGAGAGACGTGATGTTTATTGCATGTGCAAAATGTGCCAACTTGGGGAAAATGATTAAATGATTAACTGAGATTTCCCTCCTACCGCAAGAGCTTGATTTATGTGAAATATTTCATTGTATGGAAGTAGAGAATAGGCTAAATCCTTCCTCTTTAAGATGGCACTTTATCTTTCATCTGTTGCTTGATTATTTGTTTTACTGCTGGCTCCTCAAGATTCTTAAAGGTTTTTAAAGGCTCCATATTGTGCTATTATTTTTGTTTACTTTTGATGTTGTTTGTTTTATAGTTGTAATCTGCCCTAATGGCATCTGCCAGTTTGGTGATATACAAATATAATCCATAAAAATGGAATTTGATTACACAAATCAAAATAAAGTATACAAATCAAAATAAAGTATTAAAGAAAACGTGTTACGGGTTTGGTGCTTTTAATTCCACCACATAAAAGAAAGCACAAGCACATCTGAGTGTTTTTTTTTTTTTTTTTGCACACGTGTCTGTTACGGTCAAACAAGTTACCTTAGATCTCCATTTTCTGTTTGACTTTCCCTAGAGATAAATTAACAAACAGTGAGCTGCATGTACTGTTGGAGAGACAAGACACAAGCCTGGGGGACATGTTCTCTCACAAAGTGAACACCACACAAGAGAACTTTGAAACATGGGCAGATCCAGAAAAGGTTTCCTTTGTTTGCAACATTCTTCCATTCAATAATTTGTCCAAAAATAGGAGAATTCTCTATGGTGACACGAAATGAGGGTAAAGTGTGCCACACACACAAACCATGTTAGCAGGGTTCACATGTAACAACAAGCTGCCCATAACCCGAGATGCTTATAATGGATGGTATATAAAAGCTTTAAATAAATAAATTAAATAAATAACCATGGCTTTAATTTTTTTAAGGTGCAAAACACAAGCCCCACAGGGAAATTCACCCATGGAGGCTTGTAATAATGTTCAAATCAGGTCTTCAGTATATACTCTCAGATTTTATATACAGCAGGATTGCAAGTAAGTTTTCCTCACTATGTATATGAAACATTGGTGCACAGAGTTCAAAAGACCTCAGAGAAAGGCAAGAGGGGGGAAAAACTTAAAGGCAATATTTATTAAGCACTCTTCAAACTCAACAAAGCATAAATTGAATATGTATTTGCTATAATACATTATATTACAGAGTAATATGCATCATTGAAATAGCTAATAACATCCAAAAATCCAGCCTATAATAAATAAAACCCCATATTCACTACCTCATATTATTTTCATTCGTTGTTTTACATGGCTCTGTTATAACATTCTTTTTGTGAGCAGGGGAGTTCAGAAATGTCCTCATGTGTAACAGTGATATTTCTGTTGAGTAGGGGAGGTGCATTATGCTAATATTGTTAAAATCCCTTTAACTGGAACCAAAAAAGAAGAAAAAGGCCCTTTTCTCTTTTTGTGCTTTGAAAACATTTACATCCTGTTCCAAAATACAGCCAAGTACTGAATTCAAAAAGATCTATACAGGAAACAAAAATGATTTTAATAAATCCAAGCAGAGTTATGTAATGATGGCTGTTAAATAAGGGCTTACTCTGCCTATTTTCCTAGCTAACTATTTCTGCAGCCTATTGTTTCTCTGTACCTTAGCACAATGTACTCATGGTGCAGCTAAGAGCTAGTTTAAGAGTCATCCTGATTGTACTCCAGGTCATCAAAAATATTTTATGCCATTTGTGTTTTGGTTGTCTGTTCAGATACAGATTTTTAACAAAACATATTCTTTCATTCTTTATACATTGGTAGGAAACTGTTAGAAAAGTATAGAAAAAGCTAGTATTTTTCATGTAATTAAAAGCCAATGTTTGTTTCGTTGCATTCTCTGCAAAGCATTTGGAAGAGAAAGAGGAAGAAAAGGGCACGTGGTTTTTTTAGAGCTTGGCAAGTCACTGGACGTTAAGGACACGTGCTGAGACGCCATGGTGCCAGTCACGTAATTTTGTGTATCGGGGCCCTATGATGTGGAGGGGAATCTTTTCCCTGTGGAAAGAAGTGACAGAAGAGATAGATGAGAGGAAAGATGTTTGCATCTTAACTCAGTTCATGCACGAACCAAAACATGCAGAATTCATGCATTCTTGGAAATCTTGCGTTTTCTCACGCTGTCCTTGCACTAGGAAGCAAAGTTCACTCAAGTTAGATTTTTAAGGGAAAGCAACTTTCTAACCCTTAGGGCTAAGAGGAAGCACTAGAAAATGTGTGTTTAAGGCCTACTGAAATTTAAGTCAGAATGGAAACTGCAGTTTTAAATGACTCACAATTATCCAAAACAAATCATGCAATTTTACTGAAACTCTATATATTAATGCAGAACTTAGCATCTCTTGGTACATAATGTGGATGTTGAGTCCTAGTTGGTTGGTCCAAGCAATCTGTTCAGCGTTCACATACACCTGTATTAGCATATTCGCCTGCAACTAAAGCATGAACTGCAAGATTAGTATTTCCCAACACATCGTCTTCCCTTTGGATGCAATGCTGTCATATGTTCAGCACACTCCAAGCACTTGTACTCTGTAGCACATTGTAGAAAGCTCTCTTTGTTACAAGTTATAGATGGGCTGCACTACCTACTGCATTCAGCTCAGAATGGATCCATTTAGGTAAAAAATCTCTAGGTCTTGAGGCTTTTGAATGCTCCCAATTGGTGGTCCAATCGGTAGGGACAGCAAGTTTTCCTGCACCTTCTTCTTCTAGACAAGACCTAGCCTACTACCATTATTGACTGCATCCCTTAAGAGAGGCTAAGAAAGGTAACTGTCTGTAGAGAAGATCCCATTCTCAGCAGGAAGGGTACAGTCTACAGAGAAGCATCAAACATGGGTACATCTGAGAAATCCGGGCCTTGAGGACTGACTGTGGCTTGCCTGGTTGGGAATAACCAGCTTTACAAAGCAACTGTTCAGCATTTTGCTAACAGGCTCTTCTGTCTATCTAACATTATTTCTAGGTAGGACAGTCTCAGAATGGGGCCAAAACTTTAGCAGTTAGCCATGGCTTTGATATTCTGGTCATTCATTTAATAAAAGGAAAGCTAGAAAATAGTTGTGAACACACTTGAAAGATCAACAGGCAATTTCCTCTGAATTCTGGATTAGGATTTTCAAATATTCTTTTGCCTTAGCACAAATTCGATTTCCTTCTATCTTGCTCCTACTTCTGTTTTTACATATGTACTGAAAAATTCTGCATATTGGTCAAGTTGTCTCATCCAATGCCAGTTATTGGACAAAATAATGCCAATTATTTTGAGATGTTAAATGGACAATTCTGATCCCTATCCTAATGCCAACAACATGCAAACAAGGAAACCAAAACTTTCCAATGACATGGATTTTGCACACACAAAGAACTCTGCATAACATCAATTAAAAATAAACCATGCAACACATCAATGAATATTTAAAACCATTAACTCACTTTGTCTTCTTTGTATTCTCGGGTTCTGGTTCTTTCACTGCAAAACAGAAACAAGAAAAGTTGTTTCCCACTATAATTTTGAATCAATGAAAAACCAGACACAGAACACTCAACCACTGCCTGTCATTGTAGCATAGTAGTTAGAAACTGGTGCTTGTGAGATCCAGGTACCAGTCCCACCATGAAACTCACTGAGTGACTTTGGGTCAGTCACCAACTGAGCCTCACACACTTCACAGGGCTATTTTGAGGATAAAATTGAGAGAAGCAGGATTATAAAAGCCACTCTGTGTTTTTTACACATATAAATGTAACAGCACATATAAATGTAAAAAAAACAAGCAATGTTCACAACTCATTTTTCTCTTTGAATGAAAGTACTTGCAAAGAAAGACATAAAACAAAGTAAGGTGTCCGAGTCCAAAAGACGGGGAAAGAATCCATAGAAAGTCTACATCCTTACTAGGAATAACTGATTATTGCCTGCCAGTGGATAATGAAACATCAAAGAATTAAAACACACAGGAGATACAACAGATTATGGTATTTGCGTAGTGCAAAAATGAAGGTTTCCAGGTATCAGATCCAAAAAATTCATCCTGTATGGCAGCCAGAGGAGTGATTAAAACAGAGTGCCACTGCTAGGTTGAAGCAATGTCTATAGCATTGGGAAATGGACTCAGAAAAATACTATGGTCTCTGGGACATTTTCCCCAGGGACACAGGAGTGAGCCTTTATGTGTGTGTTTTTTTTGAAACATAATTATGTTTCACAGAATGATAGAATAGTAGAGTTGGAAGGGGCCATGAAGGCCATCAGGTCTAACCCCCTGATGTTGCAGGACACCACATTACACCATCCTACTCAGATGGATGCCTTTCATTTTAGTCCAAATCATTACTTACTGTGTTCAGTGCCAGTAATCTGTGCAAGGATACGGAAAGAACGGGACTGGGTAGTTCCTGTCCTTGGGTGCCAGTCCTCTGTATCTTCAATTAGACGTTTCTTGCTGTTGTTGCTGTGAAGGGGTGGATGGTAAAACTCCGTATTTGTATAGACAATATGCTTCCTTGGTGGACTAATGCAATGAAGGAAAGATAGGAAGCCAGTGAGCAAAATAATAGTTCAACAGCAGTATTATTCTTGTTCAATTTGCTAATAATGAGATGCTAAATATATTCCGTTGGCATGTGTGGTTCATTATGTCATGGTAAATGCCTTTCAAGTTAAGGTGTTAAAACCCTCAAGGTTCAGACCTATGCTTTTCAGTTATGTCTCTATTTACTGAATTCATACCTCACCTTTCTACCTGTCCACTCCATTAACAATAAAATACAGAAATAGACAGTACCCAAACCATTAAAACCAAACAATCCCAGTAGCAGCACATCGGCTCACATGCCAAAGGGCTGCCTGGACAAAAATTTGCTCACTGCTGGAAGTGGAAAAGAGATGGGGGCCAAGCTAGCTATCTTCAGCAGGGAACTCCACAACTATGGAGTGCCTTCACAAGTTTTGAAGGCTAGCATATCCTTACACATGTGAACAGAGGTACCACCTATTAGCAAAACTGGTTATGCATATACAGAATGATGTTAGGAATTGGGAAATTATATGTACAACACATTCATTATGAAGTCTTCACCTGAAATGCACACACTATTGAAATACACACAGACACAATTTCTGCAATTACCGTTTAGGTGGGTTTTTCCTTTAATGTATTTGAAAAGGCAATGCAGTAGAATAAAGAGAGTCCAGAAGTAGGGAAGAAGAAAAAAGAAAGACAAATGAATTGAGAGCAAGAGATTAACGAACTCTTCGTGTTAACACGTCACAAAATGCACTTACGTATAGACTTATTTTTCCTCAATCCAGAAAAGAGGCTTTTCCTATCTTTACACATGCCAGTTCTGTAGCTTGTGTTTCCCCCTCTTCCCCAGCCACCCTGGAGACAGGATGGCTGGTAACACTGCTTATTCTTCAGGAGGACTGATAAAAACCCCACCCTGCTCCATCAACATACAGGGGCATCTGGGCTTATAGCCTCCAGTTACACTGGGGGCAAACATTATCAAGCTCACTGAAGCTATGCTGCACCCAGGGCCAATTGTCCTCAAAAAAGGGCTCCCTATTTGAATCATGCTGTGCCTTTTGAGGCTTCTTCTCCAATATTGTTTACATAAGAAGTACTTGTATCAGTTGCCTACAGTGGGGCACAGTCAACTTCAACTACTAGACTCTCAGGTGTGACATTAGTGGCAGACTTAGAAGGAGACTTGGAGGTCATCCACTTTAGTCCCAACCCCCTGCACAATGTAGGGGCATGGCTCAATGATGGAGTCCATGTTTTGCATGCTGAAGGTCCTGGGCTCAGCATATCCTGGTAGCGTTAGGGGAAAAAAATCCTGCCTGAAACCTTGGAAAACCACTGCTAGTCAGTGTCAGCACTAAGATGGACCAATGATTTCACTCAATGCAAGAATGCTCCCTATGTTTCTAATGTCAGATGTGATCCCTAACAGCTGGCCTGTCAGCCTCTGCTCCAGGCAAGGAGAGCTCACCACCTCCTGAGGCAGTCTAGTCAAGTGACGCCTAGCTCTTACCATTGGGAGTTCCAGCTAACATTGAGTTAAAACCTGCTTCCCCCAAATTTCCACCCACTAGCCCTCCTTGAACAATTGATTTAAGTGCACATTTAGTGTACCATGAAACTCTACATAGAAAAGTATATAAAATTGGAAATGTCGGTAAAGAAATTTTCTCTAAAATATACAGGCTATAGTATAAAGTTGATCATTTGGAATAAGACTTCCATGTTCCCTATTGTGGTACAACTGTATGAGCATACGCTCTAATAACTTTTATTCAAAATGGGCACTGACATAACAAACTGATATGAAGAAGGCCAGGGATTAATGGACAAACACTAACTAGAGAATATGCCATTATTTTATCTATTGTTATGAGGAAATAGTTGCTTAAATATTAAGAAGCAAATTATATTAGTGAAGTACTTACACCTCATCAGAGTTACTGAAGGAAGGAGGGACAGAATAAAAGACAGACAATTGAGAAGAGTCCATGGTGATGAAATAGAGAAAGGAAATCACAAATAAAAGTGAAGCAAGAAAAAGTTAATAGAAAATTAATTGAGAAATTAAAGGCATCTAGAAAAGGAATAAATCCAATTAAATAAGATTTAATAACAGGCTAATTTAACAATGAACAAAATTTATTAATTATAAGGTAAGAGAACCTTGGGATGACCAAGTACGGCAGAATTTCTCATTGGCTCTTCCGAGCAGTTACCAAGACTGGTAGCAAGATGGTGCCACAGGCAAGGATAAAGTTACACACAGCACAAGGTTTCCTCCAGAAGGCTTTTAGTTTATTCAAGCCAGAAGAGTTTAGAAAAAGTAGCAGATCGGAGGAAAACAGGTGCTAAAGAATTTGAGTTACAATTATAGTTGGAAATTGTTTTCAATTTTGACATATTTAGCAACAGAACTGTTTCAGTTACAACTGTTCTGGAGATTTAATAAGTTTAAGTTGTATCCATTAGACTTTAAAATAATGATAATTCTATAATCTCTTTTAGTTATTAGAAAGCCATACAGATGTGAAATAGAATATTTAATTTTGTAGAATGCACACACACACACACCATATCCACTGTAAATTCAGTAAGTCATATTATTTTTGTTTTAAGGAGCCAGAGCTGTTTTGCAAGTTTGATTCTGAAGCATATTATTCAAAAGCATGAAAGCACAACTTCACTCAAGTGCATTATACTAACTTTGTTACTGTTGTTTCCTGCAAAGGAAAAAAAGCATTTTAAACATTTATTGCAGTGACATAATTAATGTGCTACCCTAACATATCATAGGGTCATCTAAGTTCAAGTACATTTGCACATTTTGAGCTGAGACATGTCAGCAACCTTATAAGAAAACATTTCACCCAGTGAGGAACAAGGTGCTCAGTCTTATGCAAAAGGACAATTTTCATGCATGGATTGACAAGACAATCTGCATAAAAACTCAGCCACTTAAAAAGGAAGCTAGCCGCCAGTTAGCCCATGCTATACAGTGAATGGAATACATAGTCCATTCCGGATAGCACCACTGATGCAAGGGCAACTTCCTTGCACTTATGCCCCCCCCCCCCTCGCCCTGGGAGCTGGGCATAACTCTGTGCAATGTTTCACTATTGCAAGGCAGGTTTATGGGACAGGTTTGAACCTTGGCTTTAACTGTGGACTAGAAAATGATGTAGTGTAAATGACTGCTTGGATCTCTGCAACTAAACCCAACTCAATCTAAAATGGAGATTGCAGTTAAATATAAATTCTGCAGAAGGAAATACAACAGTTTTGAATGACACTAAGAAATACATAAAAGGGTGTGCATCTACAATTTTATACTTCTTTCGTGGGACTTACTTCAACATGCATAGGAGTGTACAGAAAGTCTAGCTTAGGCAGACCTAGTTTTTATGATTTTAAACTATTCCATCTCCAATAATTGAAATCATACTGAAGCTTAGAGTTAAAATATGTACTACAGGCTGTCAACACCGATGAATCATTCCGATATACTGTTAATCAGAGATGATGTAGCACAGTGATTAAGTGTGCCTACTCGGAGTCCTCAGTTCTGACTTGAATTTTCCCACAGTGATCATAGACAAGCCAAATGACGCCTATCTTAAATGCCTCTTAAAGGAATTAGTATTAAGTACACAAGGGATTAAAAAGTTCTACAAATGTTAAACACATACTTCTAGAATATAATCTTCTATCTGTCTACTTAAAAGTAAGTCCTGTTGTTTTCCATGGAGCTTATGTCCAGGGAAGTGTAAACAATTTCATCCTTATTGTATAATTGTTGCTAAGAATTATAACCCTGTTTATGCAAGCATCCTTCATGTCGCATATTCCCAAATTTTGATTTGGCATTAGGAGATTCACTTTTAAACATATAGGAACAATAAGAATACTAAGGCTAACCTTGCTTCTTGCTACTGACTATGAAGACCTTCAGTAAACAGATTGTATTACTGAGGTCTATATATATTCATAAAAAGGCCAGTGCAACGTCTTGCTGTTTAATCAGCACTAGATTTCTCATGTGTAAGCAAATTCTTCTCACACTAATAATTGCCCAAGCACCATTTGAAACCATAATATTTTCAGTACAGCTAAGCTCAACAAGCCTACAGCTTTTTTTACCTTGCTAGATAACATCACTGAATAAATGCAAACAGAAAGTACTGTTTGAATACTGTAAAAATTATTGAGTAATGTAAAAATGCAATAGAAATTATAGTATACTTTTGTTGCACAAAACTGGGTGGCAGATGCAGTGAAGAAAAATATTGTATAGCACTGAGTAAGGAAAAAATTCAAAAAGGAGACAAATGTATAATTAATATATGATATTATTTTATCATTCTGTCTCTTTTCTAGTGAATTTTATATGCTGTAGAATTGATAAATTAGCTGCTGGATTATAAAATAAATCTAAGAATCACTGTGGTGTAGAAGTCTTGAAAAGGAGAGCAGCTGATCAAAACTGCCTACCTAATCTCAAACCATTTATGCAAGTCAGCTGCATCCAACTTCACATTTATAGTATGGAGTTATTACTGATATACCTTACTGATATAGATGTTGTAAGGATTCCTGAAGACAGTATACATGAAACAACATTCATTGCTAAGCATGTTACAAAAATCTAAGGATCACAATTTGCTGCTTGCTAAATTTAGAAATTTGTTTTTAGCTTAAGCAATTAGATCCCAACTGAGGGAAGGGATAGCTTGAATCTGGGCAGTGCAGTCATTTTAGTAGTTATAAATTGTTTCTGAATAATGATTACTGCAGCTGAATGGTACTTCCAAATGTTATATTTGCAAAATCTGGTTTTCCTGGAAGGCTACAAAATGTTTTCCAAGAAGCATTTATACATTTTTCTTGTTGCTGCGAGTTGTCAGGAGCTTTTCCCATCTATTTTTGAGAATGTCTAACTGTCCTATCATCTGTTCATAACAGCAGTAACAATCACTGTGCCAACTGTGAAAAATAAAATATATCAGGGGTTATGCGGTAAGAATGCTGCTAAAGCAAATGAGCTGTTGTGGAAAAAATATTCTGGACACAAATATTCAACAAAGGTTGAAACTTTTTTCCTCCAAAGCATTAGTGAACTGTTTCTGATGGCAGGAAAACATGTAGAAATCAGGCTGCAAGGTCTTATTTCGGACTCTTTGTTGTCCCGGAGGAACCTTTTCTATGCAAAGCGCTAGCTTTATATGTTATTGCTTCTGGTAAATCCTTAAACACCAAAAACTGGCTACAGTAAGTTTGAACACTGCAAAGAAATAATACATCTGAGTTCTACTGAAATTAGAAAAGGTTAACTGGATGTGAAAAGATTAAGGAAACATCCAACTGAAAGGCCTTGATAGTCAGAAATGTTTTTAAAAATCAGCTTTGGAAAAAGTGTTAAAAGCTGTGGACACAGGAATCAGATTATTTCTTTGCAGAGTACTCATTTCAAATATGTATCCAGGAAACTTGAGTAGTTTTCTCAAGTTGAGTCATTTTAGTTTGCCCCTGGAGACACAAGCACACAGTCAGTGCCAGCTCCAGGATTTCTTGCTCAAAGGCCCACCTGTCAGGGTGAATCTGCACACTCACTGACATGGTCACCAGTTGGTATGGTGACAATGCTATGGTTCCTCCCCTTCCTTCCTCCCTTTCTTCCCATCACCTGCTTAAGAGTCAGATAGCCCATGAGTTAGCATGCACTGGCATCTATTGGCCTTCCTCTTCACTACCTCCATTGCCTGGGCCAAAGCAAAAGACATGTGACCAAACAGGCTGCAGTGGTGAAGAGCAGCAGCAACTCCATGGGCTCTTGTCAGCATGCCCCCAAGCAGAGGATTGAGCATGTTACCCTTGCAGTTGAGTCCCATATACAGTTCCGTCCAGCAGAACTTGTGCTTCTGAAGAAGGGCTACTTAATGATCAGATCTCTCATACCGGACCTTTTCCAGCAGATCTAACTTCCTTGTCTCAAAGCTGTGCTCTTGGCAAATAGGCAGGGAGATTCACACTTATCAAATGTGCAAAGTATATTTGAAAAGCATAAAGTACCAAATAGGCAGGACTATCAAAGGTGTGTGGGTTGGAGTGCTGGACTGGGAAGATCTGAGTGCTAGTCCCCACTTGACTCATTCTCAGCCTCAAAGGGGTCGTAAAATGCAGCTATATGAGCTGTCTTGGGTTCATTGTGAGAAAAAAAATGAAATATAGTAACGCGGTGTAATAACAACAGTAATAAATCATAGTTTTAAATGCATTTGGGATTTCATATTTATCAAATATACTGTCCTGCTTGACTGTAAATGTATATTTCACTGTAAGATGTGACTGATGAAGTTTACAGACAAATAATTATATTTTTGAAAGATTTTATCTGACACTATATGTAATGGAACTTCTCAGAAAAAAAGTAGAAACCAAAAATAAGAATGAATGGTTTCATTTGCCATTCCTCAGGATGAAGTGTTAGAATTCTTAGTATGTAACTGTCCAAAATCAAAGTTATTTCCTCTTCAGTAACCTGTTACGAGCAAAATGATATTTCACAGTTACAAGGGAACTTTTAACAAAGCATCTTCCATTATTCCATGTTTGCATCTTTCCTACAGAACTGAGATTCACACTATACCACACAGCACATGCAGTTCTAATGGGTTTCAGAGCCCAGCGGAATGGCATACCCACATCTCTTTGCCTAAAAGGAAAGAAGAAACCCCACTATGATTGCACCTGCAATGGTTGCACCTACACTGCACTGTGGCGATATAACAGAGTGTACATTCCAGTGCTTACTTAGCCCAAATGGCACTATCCATGCAGAACTCAGCATGCTTGGAGATCCCTTAAGCTTTGCACAGGCAGGAAAAAATATCAAGGTAGTAACATGGCAAGAGCTCCCAAAACAGTGGAATGAGGGCTGAAGTGTTTCATGGCTATAGAATGTTGACTATTTGGGGAGGGGAGGAGGCTAACGGGTGGCAGGGAGGAAGGAGGATGGCTAACGGCCTGCAAACACGGGGGAGACATCGGCCATACCACAATTTTCTGCCGCACGTTGCATTCAAACCCAATCATGACTTCTCCAGAAAAAGGCATATCTTTACAACACACTTAAAACTGGTTTAATATCCATCCCATCTATTAAGAGTCTTCTGAGAAATTCTGTTTCTAATACAGCATTTCCACCATCAAACTAGAATCTCCAGGTTTCTTTGGGGAAAACCATGCGACTTACACTTACACTGATAAAAAACAAGTATTTCTTATATAATGAGAGTTCTCGAAAGATGCCAATCCTACCCCAAGGAGATTTGTGGTTATTCTTCAAAGGAAATTGTGTAGGAAAACCTTTTCAAAGCCTTCAAAGTGAAGAAAAAAAAGAAGTGCCCTGAAACTACCTACCCATTTTGCTGTTTACTGTCCCCCTGGTTCTCTTTGAATCCTCTTCGCTGCCCCTCTGCCACCTCTGGGGCATTTTCGTTGAAAGGGGTGTTCAAGGATGCAGTGTGAGGGGGCTGCCATGGAGCATTAACTGCAGGTTTAGCAGCGCTCAGCACAGGTGAACGCTGGTCAGCATTAGGTTTGGCATTAGCATGCAGTCCTGAGGCCGTGAATGGGGGAGGCGTGACAGTGGCCAGTGGTGTAGGGGAAGCACGTGATGAAAAACTTGAGTGGGCTGGAGTGAAGGCAGACGATGGCGATGGAATGGAAGTGACCTTGGAGGAAGAGACTGCCCCAAATGGCCTTGGGGCCTTATTGAAGGCCACGTTGCCTGTGGATGAAACTTTGGGTACGACTGCAGATGCAATGGGCACAGGCTTAACTAGTTCCTTAGGCTCTACCTATGTGAAATAAAAACACAAAAATACACAAGAAAGCCACAGACATGGGCACATACAGACAGCATGCAAAATATCACTGTCATCTGAAGCAGTTTCATCTCGAAACACAAGTTGATGACTAATGATGGGTTACAGTAACATTGCTAGGAAACACTAGCACTAATTACACGCATTGCATGCCTTATTGGGAAAAAAGTGGAACATGCATGAGCTAGGAACCCTCATATCTTGGCGAAAAGCTTCACTTTCAATTGCACATATAGTTAAGACAAAAAGGAACCTCACCCAGTGCAAGGAGGACTACATGTAAATAGGAGAAGGCACAAATTGTGCAATAAATCTTTCTTTTTTGGCCAGGATTGAAGAATTGTCTGACTAGTTCTATGTGCTCAGGGGAGTTCTGAACTTTATTTCTTAAATAAGTCCCCCCACCCTGTGACACATGGCTAACCTCTTGTAGAACTGACATGACTTTCTAAAGCTATTTAATATATCACAATGCGCTCTGCAGCCCAAATTGGGATGAGTGATTTAGAAGTGAACACACTCGTGCTCTTGGCCTCACCTAAAGTAGCTCTTTGCATCCTGACCTTGACTTGTAATATAAAAAACTGCTATTACTAAGCCAGAAATTCTTGATGTCTAAGCATTATTCCTTAACACTTTCACTAACAGGAAGATCTGCATATAGAGTTGGGAAAAGGGACATCCAGAATTTTAATTAATTAATATTATTTATAACCCACTTTCTTCCAAAAAATGGCACTCAAGGAGACATTTTGCATTTTATTTTGTTAAATGCTAATAAAATTTATCTTTAAAGAACTTATAGCTGGAATGGGACACAGACAAATATGCCCAGCAAGCCAGGGTGGGGGCAAAGACATACTTGGGTCGTATATTAAAATCATGTCCCTCTGAAGCAGAAATGCCATATGACCAATGTCAGCATCTGGGACCCATATATCTTGGATATTGCATCCTTTGCCACATCCTGTGCGGCTGCAAACATTCAGCAAGAATGTCAACTGTGCACAAAATTTCTACTACAAGGGCACACAGATACCATCATCTTTCAACAAGGCCTTGAGCATCAAAATCAGAGAGTGAAGAACTATTATTATTATTATTATTATTATTATTATTATTATTATTATTATTATTAGAACATTTCTATGCCGCCCCTTGCCGAAGCCTCGGGGCGGCTTACAGCACAATAATTAAGAAGTGCCAGTTTAAGTACATGGTTTGGGTACTGACTGAACAGCTACATCCTGAGATTTTTTTGTTCTTGAACCCAACCTTGTACTCTTGTATTAAACTTGTTATGGTCAGGATGGGATGGGAACAAGGAAGGATCCCAACTCAGGTATGTGGGGGCTGAAACTGGGCCAGCCTTCAGAGGCCAGGACAAACATATTGCAAAGCCAAATTTAATGAAGGGGACACCTTGTTGCACTGGAAGAGCTTTCCAAACAATTATAACATCTCAAGAGACAAATTTTAGAGATATGCAGGAGCTAATTGGTTCAACTAGGGTGAAGCAAACTAGACTTAAATAACTTACCTGCTGCACAGGAATAGGATCCGGTTTTGGTGCTGCAGGAGCTCTGAAAGAGGAAGGGAAAAAAACAGGCCATGTGAATTCAAAGGAAAAATATCCTGTTTGTAGTACCAACAGTCCCATATATCACTAAGTAGTCTTTAACAGCAAATGCAGTCAAAGTTAAACATCTTGAGGTCCCAATCAGTACATGCTTGAGTCACTGATTAAAATCAGTGTGGTTTGTCAAAGAAGCCACAGAGCTTTAGAAATGATATTAGTTTTCTCAGGTCCCATCATCTTAGTTCACACTTCAACAGTAAGATTTTTTATTTAGTATCTGAAAACCAGCCATCTGCATCTCAGAACTGAACAAGAACTGATTCAAACTATACTGAATGTATGTAAATGAGCTGTCCATGCATAAATCATAACACAACACTGCACTCCAACAAGATTAACTAACAGAAACCAACAGATTATTGGAAGATGGCAGCAGACTTGGGAAATATTTAGTTACTGTCTCATCTAGCCAACAGGTTTTGCTCCCCGCTGGATCTCAGTGTCACTGTTTTGTACCTATTCAGGGGTGCAAATCCCAGAGAATTTTGTGGTTCCTCCATGGGAAAAAACAACAGATATATTTGGAAGCAACACCAAATTGCAGTTTAGCATTAGAAGAACGAGATTAGTCTCTACTCAGGCTTGTGCATTCTCTGCTCACCTGCCAGAAGCTTCTAGCTTCCTGTAACATTACCTACTTGCTATCAGAACCCTACACTGTGGTTAATCTTAACTGTGGTTAATTAAAATAATCCAGCTCACAAACTATGGTTTAAAGCTGGCTTGTTTCTACTCGTTCAAATTAATACTGCTTGTCCCATTTCATATGGTATTGCAAACTGTGATTAATCAAAACCAGAAGTGAAGCACTCCAACTCCTCTTCAAATGTGTGCCACATGAGGGAAGTGCATGTAATCCTGAGGAAAGGCGACTCTTGGTGAATCTACAGTTTTTACATTCTGCCAGTTTACAGTTCACTGTGGCTTATTTAAATGGTGCATTCTGGCAGCCATTCGGAATATTTAAACCCTGGCAGGATTGTAAGTGTGGGTTCAGATGAACAGACAAACTGTTAAAGGCTGTCTATCCCATGGTAGCCATAAAAGAAACTTTTTATCCCATGGTATTGTGTTGCTTTGGTAAGAAATGAGGGGCTAGTCACTTAAGTCCTCATATGATTCTCTTCTTTCCCCAAAACTTAAGTGTGGTGCAGAATTATGCCTGCATCAATATTAATATATATCATGGTTAACTTTACCTAAAGTATGCAAAGCTACTTCAAACTCTTCAAATCCTCTCATTAGAAGCAACCATTGTTCACATTAACATAGATGCAGATGTAAGGATGTACTATGTAAAACCGGAAGCAACAGCAACAAGTAATTTGCATGCAAAGGTCCTGAAAGGACGGTTTCCTTCCCCTCCATTAAGAAATCGGAACTGTTGTGTCCATGTCAAAGTCAAAAGCTCTTTATGTATTTTCAGCAAAGAAAAACATAGCCATCACCAGTATGATATTTTTTCAGAATATTTTATTATGATTTGCTCATGGCATTGGCAGTCAACAATTTCATTATACTTCTATCCTGCCTTGATTCAGCAGAACCGAATCTTTTCTGTCATCCCATGCAGCTCAACCTCAAAACCCGCTCAGCTTCAGTGAGATGGTGGCATCACATGCCTTCAGACAAAAGACCAGACAAGTTGCTGGCATCCATAACACTGATGTTGCTGCCACAAATGCATGCTTCTTGCTATTCTGTTTATGCACAATGTGCTGGTGACACAGAGGGAAAAAGAGACAACAAAATCAACCATTTCAGCCTTCAGCACAGGGATACTGGAAAAATTAAACAATGGCCTAGTCCTCATGATTGTTGCCAGACACTATGGCTTATTTGAATCACAGTGGGTGCCAGTGACCATTCTGAATATTCAAGCTGCTGCAGACTGTTTGTTTGGTATTTGAACCTGGCTAGGGCAGGTTGTTGGCATAGTTAACAAGGAACTCAGAAGCCTAAAATGGCCCACACATCACAAGTCACCACAGCCGAAATAAGCGAAAAATGTGTTCCTTGCTGCAGGAAAGTCAGATCAGCAAATCCTTCATTCCATACATGCTTGTTTTATTCGCATTTTTTCTGCTTATTTCAGACATCAAACTAGGTCAACACAATATAAAGAGCTCTGGCAAGTTATCCAACTATCTGGAAAAATGTTTGCAACATGCCAAAACTGCATTATTTCATGGTCTAGTGACAACTTATATTGTAAAATAAAAAGCAAAAAATAAAAAGAGGCAAAGAAAGGGAAGAAGTTTAGCATCATGGTATTTAGTTCAAGGAGATTTTGTTCATCCCCACTTCTGGTATTAGGTTTACTAAGACTGAGAGAACTTTGGCATGTAACAATATCTTAATTTACTTTCCACGTTATGGAAATTAAATTCCACATTCTTATGTACACTGTCCAGCATTTTAAAATGCTGCCATATATATCAGTGCTCAGAAACAATGTCAATTTTACCCTTATAAGTTGGGTTGTTTTTTAGTTCTTTTTAATGATAATCAATCTTTTTGGGATTATGGTGCCATATCACACCACATCTGAATGAACTGCTGCAGATACCAAGCCATTCACCTCTATGAGCTGCAGTTCTAACTTGCTGTATCGTTCTCTAATTCCAACTGCTACTCCAGCAATACAAGATTAGAGGAAACAGCATGTTATTGACCATTTGCTCAAGAGAGTTAACTTTACCCTCTAGCTCTGAACTTTGATCTGAAGGGATGCAGCATCCATTCAGGTCCAAGGACTTCTGCTTTGACATTTGATCCCAGGACATCTGAATTTATCATACCAAGAGGCATTGCCACCTAAAAATTCAGTCTCAAATACTATGTATGACATTCCATGTAAACACTGTTCTTGGCCTACTTATTTCTGTTTTGTGGTTTATGTGTGTGTGTGCGTGCACACGCGCATGCTACTATTGTTCAAATAATCACTCAACAATGCATACAAGTGTTCACACTCACAGGTAGCAATCTACAGCCATCCAGAACTATTATTAGTATGAAAGGATAAATAATTTTATGGCTGGAGTGATCTACCTGGAGGGAAAATGTCAGCAATACATTTTTAACATTCTACTTCTGTTGGTTGATAATGAAAGGTGAGATTGACTAAATTCTGCTCTCCCACCCAATTAGCCATGTCCTAAGTGTGTAGCAAAAAGCTGTTTAAACAGCAATGGAAAAATGGAAAGCACAGATGGGAGAGAATAGGAAGCAGGGAGCTAAAGAAAAGGGTGTCAAGGTTAACTTGACTGGGAAACAGAGCAACAAGTGAACTGGAAGGAAAGAAGTCTGCAGGAAGAGGTGTTGCAGGCATGCCTGAGGAGAATGTCAGAAGCAACTTGAGGAAAGAATAGCATAATGATGAGTAATGATAACCGTGGACATCCCTAGTGGAGCCTCTAGGGAAAGCTAGAGATTATTGGACAGATGGGAAGAAATATGAATGCAAGTGTATGAAGAAGCTAGCAAAGGTAAATGAGATGGAGAAGAAGTATCACATTGCAAACAAAGAATCTGATGAAACAGGTAGTAATGGAGGTGTAGAGCTGAAAGAAAAACAACAGGACCAAGGGAGAAATACGAGTAGGTTTGGGATAAATTGCACAGTTTTTAGCAGCAGAAATATCTATGCAGAAAACACTGATGAGAAAATGAAGGGATAACCCATACAGCAAAAGGAGACAAGCGTGCCACTACTGCATGCTGGGACACATGACAAAGAATGGGAAATTATGCCAAGTGTAGATTTTCCAGTTTTCACAGCACTGCAACAGGAACAACAAACTGTGGCAAGATTATGATACAAACTATTAGCAGCCTCAACAAAGACATACCAGCAGAGCATTGAGTCCTAAAAATGGCAATGTGGGATAGATGAATTCTATAACAAATAACCCCAGACTAGGCCTGAATAAGTCCTCTTCAACTGAGTATAAGAAACCAGAAAATTTGCGTGGTGACAGCATTACTGGCCTTTATGATCCTCTCCCACCAAGAAGCCTGCACATTTGCCTTCAGAGAGGCAACCAAACAGGGCAGACTATGAAGAATAACAATCTAGGTTCCCCTTTAATATTTGTCCTGAGCTTTGCCCAGTCACTTTAATTTTTCCACCTCCAATAGAGACCTGCATTAGATAAAATTAAGCAATAACGGCACTTGCCATCGTCTAAGTAATAGTTACTTAGAATAGTTGGTCAAGGGCTGGCAAGCACAGGACATTTTGGAAGGCACTGGTTCATGGGGACACTGTAAGTTGGAGACAACTCGACAACAAGTAGCAACAACAAGTAGTAGTTACAGGAAAGAACCTTTGTATAAACTCCAGATTAATTTAATGCAATTCTGGCACAAAGTTTTGATAAACACGCTATTAGCATATATATTTCAAACAGACACCAGATCCAATAGAACATAATGCCATTAAACATTAAAATTAGCCACATATTCAATCTGTCGAATGCATTTCAACCAAAAAGGTCCTCTTCAGCAGCTTAAAATGGTGAATTCCTTAAAAGAACTGTTCTTCATCTTCCTGATCTGGATGGACAGGACCAGGTTTTCCCTGTAATGAATATTCTCCATTTTCACAATTCCTAAAAGAAGGTATATCACTTTAAAAACTATACAAAGAAAACCTCTGTTGATGTTGTTGCTTATATAAAACCAATATAGCACATTAATATTAGTCAACGTGAATTATTAGCATCATTTTCTTGTCAAACCCCCTAATTCCCCACAAGTTATGACAGACAACTGAATTAGGTACTTCTAACCAGAAAAACTGTTATTACTGGCCTCAATTTAGCATGGTAGTCTGCTGGTCAGAATGTTATTCTCTCTTAACATTAAGGCAGATTCAGTGCTCAGTACTTTAATGGTCATGGCTGACACTTGAAGTTTCAGAAACCCTCTGTGAGAAATCACCCAAAACATGGGTTCTCCCCATCCCCATATGCCTCCAAAATAAGTACATGGCACTTTGCATTCCCATCCATGTGCCCAATATGATAATATATATTTATTAAAATTAATTCACCCATTTTACTGAACCCTATATTTTCTCATTGCTATTAACCAGGCAGCAGTGCGTAATGATTTAAAAATAATTATTATAATCAAACAGAATTCCTCACCCATTTAATGCCAGAACTATCCATGGTGTTAGAGGGGAGGGATTCCAATAAACGTATATCTAATTGGAAACTGACCATCAGTGGGTGTTTCATTAGAAGCGTGCAACAAGAATACATACCAGAATGAAAACTCTGGTGACAGTTTTATTTCATGAACAGCTATTACAATGTAAAAAAAATTAGTACAGTAGAAGGATTTTAGTCACTCAGCCAAAAGAAAATAGCAGATAATAAATATTCATATGCCATGCTAAAACACAGAACTCCAGCAACTCATTTAATGGTCTCTTGCTTTTTCAATAACCGCAATATGCTCTTTAGATAACAATCAGCTTAAATATCAAGCTTGCGTTGGAATTAGTGTTGTTTGTATAGCCCTTTACCCATGCACTAAATGAAGGAATCACAGCTATTACATAGAAGCCAGTGTTGCCCTTACTAATATTTATTGCATTTATTTAACATCTCATTAAATAAATTTATCTAGGCATTTTCCATGGTAAGAATACAATCACAATAAAACCAACAGTATAAAACAAGCAGACATGTCAACATAGCATAAAACACAATAAAATGCAGGGACCAGAAGAATAAACTTCATTGCAGGGTTGCACTTTCCCAGCATTGGAATTAGCTTTTAATGACACAAATATAAAAGACATTCTGGTATACTAAACACAATACACAGCTTTCCCATGGAGAATTAATATCTAACTTACATTTCCTCTTACCTAATGAAACAATTTTTCCTTCCCATGGTCATTCTGTAGCAAATTATGTTTTTTCTGGTTGGTTCGCTTGAAATATTTGTGAAATAAGACTCATTGCACAGGATTAAAGGCAATTAATTGCTCCAGGAAATGTCTTATCCATTGAGGTATGGAGGGGTCGGGAGCTTCATTCAACCCAAAGGCCAAATTTCACTCCGGAAAAACTATCAGGAGTGACATGCCACTGGTGGATGAGTGGCTGAAGGCAAGAGGGATCAAAGGTTAAAGGGGAGAAGCCCAGAATATCAGCATATTTTAGCTTTAGTCTCTTACTGCCTTAGAAGAGGCATTTCAACCTTTTAGAATGGTGAAGGACTGAAAAAGCTGGAAAGCCAGCAAACTGGTGGCTGGGAAGAAAGGAGACCTGGTGTTTTGGAAGACTGAATTTGACCCCAGGCCCAATGTTCCACACCTCTGCATTGAACAATCACTCTGAAGTTGTTGTTTTTTAAGTGCACCCTCTGTTCACGGAGAAGGCGGCTAGTAATGGCTACCAGTCTTGTGGCTATAGCCATCGCCAGTATTACAGGCAGCATGGGCAACTTGGGCAGGAAGATGCTGTCGCATTCCGGTGAAGGCAGCTAGTTGACCCTGCATGAACAGAATGCTGGACTGTTTGGGTTCTTGGCCTGATCTGGCACGGCTGTTCTTATGTTTGTAAACACGTTTAGCAAAAATTAAAATGCCCTTGCTTCCTTCACATTTCTTATCCAGATATCCTAAATATATTCTGGGATATTCTGTTTATAAGCTTTCCAATTAATATTATTTTCTAATAACTATAAAGCATGGCATGGTGGTTAGAGTGTTGGACTGGAGACCTGGGAAATCTAATTTCTAATCTCCACTCAGCCATAAATCTCACTGAATGACTTGGGTCAGTCACTCATTCTCAGCCTCTTCACAGGGTTGTTGTTAAGAGGACAAAAACAGAGTGGAAGAGAACTATACATAAGTTGCCTTGAGTTCCTCACAAAAGGAAAAAAAGTTATATATAAATGGATTACAATAATAATAATAAATACTTCTCAATGACTGTGTTAATTTCATACATTTGACAATTAATAGTCAAATAACACTTACAGGCAGCGTTCCAAATCTTTTTGTATTCATTATTATTTATTTGGGAGTTATTTTTTAACTTTAAATTGTTTAAATTAAAGTAGGTGTATGATGAAATATTAATTTTTTTTTTTAAGGTGAGAAACTTCCTTGAGAAGTCCACAGTCCAGAACAGCTACTAGGTAACGTTTTAATAATGTGTTATTATTAACATTTTAATGGATGTGTGTAGAGCAGTCTGGTGCCCTCTAGATGTTTGGGGCTATAACTCTCAGGATTCCTGACTACCAACAATGCTGGCTGCAGCTGACAGGAGTCAATGTCCAAAAGAGCTGGAAGATGCCAGATGAGGGAATACTGAAGCATGGAGTTAAGGTCCAAGTCCTGGCATGGTTCAGAGTAAACACACAACAGGTAGACTATTTGATGCACAACATAAAGAAGGGTGAAATAAAGCCAGTGAGATATAGTAGCTAGAGTTCTAGGCAGAAACTCAGGTGATCTGGGTCCTAGTTCCCATCTGGCTATGAAGCTCACTGGGTGACTTTGAGCCAGACAATGATTCTCAACCTAATTTGCCTCAGTACTTTGATGTGAATATAAAATAGGGAGGGAGTAGGCCAGGAATGATGCCACTTCAGTTCCATTATTACTCACACCAGAGGCAGGCGGTATTTACTTTGAACCTGTCAAGGTGGCTTCCGAAGTACTCCAGAACCCTAGCATGGGTTGTGGGAGGGTTTAGAAGTCACTAAGCTTGCTGGGTTTAAATGGCAGGGTAACCTATACCCAGTGTGGTTAATTATGGAAATGAAGTAACCCACAACTAGTGTGTGTGAGGCAGGGAAGAAATATCACAGTAGCTGCATTTCCTTCTCAATCCTGTGAATAGAACCACTGTACATTTTGACAAATGGCCCAGAGATTAAAACCTGGTTAAGTTTTAGATCTATATTGTGGAACATTGCCATCAATAAGTAACTGTGAAGTTCCTGGTTCAGTACAAAGTTTGGTATCGGTATTAATACTTCTTTTCCACCTATGATATTTCTATGGAAACCTCATTCACTTAACTTGGAAAGTGAAGCTTTAAGAGCTTCCTGAAGCAAGCAAACAGTGATAGTATAGACTGCAATCATCCAAATTTGAAAAATACTCTGGTATTTTTGAGGTCCCGGTAGTTCTTTTGACGAACTAATCCCCTTCCATTTTCAGACAAGTTTCTAACCTACTTAACATGCCTCTTGCAAAGGTTTATGTTACAGGATCTGCAGAAACATGCCAACACATTCCCCTGGGCAGTTTGCATGAGGTAACCTATCTGGAAAGGTCTCTCTCATAGCTTTCCTTTACTATTCTTGCCAGTTCCTATGCATTTCGGTGAGAGAACTGTTGCTACTGTTTGGATCTTCTTCAAAAGGAACTCTAAAAGGACCATTCTATTTAAGGTTACTCAGAAATAAGCCCCACTTTGTTTCATGGGCCTTACCATCTAGTAAATGTGTTTATAGACAGGTAACAAGAAATGGAAGAACACAGACTGGCCTTATCCACTGGCCAGAGAAGGAGCAGCTGCATGGAGTTGAGTTCCCTTCAAACCCTCACAAGAAAGAACATTCTGCTCCAACTGCCGATGATCCTGGGAGAGGAGAGCAGAAGAGAAGCATGGTATGGCCTCAGCTCTTGGCTGAGGAAGAGTCACTCAAAGGTTGGATTTTCGTTGTCAGAAAAGACATTCTGCACTAACTGCCTGTTACCTTAGGAATGCAAAATTAAAGGGAAGCAGGCTCTGGGACCAATAATCAGTCCAAGGACTAAGGGCTAATTAGACTATACATCTATGCATCTATATCTATGTAGGATATTTTGCATTACTACCCAGGTGAGCATTGCTCTTAGTACATTAAATTATTGTGTAAATGATGCAAAAAGCACTAGCCTCCCTAAAATGTTTCTCAGCCTCTACCAAAGCATAATGCAAAGTGTGTCAGATTCCACATTTAAAATGCCATGTCCTGCTTTTCAAAACTGCTAATTTAGTAAGAACCAAGTGAAAAGAGCAAGTACTCTTGAAGTGCACAGAAGAACAAACATGGAAGAATCCTGTTTGGAAGCATTTCCAGTCATGTTGAAAGTCGCCCCCCCCCCCATTTAAAATATTGTTAGGCTGCCTTTCAGCATACAAACCATTCATCACAAACCAACAAAATGAATGAAAGCCAGTGACAGTAACCATACAGATATCTAATCTCCCAAAATACTGGAAAAATCCCAGTCCACAAAACAACTGCAATCAAATTGTGCAGTCTCATGAAAATGCACAACTCAGAAGGTCAAGTCTTCAGGGCTTTTCTGAAGGCCTGCAGTGATAGAGACTGATGGACATCTGTTACTAATGCATCCGAGAGAAATGGAGCTATGGCAAATAAGTCCATTATCTCTCATACTGACCAACCTGACTGCTCTCGGAAATGGACAAGTATCAATGAAGGGTCTTTGTTGCTGATCTTCAACTGTGGACAGGCTGGTATGGATGAAGATTATCCTTCACGGAACTTGTTTGGAAACCATTTAAGGGCTTTAAATATTAAAACCAGCACTTTAAACTGGGCTTTGAAACATTCCAGGAACAAATCAGCAGGCCCTATATAGGTGTTAGATTAACCAGTGGGCTATAGCCTCCCCCATTCTCAGCTGAAGTGTCTGAGTCATCTTTAAAAGCAGCCGCACATTGTGTGCATTACGATAGTTCAGCCTGAACATGAATAACCTTCACAATCAGGGATGCTTACTCTTTCCATGCTATAGGAGATTATACTGTTAATCTGTTCATGCTTATCCTTTAGTGGTGCAGCCAAACACGTGTTTCCATATTTGCATTTCTTACAAGGAAAAAAACTGTAGTAGGAAGGGATGGCACTCGTCAAATCTTAGCCTTAAGGTAAGGTCGTCTTAATGCTTGTTTACCATTCCTTAAATATTCTTAAATACGATTCCTCATCTCCCTAAGTTTGGTGAAAATGCAGTCCTTATTACAATTACGGGTAGAAACTTTGGTTATCTACTGGAGATTCCCCTTTCCTTTGTGACCCCACTGTCTCAGCAGCTTACTTCATTACTGTTCTTACGTGATTCTTCTGGGACTTCCAGCCTGATGCCACAGCATTGCATTTTCCACACTAGAACCACCTATCTGTTTAGGCTTCCTTATGACTGGTTCATGCACAGAATCTGGACTTCTGTGTTTGTGCTGACATTCACACTCCACTTACAACAGTGCAAGAACAGCTTCTATGGTGCACAGAAGCAGACAAAGCTTATGTTCAGTTATTAAATGCAATCTTAGCCTAAATATATCTAATTAGGATATGTTATTTCAGAGTTCAACGGGAGTCTTCACTTTAACTGCTACATTTGTGTGGTGCCAAGCAGCCTGCTTGCCTTTTTTTAAGAGTGCCAACAGGACTAAATGTCAGCAGAGATCATGCCACTGCCCAAAGCATCTGTATTATTTTAAGAAGTTATGATAAATGCTGGCCAAACTGGCATTGTTTCCTTTTGTCATCTTCTCCATATCCAGACAGCCAGGGCTTAAAATAAATATAGAAGGATAATAGTACCACATTCTGAATGCGTCCTAGCAAAGCCCAAAGCCAACTGAACATTGCTGTTGGGCAAAAGGAGTGGTGTACTAGGTGGACTATCTGAGTAAGCAGTCCTAAATCAAAGCTAACTGATGAAGAGAATGTTAAAGATGCAATGAAAGTATGTCAACTCTTCAGGGAGGTTTTTTTTTTTTTTTTTTTCGATTGCCCATTAAAGAATTAAGGCAGACTTGTAGAGTCTGCTTAAAGAGCAAAAAGATAAATGAAGCTTCTCTGTGTGATCAGGAGCAGGGTTCGGTAGACCAAACCATGCTGCCCAGCAGAAGTTAGAATGCTGTGTTACTCTATTTTCTGTGTGTGTGTGTGTTAAACGGGCCAGTAGTCAGTTAACAGTTTCAACTGATGCTTGCTTGATTAGGCAAAAGACTTGTCCTGTTGTTTTTCCTTTTATAAAGCTCTAAATAATATTTAAGAAATTGTACTTACAAGGTCTATAACATTCAAACTTATACTACCTAGGAAATCCTATATTACTGTCACTTAGTTTAAAAAGCATCTACTTAGAAACAAGTCCTGTGGTCACGCATATTTGTTGGATGAACACTGCTCTGCTATTGTGCTCTGCCATCAGCTTTGTTATGGGTTATTTACACCCAGTGCCTCCATTCCAGCCAATTAAAATGATGTGCTCAAGACTGGGTATGATCCTTTCCCTCCCCATGTGCATTTACAAAATTTTTCCACCCATAGTTAGCAATAAAAACTGCAAAGGCTGGCCTTTGGATTGCTGTAAATGTACATGGCAGAATAGGAGCATGGAGCTAAGTTTTAGGAGCAAAGTGATTCTTCTTGGGCAAGAGTCAAAAGGGAGAAGCTACTTAAGACATACAGCGTCTTTGGAATTGTGCCTTTTAAATTTTAATATTTGCAAAAATGTGTGTCGGGGTATACCTGTAAATCAACCTTCCTCAAGCAGCTGCCCTCCGGATATACTGAATTGCAAATTCCAGCACTGTTAGCTAGAAGGTCCATTCATCATGCTGACTGAAAATGCTGGTACTTGCAATCCAGGACAGCAGACTAAGGAAGGCTGATTTAGCTAAGTAATACCTAAACACCTGTGGATAACTTGTAGGCCACACATGGATTCATACCTCTCCTGCAGCTACACAGATAGACTCTACTTTAGGTTTAGAACAGTTTAATTTTTTAAAAAATGCACTTATATAATCAGCTTGGAAACCTGCTTTTCTCAAATGTCACTGCCCCAGTGAAAGAGTGGAAAAGGATGTCTCCCCACAATTTGTTTCAAACTTTTATTTATCCTCATGTAATCCTAAATATTTAGGCAAAAGTTCTGTCTACTTGCAACACATTAGGAACCATCTTTTGTCTCCAGTATAATTTGGATTAATAGGGCTTAACCATGAAGGACTTCACTAGAGAAAATATATAAGTACTAAGAGGAGGAATATCACTTTCAAACCAGATTTTTCAAGACTGCTTTGTTAGCAAAGTTCTCTAAAAGAAAATCAAAACCACATTTCAGAAAGTACATAGTGGGCTGTAATGAAAATAGGCACACTACTCCTCTAGAACTGGCATGAAACCAGTCATATACTTTTCAGTCCTGCTATTCGCAGAGTAGAGTTATAACAGCATGCCTTCCTCTCTCCTCCCAAGTTAAAGAGCACAGTAACCAAGTACGATCAAGTTACTTTGTCACCTGAGACAGAAAATCCTGCAAGTACCTCTCCTTATTCTGAGAGAAAATACAATGCCGCTACTACTACCTTAAGTAACAAACAATGTGCTACCCTTTATGGCATTTAAAATAAGCTGCCTGAAGCAACTGTCTCACTCTGCCTAATGGTATGGCTGGCCTTCTGTTCACTGCAGCTAGTTTCTCCTACGTCATTCAAAGAGTCCAAAACACTGCATGAGCCACCTTGGGATCTATAAACAGGCTGGCCAGGAAAGAATGCCAACGTAATTCCTCACTTCTGTTATAAGTGAATTGGTTGGGCAACATATTTCATCCGTCTGATTATCCCACTTAAAACAAAAAAGGTACACACTGCAGCCAATAACCTAATCTATTGATTATTATTTTCTCAAGACAACATAAAAAATCAGGAGATGGGGAGTACTAGTGGCAAAGACCAAGGCAATCCATAGTTTATTAAATAAAATGGCATTGTTATTAAATAAAGTGACATTGCAATGCATTTACCATTAATTAAAATGAGTGATAACATATTTTACTGATTCATTTATGGGAAAGGTATCAATACTATGAAGATAACTTTAATACATCCAAAATGTGTTATATAGTATTCCAGCTTGCTCTTTGGTGAGTGAGCAACTACACTGCTTCACAGCGCCTGGCACTGCACAAAACAAGCTAGGGATGTCTCATTCCTCACTTGTGTGCTGTGACATCAACACCTGAAGTTCTCAGTTGTTTGTGGAGGCATAATGCAGGATTTGGAGCTCAGATGTCACAGCAAACAATTGTTCTGGAATCTAGAACCAATGTTAGTGGCCACCACTCAAGGGCTGGCATATTTGCACACTCCCATGAATCCCTGAGTTATGGTTATGTGGGAACAAGATCATGCAGCCAAGCTACCATCTTCATTCATTCATTCTATTTCTATACCACCCAATAGCCAAAACCTTCTGAGAAGCTCACAGAACTTAACCACCTAAAATGCAGTTATTGTACATAAAAGAGTTTATGCACAAAGACAGAAACAGTGCATGAACGCATCCAAACAATATACTGCCAATGGTTGAAAATCTCTCAGCATTCCATTTTGAAACCTGGGACATGAACACCAGATACACTGAACATCCTGCAGAGCTTGAAGTATCTCTTCCAGATGTCTATGTCAGACTTGAATCTGACCTTTCAGTAACTGTAATGTCAACAACAGCTTTTAGAATGTAATCCACCAGGAGTCCCGGGCCTTCAAGTTAAAAACAACAGAGTTTGCCAGTATAAAGTTGGAGCAGAAACTATTATGAACTTCACTAATTAGTCCGCACACATGCAAAGGTATATCCTAGTACTGAGTTTCAATTAAATTAGAATCAAATCAGTTTGAGACCACATCTGTACTCTAGCACAGAGGAGCACTTCCACTTGCAAGAACATTTTTTCCTACTAAAATATGCTAATACCATAATGGAACACTTCTGTTCACTAGACAGGAAGTTTGTTAGAGTAATCTGAGAACATCTGATGCTGCAGCACTGCAAACATTGAGCAGGTATGGACCTAATCTATATCCCTTTGAACAGTCTCTCTCTCTCTCAAAGCAATCTTTTTAAAAAGATTATATACAGTATGTATTAACTTACTGCACAGTTTACCTAGGTTCTAATTACTTTTAAGACCTAAAGCATGCTTGAAAGAGAAAATGAATGTATATGTACAGTATATTCCCAAAAGTTGACTCATTGCCATCTACTGACCTGTTCAGTGAACAAAATCTAAGATCATACCCTGGTTAGAAAAAACAAAATTAAACTATCACAAACTGGATTTTAAACTAAACTCCCTAGAAGTGTGGTGTAGTGGTGAAGAGCATGGGACTGGGACTCAGATGACCTGGGTTCTAGTCCCTGCTCAGCCATGGAGCCAACTGGGTGACTTTGGACCAGTCACAGACTCTCAGCCCAACCTACCTCACAGGTTTGTTGTTGTGGGGATAAGATGGAGGAGGAAATGTAAGCTGCCCTGAGCCCTTTGTTGGAAAAAGGCAGGATATAAATAAATAAATAAATAAATAAATAAATAAATAAATAAATAAATGTGCTAAAACTTGCATATGGAATAAGCAGAAACAGCAAACCCAGCTATGACATAAAATAACCAACATGGACATGTACAGGGGTCCACAACATGGTAACTGTTTATTAAACATACTCAATTCTGCTCATTAGAAATCCTCTCCTTCCCCAATTTTTCCAACAAGTACAGAATACATAAGAAGAGTGATTTTACTCATCTGTCCTGCGGCACTGAAAACAGAAGAACTTTCCTTCCTCATCATACTGCAGAGGCATAGCCTAGTCAACTGTGCATTTTGTAAGAATACCAAATTTATACCATTTGGACTAATATATAATTATCATTTTCAGACAGTGAAGAATAACAGACATGTGTTTATCTGAGCATGATTCAAGACACAATGACTCACATGAGCATCGTTCATAAAATCACAAAAGGACAAGTACAACTGAACAATCAGACAAGTCTTAGGAATGTTGGTCATAATACACAAATGAGAAGTTCTGTTCCTCACATGATCTTTCATCCTGATCTCTACTACATTATGCATTAATTAGATAAAAATAATTGGAATTACAATAGTTTTCATCAGCTGAAAATGCATTTAAGAACATAAGCTCCCTATTTGTTATTTCCCACTATGATCTTGTGCAGATTGGGGTGCGGGGGTGGGGGGAGAACAATAATAAAAGCTTTATAACAGCAGGTCACACCCCTTCAGCTGCTATGGATTTTTCAGACAGTGCATTCCAGATGAATGAACGTCAATCGTCAGGGAAATAAAGGCAGCTACTGTATTAGGATGTCAGGTGAATTGGCCTTTACGTCATTGCAGCAAGTCTGACAGCTAAATACGGGAACAGCGCGTAGCTTTGGAATGGCTAATCCGACATTCCACAGTTACTTGAGAAGAGATACTTTCACTTCATAATAGGAAGTTGTCTCGCCTGACTGTGAAAGAGAAAAGGCACATTGCTTCTTGGCTGTCATGGGTCAGGAGCTTCAGTTCTAAGGGGCTTAAATAAGGATGTAACCTATTCAAAGGCTTGTTCGTGAGGGTAGCAGTTTGGCATTTTGGAAATAAGAGGGCCCTGTGTGCACTCACAAGTTAGTCCTTGAACATTAACTTAATAGCTCAACTGTGAGGAGGCATCATAAAAATGCCAAGTTTTAAAGGAGTATTTAATAATGTTCAGTGTAAAATGGGGATTTTTTAAAAGTTTCCAAACTCTATCTGAGCAGAAGAATGAATTAACAGAAATGATTTCCCAGTATTATGACCATTTGCAAATTATATCGGAGCTTCCTATTAAGCATGCTTTCCCAAAATCATGTGGAAGGTTATCAGCCCAGCCTGCCTCATCCACAATATTGTAATTCAAAGTTACACAGCACTGCCTGCCACCCAACTTTATGTTTTATAATGGTACAGCAAGCATAATAAGGTATGGGCAGAATAAGGTTGGGACACTCTAAACATCCTATGCTCGGTGGTCAATATTTGGCAGAGCAGCAGAAGTGGGGAGATTTGTCTCTCTGTCTTCCTTTCTATTGTTTTCCCACTAGATGTACCTGTTTGTATTTCACTCCCAAGGTTGACATCTGCAGAGAGGAAACTCCACAATATCCTAAGGATTTTTTCTCAGAGACCACAGAATTTCACTGTAGGACTTCCAAGGTTGGCATAGTTTTTCAAAAGGTTTGCCAAAGACCTTAATAGGAGATGCCCAAAGAGTGATGAGCACATGAAAAAAAAACACCGGTCTGCCACAACAGGATTAGGGGATAATTGGTCTTAGTTACCCTTTCACTCCACTCCATTGCTGTTCAAATAACCCAAAAATTAATACCTGTATTTTGTTCAGCATTTTGGCAGCTCTCCAAATAACATGAACAAATAGTTCAGAATGTAAGGTTAGGAAAAGAATGATGCAAACAGTTCTGCTAATTATCGTGCTGCATATCCCACCAATGAGAACCCCAAGTCTTTCATTTCAGAAACATGCTGATAGCCAGTTCTTAGAACCACGAAGCCTCGGTTTAAAATGCCGTTGAGGACATGTGATAGCCCAAGCTGTCTAGAATTACTTCATTAGACAAAAGGACAATACACACATACACAATGTTACTGACAGGCAGGAATTCACATTGCATGTGAAATTATAAAATAATCAAAACCCTGCCCTTATCCACTTTTACTTGCATACAACAAGGAAATAGAAGTGCTTATTTATTTATGGATGTATTGTCCGCTGCGTCAGCCCAAAGGCCCTCTGAGTGGATCATAGTTCATAAAATATGCTTGAAGGGTATATAACCAATCTGAGCATGGATTCTAGCTTTAAGTAAATATTTCCAAATATGACAAACCATCACCCTTGGGGAAACTATAGTTGCATCTTCCATTGCAGATCCTGCTTTAACCTGGGAAGGAAAGGCTGAACTAAGCAACCTGCAAGATCCTTCCTTCTCCTGA
The DNA here is from genome assembly GCF_004798865.1 of Varanus komodoensis. NCBI lineage: Eukaryota > Metazoa > Chordata > Lepidosauria > Squamata > Varanidae > Varanus > Varanus komodoensis. The sequence goes on along the minus strand of NW_025335568.1, from coordinate 16,823,319 downwards.
CCAATGTGCTAGCTCCTGGCATCTACAATTTTAATGCTCTTACCCCAGGGAGCACCCTTACGGGGTATGCTGCCATATAAAAGCAAAGCTGGTGGGTGGCCAGCAAAAGCAAGAGCGTTACCAAGAAATGAGAATGGAGAACTTTGAGGACAATATAGAAATGTGGGAAATAAAATAGAGCTTTCTTGTATACATGGGTAAATTTCAGATTTCAGAAACTGAAACAATGAATTAGATTACCAGTGAAAGAAGAATTACACTGTAAAGAGGTTGGAAACCATGCTTCCAGAACAATTCCAATTTTAACTGTCAGCTCGGACTTTGCAAAGGGTTAAAATTTTATCTGAGTCTTTCTTATGCACAAAAATCCCTCAATAAAAAGCATAACATTTTTTACAATATGCTGGCAAGTGACATGTGAACTGTATTGACATTAACCATTCCAGTTTCTACTAAATTAGAGTTTCAAAGATTACCAGTTTTATTCTGCTGCATTTCTCATTACTTCAACTTAATGATGTGATGCCATACATATCACCTCCCTTTCACCTTTCAGCTATCTTACACCTTTATCCAATCACCTGCCTGTGAACTCTACTGCAGGTCTTAATTGTGCTAAATTCACAGCATGCGTTCAGGTTTTCCAAAATGCCAAAGTTGGGCCAAAAAATACCATCTGCTGGGAAGGGGGAGTTAAACCCGGCTGGAACCAAGAATCCTGCCCTTTGCCTTTATTTAATACTTCAGGCATTTTGCAGCATAGCAAATTCCACAAAATTGCATTCAGCTGGGAAACTAATTTGCATCAACTTTAGTCAGAAGCTCAGGGGAATTATAGTACCCACCAATGTAGCCATTGGCAAGACAAGCAAGAAGTATAGCCAGTTACATGAATGTAGTGTTAACCTAGGTTTTCACTCAAATCTTGGAAAATTAAAAATAGCTCAAAATGTTTTGATGTAAAACAAATCCTGTTTCTGAACCAAATGACAAAAACAAAACCCAACAGTATTAGCATGACAAAATGCACAAGGAAAAAGGACTCTTTCAGCAAAATATAGTTCCCTCAACTTTGTAGCTTATCATATCATGGGTATAAGCACTTCAAAGCAACAGCCCTTTCATCCAAAATTAAGATTAATTAATCCCTTCATTTGGCAAGTTAATACATTTAAAGTAACTGGGAAAGCATCATTATCTTAATTTTAGACATCCAGAAAACAGAAACCGCTCTTGTTTTGCTCAGTATAAGTTCTCTGCCCTATTATATTCTCCTGAATTAACAGTTAATTGTTGTCATTTTTAATGGAATAAATTACATGCTTTGAGAATGGTATGCCTGAATCGTTTTTTCTTCCCTATTGATTCTCTCTTTCCCCCCAGTCACTATCCAGTGAGTTGGCAGACACTGACAAAACCCCAAGTATTCACTGTGAAGTTTCTCTGTACTGGGGAACATGCGTACCAGTATCTTTCTCATTATCAAAGTACCTTATCTTTATGGGTTTCTTCAATAAATGGAAACTGTACTGTATTAAGTATAATCTAGCTTTATTTCTCATAAAAGCAATTCATTTCAACTATATTCTGAAGAATCTTGGAGTTCCTTTGACACTTTTTCAGGGCTGTCTTAAAGCAAGTGAAGCATTGATCCTTTTCTGATTAATGTGCAATCATGCGGGAACACGCTCTGTGTCCTAGGGCACACTCTGGATGCACATAAAGTTACAGTGAAACCCAACATGTATGCCCATACCCCACATTAACCAAGTGGCCTAAAATCATCCACAATGCAAGCATTGCTTTCGGTTACAAGTATTTTGCAACAGTTGTTGCCAATTGCAACAGTTACAAGAAGTGAAATTCTCATTACTGTTTTTCTTAACACAACCTGCTTTTTACACATCTTACACAGAAGAAGTACACGGGAGGAACCCTAGTTAATCAGGGTCAAAACCTTCCTAGTCCTGGGTCCTGTTTCTACAATGGCCAACTAGATGCCCATGGGAAGCACAAAGCAAGGGAGGACATTTGCTGTTCTCTAGCAAATGGCATTCAGAAACACATAGCAATCATGACTAGCATCAATTCCTCATCTTATCCCACATGACTGCCTGATCCCCTGTGAAGGTCACCTAAGCTGGTTGTGATCACCAAGCTGGCAGGACCAAATTTAATAGCTTATGTGCTGGCTGAAGGCAGTTGATATGCCCTGAAGTTCAGCTTCCCTGGATGTTTCCCTGTTTTCCCTTTATCTATTTTCTCCATGCCATACATGGTTTTATACACCTAATCCACCTGACTGCATGGAACAGGAAATGGGTCAGTGGGGGAGGGGGGGTTACATTTACAAATTTCAGTCCTTTCAATTACCAGTCTCTGCAGAAGCAGTTCTGTAGCAAAGCATCCTCAATTCACTCCAATTTGAAAGAAATGCAGTTCCAAGGCAGAGTTCATGCTTTGATGCAGGAAGGCCCCAGTTCGGTTCCTGCATTCATCAGGCAGGGCTAGGAAAGCATCGCTTCCTGAGATGCTGGAGAGTCACGGCCAGTCAGTGTTGATGGGACTGGGTGAGATGGGCCAATGATCCGATTCGCTTTTAGGGGAGCCTTCTATGTTCCATTTGTTGGAGGTTACAAAATAATTTATTTGTGTGGTAAATGAATGGAGTTAAGTCTGCTCAGAGAGAAGCATCTGGTTTCCATCTGCTCTCATGGGAAACAAAAGTACTTTGGCTAGAAGCAAAAATCAAAACTCATACACAGCCATTGAGGAAGTAGGTTTGCTGTAAAAGATGCTTACAGTCATGATCATAACCTTAAACAGATTGCATATGTTCAGTGATGTGAACAAGCCCAACTGAAATATATACAAAGAAAATAATTTAATGTGGAATTTGCAAATGAATTGAGCGGAAAGCAATCAATAAAAGAATGGTAATGACTGGGTGACACTTTCCTAACATTTGAATCCCCTTCTTAATTCTTTGCGTCTCTGCTTTCAGTTCCATTCTCATCTTCTCAGCCTGACATATGCAAGGCCTACAGACAGGATACGTCAGTGCTGTTCTCTGTTCAACACCCAACACACTCTTGATACTAATAAAGTTGGTATTAGTAGGTACAGTGGCTGCTGAGGACACCATCAGCATATGTCATCACTCTTTTAAGTGCCATTCTTTGAAGAACAAAATGTTAAAGAAATTGTACAAGAACTTGTATTTTTAAATGTATGAGTGACAAAGCATACTTAATAAACACGGGGAGCTGCTTTAGAGTACTAATGCCTATACACTCCTTTGATATCCTTGCTTGGATATGCTGCCATAATGGCAATTTTCTCCTGTGAACATGTGCAACCAACAGTGTTATGAATGAAAAGAGGGTAGTCTCCATGGGCAGTAAAGTTTACTTTAGCCTAAATGAGACACTGAGAGCCACTGGAGTGTAGTTGTTAAGAGTGCTGGATTGGTACCCAAGGGCTCCAGCTCCTAGTCCCCACTCAGCCACAAGCCAAAACCTTAACAAAAACCGTGAAATGGTACATGAGTCCTACGAATCATTATCTGAGGGAAAGTTCTGTTAGCCAGTGGCATCAAAAGCAAAACCCTCAAGACTATATTTTTGCAAAGTAGCATACACCTAAACATAGGGAGAATATTTGAGGTCGGGCATAATGGAAGTTGTAGACCAGCACATCTGGAAGTTGCTGTGTTGGAGAAAGGTGATTTATAGTGCCATGTGCCTGAATTTTGCTACCAAGCATGCCAGTGTTCATAGACCCTGCTGCTGAAGAAGTTTGTCTAATGCTTCTGGGATCCAAAGATATTAAAAGCAGATGGGAGAGCAGGAGAGTGGAAACTGGCATGAACCCATAAGACAAAATTCCCTCTTAAACAACGCTAAGATGCCAGGTCTGGAACCAGGGGACAGTTTATTTGATCTTTGCTTGTTTAATGCTGTGATAAGCTCACTCTACTTCCAGCTGTCAGGTAGCAGACACTAGTGACTCATATCCTGTATGAGGGCTGAAACACTGGCTACTTGCTTTCAGAAAAATTTAGTAGAAAGCTACAAGATCTTTCATGCTAGGCACCAAATAAAGGCTAAAACAGAACTGTCGCCACTGCGCCCCCATTTTGCAAAGTGTGTGTAGAGGGAGAAGTCACAACTGCTTCTTTAGATTTGACAGGCTTAGTCTTGTAAGACTACATGAATGGTCATAACTGATAATCGGGATTAAAAAGCAGAAAGAATTCATAAAAAACTTATCCTAGGCAAGTTGTCACAATAACTTGTTTGTCAGTGACAGGCGCCAGATGTTCAAGCAGAAGAAATGCATAAACAAGCTCCACTCATTTGCAGATTCTGATCAGATACAGGCTAACCATATTAGTTTAGTAATTGATGTAGTTATACTTCCTATTAATACATATAAAGCAATTCTTTCTATTTCCAAAATCATCAATGTTTAATGTGAACATTATCTTCTGGCTATAAATTCAAAGGGTCAAGTCAGGTACAGTACTTCTTATCTTTTGTTCAAAACACTTATCCCCTTGACCTGAAAGTAGAATTTAAAGTAATTCAGAATCACTGGAATAGTATGAACTTAACAAGGGAAAAATCATACTAATAAAAGTTATGCTCATCCTTTCAAGTTAGCTGGACCAATGATGAAAGGAGTATTGGAATGTTAGCCACCTCCCTGAACTACAACAAAGAGTTTACAGGTGTGGAGGATGAGATCTTGTCCACTTTGTGATAAGAACAGATCCAGCCGAGTTCATTTATTGCTCTTTTTCATCTTCCAAGAGCAAAAACTTACACAGAAAACTAGTTCCCAGGCTGAGCTCTAACACAAACTTGGCATTTAGTATGTATTCCACCACTATTACTCTCTTCCCAAGCCAAATCACTGGCTAGAAAACAAATATATACTATGTGCAATACTTTTAAGTAACAATAATGCAATATTTTCCATTTTCAGCACACAAACGAACAAGCAGAATTTTAAAGGAGTTTTGAGTATAGGATGTAAAATGAGAAAGATGCCATTTCAACAGGAAAATCTAATGAGGAAGTGTTACAAAGAACTCTGTTAGGTGACATTTTAGATCTGTATTAGACAGCTAAATGATTAGTAATTATTTTTATACATGGATGCTTGGCAGTTTTAGACCATATTTAGCCATTTTACTTAACTCAGAGATGATTTGTTGACACATAATAACAGCATTGCAAACATTGCAACATACAAAGAAAATGCACTTTCCCCTTAAAGGCAGAAATACTATTTTAAAAACCCTTTTACCTCTGCAGATTCATAGTCAGGTTGCCTGAACAGGTCTTGATCTTGTTCTGAGCTTCCAGGTGAGTCATGCCATCTGCACTTATCCCATCGATAGTGAGAACCACGTCACCTATTCCGACGTTTGCATTAGCTGCTTTGCCTCCTTCGCTCAACTGCAAGATCAAACGCAATATATGTTTTAAATTGCCTTCCAAGATCCAATGAGAGTTAACAACAAGAGTTAGTCAAGTTTCAAGTTGAACTAAATGGTCATTTGAAATTAAGGGTTCTAAATATTCTTACAACATGTCTTCTGAAGGACCATGACAGACTAGTCCATCGGGCTGTAGTGGCCACTGAAAAAAAATTCAGCCCGCGGTTTAATTCTAGTTTTAGCAGTGTGTCGTGCAAGGGATTTACATGACTGCTGGCAATATCCACTGAGTCCTACAAAGCTGGCTTTTAGAGTGCCACTGTGACTTAGTTTAGGTGGGGTTGGTATGCTACAGCTACCCAGCAATCAACACATGACAATTGCAACAAGTTATGATACCGCTGTGTGTCATCAGTGTTTTCACTCCCATTACAGGCTTAACGCTTTCTGGTAGAAGCCATGAGCTAGCAAAGTCATGCAATTCTGAGCTAGTCCCCACCCTTATTCATATCTTTAGGAAAATATGTTATAGCAAATATCTTGATCACTTTTGACCTAGAACAGTAACAGGCACACCAATGGAAATCAGTATCACCCAAAATTGAGAGAGGAAACCAACCATGGTGCACTGATTTGAAAGGCTGGGTTAATAAAGAGCCCGCTTCCTGGACCAATGAAGAACATGTCTGCACAAGCCCTGTACAGGGCAACCACTTCACAGTTCTACCAGCAACTTCTTTTATCTCCTGAGAAAGAGCAACTCTATGTTCCCAGTAGCCTGGGAACTTTAGATCCTCCCTCACACACTATTTTTCATCAGCTGCAACTGAAGAGGATAGCTCCACAAAATGCAATACATCTATATAGGGAGAGATATAAATAGATGCAGAAACAAGAGTTGTATCAGAACAAGGTAGCAGTGAACAGCTCTGCAGGTTCTGCTTGGTCTTTAAGTAAATGGAAGTTGCATGCAGAATTCAGGACATTTCTATATTGCTCAATAGCTAAGGTTCTCCAAGCAGTTTACAAAGATTAGACATGCTAATGATTTATTATACATAAAATCATTTGAATACAAACCTAAAAAGAGAGGACACACAGATGCACATACATTCAAACAATTTAAAGCAATCAACACTAAGAAGAATCCATGCCCTGATTAAAAAATTCATCGCCAAACCAGGCACCTAACAAATCTGGTGTTGCCAGGTGTTCCTCATCAAGGAAATAATTCCGCACTTGAGGCACCACCACCAAAAAGGTCACCTCCCAATCTTCTCTCAGAGGAGGCACCTGAAGGAGAACTACAGACAATTAATGTAGTGTATGCATAGGTTCATGCCAGGAGAGGTGCTTCACTGGGTATTAGGCATCAAGACAAGTAAGCATTTATAGGTTATATGGTCCACACACAGAAACAGGCAGTAGAGGTTAGGGTTATTTATGTAAAGGTACAAGAACATTTCAAGTAACAGACAGACTTGGATTCTAACTAAAAGAAAGTTTCCTTCTTTCTCCTTCCCCATACAGCCACCTACCCACAGGAAGAAACTCTCCAGAGAAAAAGTGAACAGAAAGTAGATATCGAGATATTTGGACTACAACCCCCAGCATTCCTAACCATTTATCACACTGGCAGTGACTTCTGAGTCTCAAATTCTCCATCATGTGGATATCTACCCTCTTTCAACCCCAGCTCAAGAACTATGTAGGTTTGAGGCAGTGGAGTGGAAGTCAGCTTGTGGTAGAGTTTGTGTGATTTTCTCATCCATCCCATTTTCGGGGGATACCTGGACTTGCAGGGAAGGTTATGAAACTTCTCTTGCATATATTTCTAAACTTATCTTAGGATCCAAGCCAGAGCAGTTTTGGTTTCAATGTGTGTATCATTTTCACACAGACTGGGATGAATAACAAAGTTAACTGAAACTTTGTGCCAGGAAGAATAAATCAAAATGAATGTTCACATATAACTATTTGCCTTTCTCCAGTTTTAAATTATTAATTTCACTGCTCTGTTTATATTATAGGCAAAAGCTCCTACAAAACCATAACCATATCACAGTTTTGACCAACTGTTAACTACAAAAATGGTGTGAAAAATAACCTGAATTTTTCCTAGCATGTAAGACTCAAAGCTTCAGTCAGTCTAGAAAACTCATTTTAGTAGATTAGCATTAAAAGTACATCAGCCTTCCACATACGCCACTATGTTCTTCTTAGCATCTTTCCCTTAGGCATCTGTAATGGGTCTAAGTGTAGATCCTGATATGCTTAAAGCATTTTAAAGTATGGTAGGAAGCTTCATTTCTGGATTGTTTCATCAAGGAATCTTCAAGGTAAGAAATATTCAGTAGTTTCCTTTCCTGGAAGCAAAAATGAAAAAAAACTGAAGCTGTCTTCCCATGGACATATCATAAGAAGGCAGAGAACATGATCATGCTAGGGAAAGTCAAAGGCAGAAGAAGAATCATAGAATAGTAGAGTTGGAGGGGGCCATGAAGGCCATCAGGTCCAACCCCCTGCTGTTGCAGGACACCAAGTTACACCATCCACTCAGATGGCTGTTCAGTTTCTTTCTGATTGATAAGAAGAAAAGGAAGAGCAAACATAAAATGGATTGATTCCAAAAAGGAAGCCACAGTCTTGAGTTTCCAAGAGCTTAGCACGGCTGTGGAGAACAGGACCTTTTGAGTCACTATAATTGGGAGATGACTTGGTAACATGTAACGACAACACTTTAACGAATATGGGTTTGTTAGCCAAAAGCTTGTTTCAATCCTTATTTTTTTAAAAAGTCGTTCACTAATATAAAATAAATAACAACAATATATAAACTAAAGAACCCTACCCCATAATTTGATACTTAAAGAGCTAGACAGAATTTGTAAGCACTGTCAGCATTAGTGCTTCTTGCCTAAAATGGTGGTGTCTACAGTCCCTTGCCTACAGAAAATGGAAATAGCATACCTATTCAGCAGTAAGTCAATGAATGGCACCACCAATGGGAATATGTATGAAATCAAACAAGAATATGGATGGAAAGAACAGGTTATCCTTTCCATTTAGCTTGCCAACATGGGATTATTCTCCACGGTATGTTCATGTATGCTTCTGTTCTGTCTAGTTTCAAGTGTCTCACAGCATGGAGATTCCAAGAGCTTTCTCTAAGAATTTATTTCACTGCTGCACTGTTATATAGACCCCAGAAATTAATTACGCATGCTTCATTCCATGAAGAGCATTCAGTCATGGAGGGGGAAATTTCACTGCTCACATTTCCATCTGTTACTTCTAGTTATTAACTGTAATTCACTCATCAAAGATAAATCAGTGTTTGAATCTTGCCAATGTACTTAGTTTTAGTTAGAATTTCTATATTTTAATTTTTTAAATCTCATTTTTTTATTTAGCTCTGTGGATATATGGTGGTTGCTTTTCTTAATTCTCTTTCTATTGCATTTCTGTGTTCACATGGATTCTTTGAGCTTTTAAAATACTAGGATCAACTGGAAAGTCCCAGAACACAGACCTACTTTTGATTAGTACAAGCTGTAAGCCACAAACATTCCATACATGCCAGGTTACATACAAAGGAATTGAATCACATATGCTGTTAATGCACACAGAGGAACACTTGAGATACCAATGTTATATGTGAATGGGCCAGTACACAAAGGTTTATGTCTACATTAGCAGGTCCAAATGGAACAATCATGTTCATAACAACTTGACACTTGTCCTGTATCCCACACAAAAGGCCAAAAGCAAAACAGAAACACTCCAAGAGGCATCCATTCCTGAGCTGAAGTATTAGGTGAGGGAATATATGAGCAAATGAGTTCCTACAAAGAAGACACATTAAACTAGTCTAGAATTCTGGCATGCTAGCTCAGTGCATAAGGTTGAACATTGTATGAGAGAAGAAGCACTCAAGCATTCTATCCCACATCTTCTGCCCATAGTGGTCTATCTAATTAAAGGCTGCATAATCTGTTGTAGA
>NW_025335568.1:16377953-16813770 GCF_004798865.1 Varanus komodoensis | reverse complement strand
TCTGCAACTTCTTTCTTCATCCATGTAATGCTAATACAACAATGGACAATGTGGGGCCCTCATCAGACCTCTGGCAAGAACTATTTGTCCCACCTGCTGCTTGGGAAGAATCGGAAGAGGAAGAAAAAGAAGTGTTGAAAGAGACATAAAAGGAGGCAGCAGAAAAAACAAGGAAGGGAAAGGGAAAGATGCAACCCTCCTCATTTTGGCTCTAGTCCTTTTCCCTGCTGGCTCAGACCCCGTGTACACCAACAAAACAGATTGTTCACATATGAATGTGGCCCTTGAAATAAAATACCACCTTTCCCAATGCACTAGTAGCAGGGTTGGCAGTTGCCTTGAAAGTCGTCTACTGAAACCCCTTGTTAAATGCAAGAAAGCCAGAACAACAGCTATCAACACAGAGCCATCCAGGTTCTGACTGACCTGCATAAAGGAATAAACCATTCACCAACTCTAGTAATTGGCTGCATTGTCAGATTGCTCTTAACATTAAGACATTTCTTCTAAGGTACCTTCTCATAACTTAAGCCCACTAGGATCTAGCCCTGTCCTCTTTTCAGGCAGCAGTGATGCCACCTTCTATGTGATGGTCTTTCAAGTGCTTGAAGGGTTCTATCATGTCCCCACTTCAGCATTCTCTTTTCCAGACAAACCATATCAAGCTATTTCAACATTGTTTCACATATGGCTCAGACTATCAAGTCCATGAAGAAGGTTTCTAGCAGCCCCAAGTGAAAGCTAGTTATGAGACATGCAGAATTTACCAACAGACAGAGAATTCAACTTTCTGGAGCTAGCATACCTGCAAAAACATAATTTGGGCCCTGCATTTGTTCTGATAAGGATATGCGGAAATGCACTTACTAGAAAATATCGATGGTTTAATTGCCACACAAGATGCAATTTTAACTCATTCATCTGCAGAGTTCTCCATGTACAGTAACTGTCCCCAGGCTGTTCTTTTCCCTACCCATCTTATAAAGAGGCCCATTTTGTATTTTATAGTCTGATTGAGCGGGGGGGGGGGGGCAAGAAAAACATCACCTCCTTAAGACCCCCAAATTCTCCACTGTTCATGGTTCATTGAGCCCTACAGTGAATATTTTACTGGAAAGGAATCTCACTGATTTATGTACAACAATGTTTGTCCCTTTTAAGAGAGCCAACTTGAAAGCTGCATTTTTAAGTGTGAAAGATGCTGAAAGCAGCCTATGCAAGCTCATGCATCTACCAAATGACTAAATATGCAATGGGTGAAAGATACAGGGGTGCCACTGAATGGTAACTATGACATGGCACTCATTTGCTGCTATCACTGATTGCTCCTTTTGGTGAATGCATGTTGCTTTTTGGCACAGTTAATACTAGATGTCTGATTTGGAATGGTTCGTGGAAGAAAGCACAAGCTCAGCCAAATGCTATTAATAGAGTCCTCCCTATTTATTCCTCTTGTAACTTTTCTAACCCGATAGCAGAGAAGTAGCTAGTAAAATCAGGACTGCGATGTTCTTGATTCCTCCTCCCCAAAGTAGAAGGAAATAACTACTTCTGGAAAGAGTTTAGATTGGCACATTCAGAAGTACCAAAATTTCTGCATGTATAAGACACGACAAGTGTAATATGAGAAGCTCAATGGCAATGTGGGTATTTGAACTTTCTTTCTTGTATCATTCTATTAACATAAATGTACTTAATTTTATTTTCAGTTTATATCATGCCACATCTAGGCAGATTCTGGACCAATGCACTGATAAAAACCCAAAACAGATTTAAAAATCAAGACTATATATTAAAATAAAGCTAACATTAAAACTATGGCTAGTTTGAGAAAATTCTGAAATTTTTAACAAGGAATATTAGTGGCATCAGAATTAGGTTTTATGCAATTTTGATATTGTGCCTAACTACATCTTCTCTAAAATGAGTAAACTTCCTGATTTGTGGCAAAGAACATTCATTTCACACCTCAAAAATGCCTAATGCATCAAAAGAGGACAAATTGCTTGGGAAAGCATTTGGCTCCCTGAGGGATGAAAGGTGTTGCACAAACGGATTGCTCTTGGCTTTGGCACGGAGAGCTTATGCTTTGCAGCAGTGCAGTATATTTAGTGCCATACAAGAGCTTGACTGAGCCTAAAGTTCAGCATGAAAATGTACATGACATTTGCCAGTACTGTAAATGTCATTAGACACATACCATGCCATAGTATGTCAGTCTTCAGTAATAACAATTCCAGAATACCCTTCATGTGTTCTGCTCGCCTGGCTGTATATAAGAACACACATTCATAGCTGGTGATCTTGTCTAGAAAATTTAGCTTCCTGTGGAGTTTATCTGAGAGCTCACATTAGCGAACTTCCAGCTACTGTGACTTTGCAAGTAAAAGTGAACTGATGCCACACAATGAAACATATATAGAGCAAAGCCTGACTCAAAAGTTTGAAAGCAATACATGTGATCGGAAGGAACTGGACCATTTCAGCATACAAATGGGAAAATAATATATTTATTTCATTTAGATCCTACTTTGCCTCCATAGAAATTCTGAGATGGTCTCCCAAGCCAGGATCCAGACCTGGTTATTTTATTGCGCCTTTGGAACTGTGCAGGAACCAATGAATTATTGATTTGAAGCAGCATTTCAGGTTCCCACCTGAGGAAACCTGAACTGACTGGAAGAAAGTATTGTCCTCACCTTGCTGATGTGCTACTAATTCTGGGTCTTATTATTGTGCCTTACCACGGGGGTCAGTGAAATCCACAATTCCAGATCTGCATTATGTGTGGATAAATTCTAGATTGTTCTACATGCTTTCTTTTAAGATATCAACCAGCTCTCAGACATGAGATTCAGTCCTAGATACGGTATGCATTTAGCAGCTTGCCATTCCTCCAAGTGAACTTTCAAAATAGCCATCTCTATCTTGGTGTCCTCACATGGCAGACTTTAGCTCCCACTGGTCCTGACTAGAATGGCAAACCATTACAAATGCTGAACGCTGTTGTCCAAAATAGAATTCTACATCTGGGCAGCCTGATAAAACTATATTTATTGTCAGGCCTGTTATAGCTGTTGGGATGGATGAGAAGGGAGAACATGAAATACAACAGAATGTGGCTTTTAAGGGGAAGATGTGTGAAGCAGTGATGATCGGGTTGAAAAGAACTGATGACATTTGTTTGTTTGTTTGTTTGTTTATGGAGCCAGCTTTACAGAGTTCAAGATAAATGTTTCTAGATACTAAGTAGAGGGGGTATGTTTGTGTGTGTGTTTAACTGGGTATGGAAGCAACTTGTATCTTCTGGTTTTGCATTAAAGCAAAGGGGCTACTGAAGTAGGTGATCAAAACAGTGGATTATGCAAAGATAAGTGCATGACTCTTGTATATTAAACTTTGTTTATTGTTATTAAAGAACCTTGGCAGGAACCCTATGGCTTTATGAAAGTTCTTATTTCCTGCTGAAATAATGGCATGACCTAAGAGCAGTCCTACCTGCCCACGGGGATACAGAGCAAAATGGTCAAAACACACCCACCCACACACACACCCCTACTCCTCTTGATAATCAGGCACAGTTTGGGTTTATTGGAGAAGGTGTCCTAGAAAACCTATTTAGCTACATTTAATCGAAGCCCTCTTAGTAAAGCAGTAAGTTAATATAAATACAAGGCCATTTGGGGTGTTTTGAAAGGAACATTTTTAGTGCAATAAAAGCCAGAAATGGTGCCCCATAGAGGTTTTAGAAGGAATGTTTCAATGTCAGCAGTATTAGAGGAAAGTGCCTTTTTTTCTTGATCTGATCTAACCACCTGGACATGCAAAGGTACAAAAGCTCTAATTTATTTTCTGTTTCATCTGCAGGGGCTAAGTTGAACTTTCATGGAAATGCCATGTGTAAATTTCCAAGTTTTGTGTTATCCAGTAGTGAAGAATTTCTTGTTCTGCTTTAAAGAACAGTTTTTACCATTATGAATTTATTGCAGACACTCCCAAATATATTAGCAGCAGTAACAGCAGAAAATGTATTGCTGCTTCTGTTCTCGATCCACAATATGCAACTCTCCCCCAGAAGCTCCTGCTTGACTTAGTAACACATTCTGAGCTTTAATGAGCTTGGAAGGATAACTGCTTGAGAGAGTGATGCTGTGGTCACTGGGTCAATTCCAGAGACCACTGGATTGTTCAGATTCCTTATTCTGAAGTCACAACCAATGCACCATCCTTGCAGCAGGCACTCAGAGTGCCAACCCCCCACCCCCCCTGTTCAGTGGCCCAAGAAGGACCTGTCCTGCCTGCCTTCTGAGGTCAGAAAAACAACCTTGAAGGGGATCAGATGGGGGCATCCTGATGAACAGGGAGTGGAAGAGACAAGAGAAGTCAAGATGCAGTTCATCAGAAGCCTTCTACAGCAACATTTCTTTCACTTTTGAAGTGCCATGATTGGATGGACTAAATATGCAACCATCCAAGGAGGATCACTTCCACTGTTCCTCCAGCTCTGCACTGCATGATCAGACACCTCCAAGTCTGGAGGCTTATGCTTGCCGAGAGTGCAATCGATAAGACTGTGTCCTAGACATCTTTGTATGGTCCCTGGATCAGGAGACTACCATGCATTTTTCCTACTTCAGTCTGCACCATTGGAATTATTATTATTATTATTATTATTATTATTATTATTATTATTATTATTATTTTAAAAAACAATGGGGCAGCACTTAAGTGTGGTCAACCAGCTAAAAATAACATTTCTCCCTACCTTTGCCATTCCATTTTATAGAGCACGTTGAATGACTACATTTCTTAGCATGGTAGTCTGTGGATAGAAGATGATTATTCCTCCACTGACATGGAAGGGGAAATGGATGCTTTAGCCTGGAAATTACACCATACTCCTTTTTCCTTTTCTCTCACCTTTATTCAATTATGGGCTTTACAGTTAATTCTTGCCTGCTTTTCAGAGGTGATCAAGGACTCCACACAGGGCAGTTGGGTGGAATTCAGTCCAGACAAGAGAGTCAGCTGGCAATCAAGGAAACTCACCACAACAGTTCATTCAAGTTTCTGAGTTGGCCATGGAGGAAATGAAGGCATTTCCTCCCCAGTATAGATGGAAATGTAGTGATCTGGCAGAGGAGATACAAACAAATCCATTCTGGAGGCAAGGTAAGGTAAGGTAGGAGAGAAAGTGCTTTATTTTAAGGCTGCAAACGGTTTTACAAGCCTACTTTTTACTCACAAAAGGGTTTTGCAAAGGAAAGGGAAACTGCTATGTCTATCCTTTATCCTTTACTTTAATTTAATTAATTTTAAGAAAAATATTCCTGGGTGGCCTAGTAATCTGGACCTTTGAACCATATATCTAACAAGCATAAACACAAAAGGAGTCCTCTGACTAAAAGGGCAAATTTATTGTCATACAACTCGTGAAAGCATATGCTTGCTGAAAATATACATTTGTTGGCCATTAGAGTGCAAGAGTTTACAATGAGAAACAAATGGCCTACGGGAAACCAGCCAAAATTGTAGAAGATATTAACAAGGAACCCTGCCATGTACTACTACATAGATTTACTATATAATCCTATATAGTACAGCCCTCTTTAGTACATATAGGATTGCAGCCCTGGTGTATTTGTTTTTATTACTCACTTTTATGTTTATTAAAATACAGGGTACTGGTTTGGAAATCATGACCCCAAAGAACCTGTGTAATAAAATTAGAAAAGACTAGTAGCTATTGAAAGAGCAGAAAAGCTATTTACATCAGTTTATACAAAGTAGTTTGATGACAGTAGTTATATATGGAAAATAATGCTAAAACAAACACTAGTGCTAAATATATGCTTACGCTTTAAATCAAACAGTTTTGCAATGTTAATTCACATTCTGTGGTCTGTAAAATTTAAGAAGAATAATGGATTCTGTTTCCATCAGTCTCAGAGAAGGACAAGGAACTTTCTCTTAAACACTACTTTAACTCCTTACAGTACATGATTGTATGAGATTGTTTATATACATTCAGTGTAAATTTCTCCAGATATAAGGGTGAAGGACATGCTTGAGAAACCCATACTATAGAAAAGCTGACATTTTCAGTGTTAAATTCTTAATTTGAATATGGTCATCCCTCTCATTCTTTGAGAACAATGTCCTTCATTTACTCTAAAAACTATTTCAGAAGAGCAAGTTGCAAAAAAGAAAGAAATGGGCTTTGCAATGTCCACAGATATTGTGTAAGTTTAGTGCTTAGGAAACATGAGCAGCAAGGGCTGCTTGAGAGGAAGGTGTTTCTTCTCCTTTCATAGCCACTGTTTCAAAGAAAGAACAAGAATTTTTGCATATTTTCTGGGTTAGGATAAAACCTCAATGGTCTGTAAGGTCCTAAGGGGAACATGCATGTTGTTTCTCTTCAGATTATATGATTATATCACAGCAACACTGCACAACTGATGTTCTGTTCTCAAACTGGGCAGGCTTTTAATATTGCACCATCTGTGTTATCTACACCCCACCCTGTTCTTTAGTCTAACCTCTCAGTTGAGTGTCAGTCCCAGCAAGAACTTTTTTTTAGTTGATGCTTTATTTAAGCATTACTGTTAATCACTTTGAGAGGATCCTCCAACTTGAAAAAGCAACATATAAGCACTTACATTAAAAGGAAATGTTTCCATTGCAGCTTTTGAACAAATTCTTGGAGAAGATCTCAGCTTTGTTCACAATCTTATCAAATCATGAAAGGGTCCTGATCTTTTCATTTCATTCATTCATTTTATTTCATTAAAAATTCTTATCATCTTCTTTAAGGGACAAGCTTCTCTTTTTTACCATTTGGTGGATCCACCATAGTCATGACTGGGCTCCCCTACACATTCCAATCACAACTCCAGACATGTATAGCAAGCCTCAAAATCCATTTTTACCTGGTTGTTTCTGTCCCCTTCCCTGTCAATTTATTGGATCATTCACAAGACAAGGAACTCTCTGGATCTTTGCAATGAAATTGCTGCAAATAAGTCACAAAGCCATATCAAATGAATCCACTGTTAATCAAGGTGGTCTTGTCAAAATTCTTCTATAATTCGTGGTGACCAACTTGCTAAACTAGGGATAGCACAAAGTAAAGTAACATGGCTAAAACAAGTGTTGCACATATTTAGTGGAAAAATTCAGGCGGCAAGCCTACATATTTATCTAGAAGTATACCCTTTTGAACTTCACAGGCCTTACTTTGGAGCAGATTTGTATCAGCTTACATTAAGCAAGAGATGAAGACTGAAAAGTAACTAAGATTCTTTTAAAAAATGAAAAGTAGCTTTTCCCCCACATTTAATCTAAAATGAGCCTTTGAAGCTATTATTCCTATTAGTGGATAGGTCTGGTTGTTGGGTAACATTTGGGATACAGTATCAACAGGATTTACAATACTTTATTCAGATTCCTCTTTCATGATTTACTGCAAACTATAGTGACTACAATAAAGGCGACAAAGATAACCATATGCATGTCCTAACAAAAGGTTTATGGCCATATTTTCAAGAAAAGCAAAAGCAAAAACAGAGCCCAAAAAAGGAAGAGATGAGTAACTATGTGAATAGAACCTAGCAGCCATTTAAGCTGCAGTCACTAAAATTCTCTGTCACTGCTAACATTTTCAAGTATTTCAATATATTAACATTTTCTGAATTCCTTAAATTTTCTGTTAAATGTGAAGGGCAAGGGGGGAACCAAAGCAAAGACTTTAGAAGAAAGCATCATTCCTCATGAAGAATCCAGTGAGAGAATTACTTTTCATATTAAATGCATGATTCACCTGTCAATAACTTTTTACTCATCACTGAAGAAAATTTAACTGGCTCAATTTAGATTGAGTAGTGTTCATTCTACCGAATGTGTTCATTTTTAATCAGAAGTCCATCCAAGCATAATGAAATGGGACACAACAGCAAAGGACAACCATCTTAAGAGCTGTATAATTGTACATTCTAATTCTCCAAACAAATCTAGTGCAGGAGATCAGCAATATCTTTATTTCATTGTCAGAGAAAACTATATTGCTACAATCTAGATGCAGCAGCTCATCCTCCTTTTCACAAGACTATTTATGAAGTTCACAGCTAAGCAATGTTTTGAACTGAGCTGTCCCAGACCCCAGTGCAAAACTACTCTGAACAAAATATACTACACAATATTGATTTACTATGCATGCATTCACAATCTCAAAAACTGAGCATGTAAAACTGAATGAATGTCGTTGTGAATTCCAAGAGCATGTCAAGTTACAAAGACAGAGTGGCATATTGTGGGTACAGACCTTTTAAATTTTTGCTTTAATGAAAAACAACTAGTATTAAGACATAGGGGTAAAGATCACTTGAAAAACAAGATTAGCTACAGGAAAGTATCAAAGAGACAAAGAACAGGACATTGTGGTGATAAAATGCAGTGGCTCAGACATTTGCATTTGCTGTCAAAATCCAAAATGACTAATGTATCCTGGAGCTGCTTCTGGCTTTTATGTTGTTTGCCTCATTCTTAACAAGCACAATGCATTATAATTTCAGACCTCATCAACAAAAAACCTCCCACTCCACTGCAGTCAGCTTCAAAAGAGGCACAGATGTTACTTCTGAATGCTACAGAGTACAGTGGCAACCTTAAAAACTTCAAAGAAAATAAGGCAAAGACTTCTTCCTAGTCCACATTTAATACAGTCTAAGTGACAATAGCAAGTCACAGTACTAAGGGTTCAAGAAGAAAGGGGTGAATATAAAAGGATGAATTTAGGAAGAAGCCATTTCTTAAATTTAAAATGAAAGAGCAGTTAAAAATAATTTAAAGAAAGTAAATCAAAACACATTAAAAAAAGATGGAAACTACTGGGGATCTCCAAACTTAAGAAAAAGATACAACCATGTTTCTTAATGCAAGCTGGAACTATCTAATAGCTACTCTGCCACTTGCTAACAGAAGGGTAGAGTCTCCTCCTTAAAACTAACACCGACATCTTTGAAGTGTATCATTTAGTATGAGCAATGACCACAACTAAGCCAGTGGCCAATATCCATGGAGAAAGACCATTGAGAGCCTTAAGGTACAATCCTGTGTGTGTTTAGAAAGCATGGCAAAATGCTAGGATCAGCAATATCTGGATGGAGACTTCTGAGAGGAGTAGGGCGTTACATTTTGATATGCTCATGATTGCACCCTTAAAAGGCATCCTACTCTAACCCTCTGACCTCCTGTAAAGTGATGAGCTGGAAAATCTAGAAAATGCACTGTTCTGGGAAGCGAAAGGATAGCCTCTGAAAATCTACAGAGGGCAAATTATCAGCAGAGATGCTGAAAAAGATTTGTGTGTGTTTAGACAGACTGTCTCAGGTTTCTGTGATCAGGATGCAGAGGGACAGACTGCAGTCGCTCCAGAGAAAAGGCAATTGAATATGTAAGTATATTTACTTCTAGATTTTTGGTAAGTAACAATATTTATGTAATAACAAATAGACCTAGTTCAACCAAACAAAAAAGAACTCTAGCTTTCAGTCCACTACAAAGCACAGTGTTAACATCGGCAGAGCAGCAACAACTGCTTTTCCAGGTCCTTCAGTGCCCCCTAAATGCCTCTGACTTGTCATCAGATGGCTGCTTCCTTGAACTTGGTGCATCTACTTCATGCTGGCTGCTGCTACACCTCCCCCTGCCACCTATGTAATCACACTCCCTATTCTCTCAAATCCTTTCCCCTTGAACTTTACACAGGTCTCATTCTGAGGCCCTGAACAGGTAAGTACTACAGGTATGAGTTCAGGATCCAATGGCGGGTGGAGGGGGGCGGGGAGATGGAAAGAAAGAGGATGCTTTCCACTATTAGCTCTTCAGAGTTTATTATTTGAGAAGATTCTACATTTACTTAAACACTGGTGGCCACAATCTTGCTTCCTTTTGCAATATCTATTTTACAAACTAAAAACAAAGGAAGCCTTAGCCACACTGGTCAGGGTTTTTTGGTTTTTGTCTTTTGTTTTGGTCTTTCCCATGCAAGATTAACACAGGAAGGGATTCTGTAAAGTCAGACAATCCTCAGAAATTCTGTACTAAGCAATGAGCTCTAATTTCAGTAATAAGTTATAAGAAAGACTCCATGTTAATGCTTAGGGGAGGGAAAAAGTTATTTAGAGACCTGGCATGCTGCACTGGCGTGCCACTTTTACACACTGCCTGGCATATTAAATTTCAGCTCAGCTACATAATGAACCCTTAGATTAATCTCTAACCACCAGAGTAGATACACCTCACAACGTAATTTTATATTATACATTATCCCAAGGACTGTATCAAGCCTTCAGTGAAAGCTTCTGTTATGCCCATATGTGCAAATAAGATTACAAGGAAATGAAATATACAACATATGTTTGGAAGAAAGACAATCCTGTATAGAAGTAAAATGTATACTGTACTATACATTAATGTCTCTCTTAAAAGTTACTGCATCTTCCAACCACTCATCAGAAAAGTTTGAACTTAGCAGCACAATGTCTGAAGACAGGTTACTACACCCTGCTCCCATGCCCTTTATGCCTTTAAACCATTTTAAAAAGCTTTCCCTAGTGACACCAATGACTACTTCTATGCTAGAAGAACTGTAGTGTGTGCAGTACTTTAGTGCTAAAAGAAACCAGAGACAAATGGTAGCATATTCAGAGTCTACAAACTATTGATTGCCGCATTCCTAAAGCAGACTTTAGTACCTGGATTCCTAACCAACCTACATCAGAGGTCATACATGGACACTCCTGGAACTGGGGACACCATGTTCTGATGTAGACTGCTGCACATATTCAACATTAATTTGTGAAGTTAAAGCAGCAATGGATCATCTAACTCTGGAACGTTCAAAACAGCCTCTGCTCATTTCAAGGCTTGACAGTACTCTGGCACAAAGTCTTATATCATACATTCTCTGCACAAAGAGAACCTGCAATTTCGCAGGTTAAAGATATGTCTACAGAGCACTACGTACACCCTTGCTTATAATTAAACATTATAATTAAATGCAGTACATTTCACTATTGTTTCATGTAGCAAGTAGAGGGTGCTTTGTGGAGTCTGTACACTCTCAAAGCTTACTATAATTGGACAGCATCTGGTGAGGATGTTAAACCACATACTTTATCCTAATCCTGAAACTACAAAGAAAAGAATTAATTTTTGTTCCTGGCCCCCAAACCTCAGAGAACATAAGAAGAGCTGTGCTTGACCACACCATGGGTCTTCCCAGTCCAGCATTCTGCTCACACAGCAGCTAGCCAGCTGCACACACGATCCCACGAGCAGGACACAGATACAACAGCACATTTCTAAGGTACTCTGCAAATTGCATAGTGCTTGCTTAGACTTCGAAGTGCTGGACAAGCAAAGTCAAAGTTCACGTCCCAACTGAAGGGTCAGGAAGAAGAATGTCTATATTTAGCACAGCATTAAGCTTAGATCTCAAACACTGCTGAACCAGACCCCAAATGTTATCCTGGCACCCACCAATTTTTGACTGGCCCCTAAGGCATTATGCAGATAAATATAACCTTGCTAGCCTGTCTAAACTGTGTGCATTCTTTTTAAACTAGTATTGTAGTTTTTGGAGGACTCTGAATTGATTTATTTGCAGAAGATTGGAAACGAAGACCAAGGCTGAAAAGAGGTAGACTCAACCCAGTCCTCCAACATATAATACGGTGGGATCTTATACAAAACTGGCTGTATGCTTTCAATAATAAAAACAATCTGGATGAAACAGTCCAGATGCAGCACACAGAGATTTTAACAGGCAGCTTTCTATGTTCATATGCATTCATCTATATCTTCTTTACTGGTGATCCATATTCTTGAACTTATTTCTTTGCACACATATCACTGATGGACTGTAGCAATTAATCTTGCCTTGTTGTGGGCAGTTTAGATTTATTCTTCCTAAAACTCACCTATTCCAACTGTTCCTTTCATCTGAAGCCATTTCACTCTCCCAAGTTAATAACTCCAAAAAATAATAAAAATATGCCTTCCATGGCTGAAGTACTTTATCTACATAACCAAAATGGAAACTTAATTTTGCTTTGCAGTGGGACTTGCATGGGAATGGACTGGACTTAGTTAGCATCTGGATGGATTGTTGCAATAAAAAGATGTGGAGCATATTATGAGTTTGGCATATAGGTACTAACGGACAGGATGTGCTGCAGTAAGTTATACACTGGGGAAGCCAAGGGGTGGGGGAAACACTAAAAATGCAATATGTTTTCTGAACATTTTTCAGACAGGCAAGAGAAAACAGACCCATTTCAAAAGCTTCATACAAATGTTTTACATGTCATTAAATTATTTCCAACTTATGACTACCCAGCTCTTGCAAACTCATGGCTGGGCTTCCTTTATGGAATCGATTCATATATTTCGCCTTGCCTTTCATCCTTTGCCTTCAATTCTTCCTACCATGTTTTTCTCTCCAGTTAGTCTTGCTTTCTCATGGTGTGCCAAAGTAAGACCGCTTCAGTTTGTCATTTTTGCTTCTCATTGATACACATGCTACTAGCAGGCAGTTCTAGAGTGTGGCGACATTATTTGCAACAATTTCCCAAATTAGATGTTGTAACCATACTTAACACAATGTCAACCATTGTGCACCAAAATATCCAGATATTAAGTACCTAAGGGAGAACCTTCTCCTATATCAATCTGCCTGCTCATTGAGATCTTCTGGTTGTCCTGCAAAACTACATCCAATGGTAACCAGGGAAAGAGTTCTTTCTTTTGCAGAATGTCGCCTTGGAATTATTTCCCCCTGCAGTGCAACAAGCCATCCTTGACTGTGTTTAGTCACCTGTTGAAAATGTACCTTTATACCTAGGCACCTAATGATAGTAATACCTAATCTTGTAGATAGCCTTTGTTGTTTTTTATCATTAAACTGTAATCGTTGTAAAGTTGTTGTATACCACACTGGGATTTGACAGGTGAGAGCAGTATACATATTTTTAAATAGATAAATTAGTTATCTTTATGTAACTGAGCACAGGTAGAAGAACCTAAAACTTTAAAATGTGCCATCTAAGCTTTCCAACTCACTACAGAACAAGTTGTATTTATACTTGATCATGTTTAGAGGAGACCCACTGAAATCAATGGGGCACAACTAATTTTCCCAATGATTTCAAGCATAACTAAGTCTGAATCCAACCCTCTGTACATTCCTTTAGCAAAATGTCTTTACAGAAGCAAGAGATTACTAGTCCAGAACCTTTACAATCCTGAATGCTTTGGACACATTTCACTTAACATTTGCTTGAAGTTATTTCACACATTATACTCCTACTGCAACCACCTTGGGTGTTTGTATGAGAATGCTGCACATTTGTGACATTGTGGTACTGCATTTGGAAGACATAAAAGTTATGCATGACCCAACATGCAAAAGAGAGACATCCAAGGTAAAACTAAAGAGGCCTCTAAGCTGCTCTTGTTTTTTCTGGCCTCATCCATCTTCTGGCCCGTATGAAGATGCTTGTTTAAGGAAAAAAGAGAACAAAGAAAATTTGGAAATAGTGCTGATATCCATCCAGCTGCACTCTAGAATTTCTCTCTGTGACACACACAGAAGTTAAAGCTAATTGATATTTTACAAAGAAGCCAAAATCAAGTGCAACTCTTGGCAAAAAAGGTTTCCTTGGAAGCTATCCCTAATGCAAGGGAATTTACTTGCAATGGCTGTGAAAGGAGAGGACTACTGTTTGCCTAACACTAAGTCAAACTTGGGAGACACAAAGAGCAGGATTCAAGGCCCATTTGTCATATGTATATTGCTCTATCTTTAGATTCATCCTCTACGCTAGCCATGGGAAAGTGAAAGCAGTTAACAGACGGAAGCTTAACCCTATTTGTTTTTTCTGACAAGGTCAAATTCTATCTCATTAAATTATTTTTAGTGTGTTTTTTTTCTTTGTGCACATGCACATCTGCTGCTTCAGAAAGGATTTTACTTTTAAAATGATGCTGGCCACCATCTCACCATCATGACACTGCTTTTTGAACAGCTTCAAATTAAATAAATATGCAGTTTTCTTGTTACCCACAAAAAATAGAATAAATAGCCCTATTTAAAGTTCACTTTAAACACTAAAAAAAATAAAACCCTGTACTTAAAGTATAACTGGGTATGCTAAAATGATGAAAGCTTTTTAATATGATTTTTAGCAAATAAAAAGATTGATACTAGATATATAAGTCCCATTTTTGGACATCTATGTCCTGTCTTTCTATGCTTAAAGTCATACTTAAAATACTAATATAAATCATAAAATTAAGAAAACTGAATATTCTCTGGATTAAGTTTTAATTAAGAAAACTCTGCACTAAAACAGAGAGCATAATAAAAAAGGCTAACAACTGAACTGAGCCCAAAAACAAGACACAAAAATAGTCTCATGAAACTTGCAAACCTCAGACTCATCCTAGTGAAGTTTTATTGCATGGATCATTTGTGGGCTCCAACGTTTCCTGTGCCTTTCCATTCAATCTGTATGCATTTTCAGATGCAGAAGGTTGGCTTACTCCACTAGAATGAACTAAACAACAACACACTGAATTGAATTATCTGTTGGATACCAAGTCATTTAGTCATATTTTCAGCACACAGTGTTACTTATGTGTTAAACCAAAGTAATATCTGTCTAGCAATCTTCCTCCCATCATGGCCACCAGATGCTTCTGGGAAGCTCACAATGAGAAACCGAAGTCGATAGCCTTTTCCCACAGCTGCATCTGAGCAACTAGAAATCAGTAGCATACAGTTTCTGAACATGGAGGTTTTATCCCTCCCATCTTGACACAGAAGTAATTGATACACTGGCCCTCCATGCAAAGAGGGGGCCATTGACCTTGGGCCAATTGACATGATGGGACCATAGCAGATATGAAATCCTGAGCCACATTCAACCCGGCTGTCTCAGCATTGATGTTGACATTCTCCAGAATCAAGAACATAGGGTATATCATATCCATTAGTATCAGTTCAGGTAAGATTTCTGGGCAACACGGTAGGTGATGTACCCACTGAATCCTTCATTGTCCTGATCACTCATGCAAGATAGAGAAAGGCTGGAAATGAAGATAATATATCTGTAGATGACAAAACCAACTCCGCCCTGACCCTTAAACCTGTTCTGGTGCTCCAACAAATGTCCAGGTGGTCATGACTGGAGGGATCCCCCATTTGTCTGCCAAGGTTCGGTGATATACACCAGATCAGCATCATCCATAGTCAAATTATATATGAAGGAGATCAGATGAGATACTGACCCACAGGGCTGCCGGACAACTACCTAACTACCAATCTGAGGAGCACCAGCTTGCAGGAGATGTCTACTTCAAAGGTCTCTGACCTGCACCAACCGCCTCCCTTGCTGCACTTTCCCATGGCCAAGCCCACTAGAATCCAAGAGCACAACTTCCAAGGCACATGGTTTGCAGTCTTCCTGGCCCAACTAAAAGGATGCATTTTTATGTCTTTTAACTGTCTTCACAAACAAAGCAAGCACCAGAGTTTCAGATCCAGATATGTACAGGTGAAGGACTTGAGATAACAAAATATTTTAATGTCATTATCTGGGATAGATACGAGCTATCTGATTCTGCACAGATTTATGGAACTGAGTTGGACTATATGCTTCTGGAAGCAGCAATTGCATTGGGTCAGGAATCAAAACAGCATTCATGGCACTCAAAGTTGCAATGATCAGCACTTGATTTAAAAGTTCAAACTAAAGGGGGATTGCTTTGATAGGGAAGCTGGACAGTGCAAAAGGCCCAAGGTACTGGAATACATTCTTATTGCAACTTGTAACTTTTTTAAATTTGGATTTCCACAAGCCTGTAAGAAAGAGATCTGCTGCATTAGAAAGATCTCTAAATGTTTCTAATGCATAAAGGTAAGAGAAGAACTTTGTAAAGGATACGGGATTTTTTTTTAAATAGCGAAGAGAGAGAGAGAGAGAGAGAGAGAGGTATGAGCTAAGCAGCAGAAGGTTCTGAAGGTGATCCAACAGCATGTGCAGGCAAAAAGGAACTGAGAGTGTGGGCAGCGGCCCCCTCCCTTTATCCAGACCTCCAGAAGGGCCAGGAGGGGCCGCTGCCCAGTGCATGATTTCTCTCCGATCTAGGCAAGTTTCTCTTGCACTCCATGGCAAAGCCCCATCTGTGTGATGCACAGAGACCATGAAGAAGAACAAATATAATCAGTATTTTTTCCTTTAATTTGTTGCAGACAACCAACAAACAATACTACTGCAACATTACCCCAACATAGAGCTAAGGTATCTGCTAGAAACCCCTAATTTTCTTGGCACTGTGTGTTTTGGAGAAGCAGGAAGCATTTTTTCCCAGATAGCACAACTGTATTTAAAAAAAAAAAAAATACCCCATCCTCTTTAAATATAATCCTTCCTCCAACTTCATCCAAAATGTAAAAGAGCAAAAATGTGGAACAGTACTCTTTCTCCCTCAAGTTCAACTAAGATGCTGTTTTACAAAATACCAAAAAAGGAAATGTGTCTTCTGGTTAGATACCAGTCTACCACTTAACGAGGCTTGGGAATGCTTACATACCATAGAAGGGAAATATTGCCATGGTCATTTGGAATTTCTGTGCCACACTGACAAATCTGGAAATTATTACTACACTAGGTTAGTTTAATAGTTTACAGTCTTCTCCAGATGATTGAAATGCTTATCAGAGCTGCTGAAATCAGAAAAGAATTGGAACCATATCAAACAAAGACCAAACAGATTAGTTAAGGGTCTAGAAGCACCCTAACCTTGCAACTCACTCCCACAGGCAACACAGGAGGTTACGCGGAGCAGCATGCCAAGAAAACAGTGAACAAGATCTGTCCCAGGATCTCCTGGAATGCTGGAACACATTTTCTGGATTACAAGTAGCCACATGCAACCACTAGTCCTTTCCAGTATTCTCTGCAATTCTGGACCACACCTCCTTGCTTTTTATACACCCAGCTGGAGGGCAGTCAAGGAATCTTGGGTCAGCCTTGAATGTGCCAAGACATTATTTTATTAGCAAAAAAGTAAGAACTTCACACTTTACCGCAGGTGGATAAAACTGAGGAGAGAGAGAGATGGCAGGAGCGTATGATTTGACAAATTACCTCATATTCACACAAGACATGGACTCAAAGAACAGAAAGACAAATCCCACTATTCTTTTTCCAATTTTAAAGCGAGAATTGTCTGGTACAGAGTTAAACTTTGAAAAACTATCATGGCTGCAACTCTGTTCCACAGACAGTAATCAGAATTATCCGGACTTGATTTAACACAGAAGGCCATGTTCAGAATACCAACAGAAACAAGGTAACATCATCAACTTTATTTATTTATTTATACTGTTTAGGGGCGCAAGGGGGATGACAGCTATGCCAGAGCTCCACTAGGTTAAACTAGGGACAATATGTCTTAACTATTGCGAATGGGAATAAAGGGGCTTTGGCAACTCAGAGCAAAGCATTCTAAATGTATGTTTAGAATGTATTAAAAGGAATTGGATACTATAATATTCTGGCCAGCAGCAATAATTTTTGAGACAGAACTGTGGAACACTTTTACAAGGAAACATAGAAGCTAATAGTTAAGAGATCTCCTTTGTTTGTCTATGTTAAATGTGAAACTTCATCCTTGGTTGTTTTCCCTTTTATTGTGCAAGCAACACTTTTCTTTGCTGAATGTAAATACCAGTAACTCATGCATCTAGTCCTGATTCACACAGCAACACTTCACAGTATCCAAGCAATCATTCTTTCAGTTTATTGATCACAGATGTTATAATGATTCTGACTGCATTTCTTTCCATTTCATTCAGAATAAAACATTTCTGCCATTGAAATAATCAGTTGATAATGGCAACTCAACTGTTTTCTTTTTAATTATTATTTTTACTGTATTGATAAGTGGTATACTATTTTGCCTTGAACTTTTGTATTATGTTAGTTAAGGCTTTGTGGCTACTTTCTAAGCTATCATAAAAATCATGAGGAAATGGGAAAACCTATTCTTTTAAAATTCTGTTTGACTCTCACATCCTTGAGCAGTAGCAATTCCCAAAAGACTGATCTCACATGTCTGAATCTTCCATAGGCCTAACATTCTCTTTCCATTATCTATCACGAACTGTTAATGTAAGTTGCATATGTGGAAAAACTGCCAAACACCTGATAGAAAATGGGGAATACCAATCCTCTCAACCCCATCTGTAACTGACAGAACAAAGAAACTATATAAGCCAAGACAACATATGTTTGAAAGATATTCAGGTTGCATGCAAAGAGTATTGGCTTTCGTGCTTAAGCACAACATGCATGAAGTGCTATGTAATTAAAGTCATGGGCTGTTGCAGAGCTTAAATTCACATTCATGGAGCTTCTAGAAAATGACAGCCAGGCCAGGTGCAGGGTCTGTACAAGCTGGCCAAGCCTCACACTCATGGTGAGGTGTTAAGAGATTGTAACATGGCTGATTCAAAGGCAGACCAATGCATGGAACGAGGTATCTGTCCTAGAGGCTCACTCTAGTTATCCCTACTACTCACACCCAATCAGCAGTGCAATAGCTTGAAAATAGCTTCTAGGAAGGTTTTCCCCCCTATCCAAACATGCACCGGACTGCACCTCAAAGAACGTCAGGGCTGCCGTCCTTCCAATTTTGAGTAATGATGCTGTTATTCCTAATGCTTCTTGGGGCAAACTTGGCACTTCTCACTACCTTGGCACTACTTCTTTCAGTTAATTTACCTTCAGATCCAAGTAAATGTGATGCAAATGTAACAAAAAGTATTCAAGGGGAAAGAGTGAGTTAATGACTGTACCACAGGACAATCAATCATGAGCAACGAGCCACAGTATGTTGTGTCAGGTGAATCCAATTGATTCCCGTAGGGTGGCTTGCTTGTGGCCAAAAACATCACACAGCTGGTTGTTGGGGTTGCTGAGCCCATAATGGGCTGTTGTGTCATCCTATTCCAGTTCAGCCACCCACTTCATGGCAAGGTCCTCAAAGGATATTTTATTTTATTTTTGGCAGAGTTTGGCATTGTCATTCTGTTTTGTTTGGGACCAGACTCTCATCAGATTCCTCACACTCTTCCTTGCTGACTTGACATTCTAGGGCTGATATGGAAAGAGAAAAAGTGCAAGCCATCCCATTGTGGAGTATGCAGATTTGACAACAAGGTGTTAAAACTCCAGTTCCTGACAGTTTTTTTTAAACAGTACTATTCAAGGCATGGAGGCAAGTGTCCATCAAAAAGACATGAGTAAAGGGTGGAAGTCATAGTGAGTGCAAAGTGAATTTCACTATCACACATTTATTCTGCCATGAGGTGTCCTGGAGTACATGCATGAACGCCAAGATAAAAGGACAACCCATGGGGAACCTAATAACAAGCACACCATAGGTTGTTTCCTGAACATCCCACCCCACAAATCTTATGCATGGGGTGGGTTGTTGTGATGTGCAGACCTGTCCTATATGACATAAGCACAGTTTAAATGGCATGTACAGTTTGATTTTATTTAAGATTATTAGTGCAATAAACAATAGGGAAAAAATCAACCATACACTCAAGAGAAAGATGGATAGAACAATTCATATTCCTAGGCCTCACTATTAAGCATGTATTAGGCCTCACTATTAAGCAATCAAGCACCAGGGAGTTTTAGGAACTCTTATCATAAATCATTTCATAGATCATATCACAGCACAGGAGAGTTGGAAGGGGCCATGAAGGCCATCGAGTCCAACCCCCTGCTGTTGCAGGACACCAAGTTACACCATCCCACTCCTGATCAACTGTCCAACTCCAAAGGGGTAGCTGTGCAGTTCCACCACCAATCTGTAAGTCTGTGTAAATCAGAGTGCATTTGTCCAATCTTCAAAGTGGTCACTTAGTGGATAGATGCCCCAGGAGAGGGAGGGAGGGAGAGAGAGAGAGAGAAGGGAGAGAGAGAAGGAAGGAAGAGAGGGGGTTGGAAAGATTTGTTGTTTAGGTGAACACAAAAGGTCAAACAATGGGATGCAAAGCAAAAGCATAGCAAGAGGTGTGTCACAGTATTACACAAGACACAAACAGAGGACCCAATCAGTTCAATGAAGGATGCTGTCACTGCAGGTGTGACCCACTCCTGTTAATGGCCAAGTGCACTGACGCTGTTTTTCCACATGATGTCAGGTCAAAGACTGAATTCTTTTCTAGGACAGACATTCTCAGTAAATCTTTTAAATTAATATGTAGCAAGCCTTAAGATATTTTTTTCAGATGTACAAAATAATTTAGAACTTATTGGGCTGCCATTTAAGGCCTACACTGACAAGACGCTGCTGCCATCCCAAATTTCAGAAGTCAGCTATGAAAAATATTTTATTTGGTCAAGGAAATACCAATTTTCTCACTATTTTAAGCAAACAAAAGATAATCTTCTGTCAGGCATTTCCTTTTATGGATAGTAGGGTAATATGAAGGTTTTTCTTGTTTTTAAGAAACTTAGGGAACCCATATTATCTCCTGGCTCTCTACCAAGAAAAACAAACAAACCTTTCAACGCCACATCTCTTTTCACAATACCCTTAAGGATAACCATCAGCAAGTGAATGAGAAAAAAGTTTTGCCTAAAAATAGCTCATTAAAATGGAGAGGACATTGATGGGAGTAGTCAGCCCTGTGGGCTCAAAATGAAAACAAGAAAAAACAAAGCCTCATTCTTTTCTATCTACATTAAAGAAGAAACATTTCTATACTCTTTCCTTCAAGCCTATTTTGACCCTTCTGTAAATAGGATTTTGTTTTTGTTTTTTCTTGTCCTTAAATGAATAAGAGATAGAGACCTAGAAACAGATTCAGTTAGAAGGCTTATTACAGAAAACAAAGGACAGAAAAGGAAGAACAAGGGAAAGCCACTATTCTCTTGAAAATACAGGAAGCAACTGTATACCTGCTTCCCTGTGCATCAATGGAAAAAGCATTTATGATACACATGCTACTAGAAAGAGGGTCTTTTCAGTGGCGTCCCCCCACCATTAGGGAACCTTACCCAGCAGGTACATCACTTTCTTTCTGGTGTCAGGTTAAGACATTTTTGTTCTCTCAGGCCAGGTTGGTTTTTGTATTTTATTGTGTTAATTTTATATTCAATTACTATTTATTATTTTTGAAGTTGTACAATTACTAATACATTTTAATAATATGTAGTCTTTTCACCAATGGAAATGCATATGAATACAGATTCTACAATTTAGTTTGTGTTTTTTAAAGCTGCTCTGCAAATGATCTTGTCCCCAATTTGCCTGGAAACAGAAGGCAGAAGAGATGTCTTTGATAGGGTGTTTCCCTTCCACTACCCTAACCCACTCACATTTTCACTTGTCACTGCTCAATATGATGCTACTTGCTAGTGATTTCAGTCTGCAGTGATGTATGAAACATTTATCCAGTTAAGACAAATTCCAGACTAAATTAATTAATCTGATATTCATGTTGTTTCTTCAGAAGCAGCAAAAGCAGCCTATACTGGCACCAAAGAACAAATCTAGAAAGCCATGAAACTATCGCCACCATAATTTTAAACAGAAAATGAGCTTAGCTGTTCACAGGTGACAAAATCCAGAGGTTTAAGAAAGATGGCTTGTTGAGGAAGTGTCTCTTATTCCTATAACACACTACACATGACCTTACCCTTTACAGGTTGTGCAGTGTACAGGAAAACATTAACTTCTGGGTGCTTTGAGCTTAATAATGCAATAGTTAACCCAACAACAAAGCAACCCAGTGGTCTTTCTACATGTCATGCTGCACAACCTACAAAGGAGCTGATCCTTTGGGTTGTCATTGTGTGCAGCCCTGGTCTAAAGTCTTGCCCAGTGGAACGTCTTCTTGCTCAAAGTCCAACTCTTTCCACAGGAATATGCCACCTCAAGGAAGACCACCTTAATAAGGCACTAAATGGCATCTTTCTACACAACTGCCTTCTAAGGACTCCGGTACCTAGCTAATACCAAATTAATTTCTAACCTATACAGTTCGAGAGTTTTGGAAACTTACAACTGACCAAAGCTTTGCTATGCTTTTGACCAAGCTGCTTCTTTATGACATCACATGCAAAGACTTTAGCCCTGCAATGGTCCTATTTACCTTTTCTTATGGGAAAGAAAAGTTCATGATCAATTTTTGAAACCCATTTCTATTTGTTTTATTTCATTATTAGACCAACGGTGCATTATTAATCTCAAACCTATCAATCTGAAATTCAAAAGTCACTTGACCAGCATGTTAAGTATCTGCTGAAGAAATGCATGTTTTTCCATATTTAGAAACTTAACTAAAATTAGAGTAGCCCATGACATTAAATGAAAAGAAAACATTTAATGTCATAAGGGCAGGAGGAGTCTCAGATTTCAGCACAAAAATGTACATTTCCCCGATGAGAGGGAATTTGTTCAGTCTTCACTTAGTGATTCCCATACAGCTATATGAATGCTCAGAATTTTCTCTCACAGACTTAAAGTATGTTTTCAGTCACAGGACAGCCTTTCACTTTACAGCAGTACCAGAATGTTTTTCAAAATACCATCAATTTTACTCTTATGCCTTTCTGCTTTTGCTCTTACCCTCCAGCACCTCAACCTCACCTGCTTCTGTAAACCTTGTTGTATCTCTTGCCATGAGCAGTTGTTGGATGGTTTAGGATGAAGGTTGGCAAAGTGAGGCCCAAAGTGCCTCCACCAATGCGACCCATAATAAGCTGTAGTTGACCTTTCAGCAGTCTGGAGTGGTTTGCCACCAAATTTTAGCAAGTAACCACTGCTTCTTTTTCCTGCGGTGCCCTGGAAATGCTCTAGTATCCCTTAGAGTGTTTCCCCATCTCTTCACCATTCTCTTCCCCACTCTTGGTTTATGTAAAACACTATACCAATGAGCTACCATATTTTTCCATGTATAAGATGATATTTTTTCTTAAAAATATTTACCTAAAATTGGAGGGGAGTATTATACATGGGGGGCCAAGAGGAGAACTGCGGACGCACTTGGGTGGGGGGGACTGGCATGATCGGGGCGCGCTCGGGAGGAGGGGGGGGTGGGGGTGGTTGGGGGGAGGGGGGTGCGCTCAGGGGGAGGTGGACGTGGGGGTGGGCACATGCACATGTGCAGCAGCAACTTGCTCAGAGATCAGTAAGAAAAGTGGGGGGCATCTATAAAAGTGGGGGGCATCTATAAATGGGGGCATCTTATAGATGAAAAAATATGGTATATTTTGGAGATGGAAGAAGGTAAATGTGCACAAGCAAGTCTGGCTTCTTCACTGGCTCTTGGTAAAGCAGTTGCTACGTTCTTAAATGAAAGGGAACCCAAGTACTGGAGAGGAGACTGTGGGTAACAGGAGCAAAGCAGAGAAAGAAGAGCGTGTTGGCCAACAGTTCAGGATGGAGCGCGATCCTGAACCTGTTTCGTTACAAGCGCTGAGCTAACCAGGCTTACTGCCAAGTTAGGGCAGCATCCAGCACTGCACAGATATATGAGCAGCATGGTTTGGGCAAGTGTGCAATGCTGAGTGTGTTAGTGCAGGTTTAGGAGAGAGAAAATGAGGAAGTGTGAGAAAGAAAAGGGATGCTCACGCAGAGTATGATTCAGACATGTGCACTGGTACACTGGCCATCCATACAAGCACTGCTCGCGTCCATTGTGAAATCCCAGCTTTTTTGATCTGCCATTCCCATAAATCAGTGAACTTTTTGTTGATCACTTCCAAAATGGTCCACAAACTCTGTATCACTACTGTCAATTTATATATACTCTAACAAGCTATTAAAATATTGGCCAAGAATTATGGTGACATTTCAATGCCACTCCATTCTGAACTACACTTTAATGCTGTTATTCATTTTGTTACTAGCCACATCCAAGTTACATTATATAGTTACCAAGTCTCTCAGAATACAGCTTTACTTTGTAGCAATCTCTGGAACACTCTTCTTTTAACCCAGCCATTAGTCCCTAAATAAGCACATCCTGTTCTCAGCACCTCCCCCTGCTACAACGATCCAGTCTTTTCCCCGCACTATAAACTGAGATGAAAATAGCAAGCTTGCTATGGCAATTGTGGAGGTAAATGGCATATTTTTATAAAGTTGCATAACTTGCAATTAGCATAGATCAAAGTCCCCTGCTGTCTCCATTCATTTGAGCTTACTTCATCCAAAGCCCAAAAGCTGAAATCATTCTTGCCACTTCAATCAGGTACCTACCAATAATACTAAGACTGCTGAAGCAACACAGATGGGTTTTAATGAAGGAAACTTTTTTGGGTGCTTGCTGAGTAAGTCGTTTGTTTTTATGGAGTGTCTTGTTAGGAATAAATCCATTAGAAACCAATTTCTATTCAGTAACTGTGTTAAAAGTGCTGTTCTAAAGTATGTTTAAACTTGCTTTGCATGCAGCCTGTTGCAATGCCAGCCCCCAATACAAAGGCCATAAAAATAACTCCCTCTTGCAGTCTAGAATGACTTGCATGCATGACTGCCCCAAACCCAAGAAGGTCACAACAGACAGCAGGACTTTTGTAAAGGACAGATAAACAGCTCTGCTCCTTTGTCCATGCATTTCTTTATCAGCATTTAATTAGCTACCACTTCTGGCTATACTAGGAAGAGAAGAGTGCTGGGTTGTACACCCTGTTCTGATGTACCAGCCACACAGCATAGTTCCCTTTCATTATCACAGAGGCAATTGATCAGCATACCAGAATGAAGGACATTAACTCCAGACTAAGGGCAGACCATAAAAAGGAACACACAATACATATTACCTCCAACCTAAACTTGAGTGGGGGATGAATGTGCTATTAACTATATAATTAAAAATGGACTTAGTGAACACAGATGCAATCCAGTTGGGACCTGTCCAACTCCCTCCCTCCTCCCCAATGCATGCATAACATTCACTTCAAAGAGACTTCAGGCAGCAGAAGTTCCTAGTAAGTTATGAATTAAAACAAGGCTGTCAGAAGAAAAACAGTAAAACACATATGGTAGCCAACAGTTCTTTAGAAGAGTTAAGTGAGATTCTTACAAGGCCATTTAAAATGGTAAAATTCAAAGAACTGTTTGGTAGCTTAGATGGGGTTACCAGAAACAACATTCCTCCTACACATAGGATTGGAACCAGTACTTTTAGAACAGTTCTTTTATTTAAACTTCTCAACCACAATATATAAACCAGTGCAGAGTATCCAAAGTTATAAATATTAATGTAATGATTTGCTTAAAAGTGGAAGCCATTCTGAGCAACTGCAAGCTACTCCTAGAAAAAGAATATGTAGATACACTCCAGTGTTCAGATGGAGAAGCAAGGGCATATCTAAGTTTTGCACCCAGACAGATTTGAAGCCATCTGTCCTACCAAGG
This sequence comes from Varanus komodoensis, assembly GCF_004798865.1. Lineage (NCBI taxonomy): Eukaryota > Metazoa > Chordata > Lepidosauria > Squamata > Varanidae > Varanus > Varanus komodoensis. Next base: position 16,788,258 of record NW_025335568.1, on the reverse strand, counting down.
CAATCCACATAAGGGTCAAAGGAGCTGACTGATTGATCTCTGAGCTCACCTTATTCATGTGTTTGAAGATACTGACATACTAAATGTTTTACACAGAAACACATACAGTACGGTATGCGAACTAACAGAATGGCAAAAGCAATAAATTAGAGAAGTATTACAACTAGGGAAGCCTCAGGGAACAACTAGGTTGTAAAGAGACATTGGAAACTTGCAGCAGTTTCCAGCACTGGGTGGAAACTGTTTCTCCCTGACAACATCTTGTGGACATCTATTCAGCTATATGTTCAGTCTGTATGATTAGCATATGCTATTCTTGAGACTGTTAAAGTGGTCAGTAACATATCTCCTTTATTTAAGTGAGCTGACATCACTACTAACCCTTTCTTATGATCCATCCCCTTCTCTTCTTAATGTTTGTATCTAGAGTTGCATTACAGAGTTACAAAGAGATTTTATCACATATGCATTAATCTATAGTGGGCTGACTGTACATCCTTGACTACTTGTCAGCATATAAATCACATGAAACATTTCTTGAAAAGTTACTTATAAATAAGAAAAGTATCCTATATTCTAATATTAAGATTACACGCAACGTCTGGGGAACCTTGAATTAACTACAGTTTAACAGTGCAATCCTATCGATGTTAACTTAGAAGTCTGCAACATTACTCCCAGGTAAGTGGGTTTGGCTTACAGGCTACATTACATAGCCTGTACATAGCCTCTTTGACTGAGGCATGCTGGGAGTTGTAGGACATTCTTCTCTGTATAGAACTGCATCCTAAATTTGTGTTTTAAACTGTTCTGTGCTTTCTATTTATTGCATCACCGATTCTCCTTTGTATTTTCCTCGACTATGTTAACCACCTGTTTGTGTTCATCTTATGAACTGAGGAAATACTTTTATGCCAACTACCATCCTGATAAGCAAGATCTCTTTTATAAATATTGTAATTTCAGCTTCCTTTTTATTGTTAGTACAGGAATTTGCAAAACCAGAGTGAGACTGAAATAGCAACAGGAAGCTATTTTCTGGGTAGGAAGCCACAGGGCTACAACCACATTCCCTTATCCTACGCAGCAGAACATTTCCCCAGCCAATCTCACGTTTTTGCAAAAGGGCCAATCTGACCCAGACAGCGGGACAAGGGTTGCAGCAATTCTTCTACGAGGAAAAATTACAGCATCTGAAACTGGGAGGTGGGCAAAACGGGGCAGAATTGTGCATGGTGTGGAGAAAGTACATTTCTAATACTTTTTCTCTGTCTCCCATAGCATTAGAACCCAGGATCATACCAGGAGGCTAACAGGTGAGCAATGCAGGTCAGATAAAAGATATATTTCACAAAGCACATGGCTGAACTATGCAATGCATCTTCCAAGATATAGTGACGGCCACCAATTGGGACAGCATTAAAAGGGTACTGGATAAATTCAGGGAAGCCATCAATGGCTGTTATTTCTGACAACTACATGCTACCTCCAGATCAGGGACAGCGCATCTATGTACACTAGTTGGGAAATTTCAGCAGGAACTTCGCGTGCTGCTTGTGAATTTCTTGTGGACAGCTGGTTCACCACTGCATGACAGAAGGCTGGACTAGATGCACCCTTGGCCTGATCCAAAAGAGCTCCTCTTATGTAGCTAAAATATCAAGTACCAAAATGTTCACTATGATCCACTGCCTTCCCCAGTCATGCTGTTGCTCAGATATACATCAAAAGAAAGCTATCACACCCTAATGACATACACCTTTTGATTCACAGTCAAACATAGCAATTATCTTATATATTAAACATTTGAAGGTCAGTACTCTCACATCAAGGTGAGACACTGCTTCTCCTTTTAAAGATAAGCTGAATTCCCAAGAAGTACACAAAGCATGTCTCTCTACTCAGAACCCAGATAACGTCCCACAGATCCTCACTGTCATATGCATAAAAGCAGGCAGAACATGCTTACCCGAGAGATAGTCAGAGGCATGTTGAAATCTTTGCCACCTTGCAGCCTGAAACCCCAAGGGGCTGGACCAACCAAAGAAACACTGTAGTTGTTCATGGTGCTTGGCAGTCAAGATCTAAATCCAGAAACTGAGTGTCTGCAAGAGAGGATTAGAAATTCCTTATTATACTGACAAAATACACACATGAAAGCAACAAAGGCAAAAATTCCATATGCTTTCCAAAGCAAGAGGCACAAGTGTTGACATCTTGGCCTGAAAGCAGCTGAATGAAAGCTAACTTTCGTAAGAGAAAGAGAAATGCTGACAGTCAGACAGGGAGATTACTACCTGCCCAGGCAATGGTTAGGCCTTGTAACGTGGGAGGATTCCTACTGTTTCTGCTAGATGTATGGTGCTGTGCCAGGAATGCTGTTTTTGGGCTACTATTCCTTTTTTTTTTCCTGGTAGACAGGGACTTTACATTCTTATTTGAATTACCATGGTGGACTCTGCCTGGGCTGCTCTTGAACAGTGTTTGGAAGCCATTTATTCATAAATGATTAGTGTTTCGTCACAAAGAACCACACCATCAGAATATTCAAATCACTGCACTAGTTGCCTTTGAGTTTCAGGCAAATTTCAATAGGAATATTTTGACTTCTAAATTCCTGGGGAGAGAGTATTTTATGCAGGACTTCTTTCCCATCAATGTATTTTTGCCAACAAAAATGTATTTTTTCAGCAGGCATCTTGCTTGGTACACCCTCTAAGATTGCAGCCTACATTAAATGAAGCTATGCAGGGTAAAGGGCTACTTTGTGGTGGAACCTGCACTTCTTTGTAAGAAATCCTGCCAGGCAAAGGGTCTAAGCAGGGTTGCACAAACACAATGTCCTACTGGTTGCGGTCTTTAAGCAACAGAAATAGGCAGAAACGTCTTCTTGACAGCTGCCTTTACAGCTAAGCATGAAGCAAGTTAACCATCCACTTCCTTAAATATTCTGTATACCAAAGAGGAGGCCCTCTTGCTCTGTTGGAGACAAGCTCCTTCCTGCCATATTGTGGCCCATGAAAATGGCTCAGTGGGGAGCGTAATTAGCCCCTTACTTTGAACAACATTTGGAAATGACAAGAACTGCTCAGAACAAGGGAATGGTCCTTCACTGGTTTATTTTTGATGGTCAAATGCTGTCTTCATCACCTGGAGAGCAGCAGCCACATGGGGTGGAACAGTTTCCAAGTAATTTTGTGATGCTACATTTTTCCACAGCATGTATGCATATGTCTGGGCTTTCGTGCTGTAATCATGCTCTTTGACCCAACTGTAGGATGTTAACTTCTATAAGTTAAAGGGTAGCATTGGCAAAGCTTATTGCTCAGTTGCCCATGGGACTAAAAATAAAAATAAATTAAATTAAAAAGGAGTGACAAGCCCTTCCAATACATACAACACTGCATCAGGCTTATACATGGCATGTTTGCCCTCTATTGCTAACACCTTTCAATAACAAACTGAAGGAAAACTGAAACTAAGACATCTGAGATTATGGTTTGTTTCATCTTCCGCAGAGAAGTGTTTGATTTCTTCTCTTGTGCTCAGAAAGTCAGGAGTGTTTGCATAAGCCTTTTATTCATGTAGTGCTTGTGGTTACTTTGAGCTAAGTTATCATGTAGGGACACAAGAAGACTAGCATGTGGCATCACAATAAAAATGCTGAAGGAAGACAGACAACCGGTAAATGTAAATATTGTGAGCAGAAGTATGTTAACAATGCAACAAGAATGAGGAACCATTTAACGACATATAAAAACTGTCCTTAAATAATGCAAGAAACATGCAGGAAGCTGCTAGACACCAGTGGGGGGGGGGGGCTCATAGTTCCAAGCATTGGAACCCCCTCCCCACATCACTATGTTTGAGTCCTTCCAAGACTAGCATAAAGTCGGAGCATCCTTTCCTAAGTCTTTTCTTCAAGCTAAAGGGCAGCAGTCTCAGGAACCATAAATGATGCCTGCCCCTCAAAACTAGCCAAAATTACACATCTGCTTGTTACCTCCAAGAGTTAGTTACTGGGTGCTAGCTTGTTTGCTTTTCAACTATGTAACATTCTTCATTTCTCTACATTCCCAATCTTGTTAGAAATAGAGGAATATAAGGAAGAATATCTGTCATTCTTTGGGAGGGCAGGTGTTCTACTTAATCCTAAGTATGCTAAGGGTAAAAACAGGCATTAGTTTATTAGTTTCCCTAGGGAGAAAGATCAGCCTGATGAATACAAGCCAACAAGCCAGCCTTGCTAGCATGAAGCTGTTAGATTTGCAGAGCACCAGCTTGGGAAAACTGATTATATGTCACTTTTTCAGTGAAATGGCTCTGGAAATAGCTGAACCCAGAATAAATTATGCTCAGGAACTTGGCCTCAGTTCAGAAGCTTTAGCCAGCTCTAAGTCTTCTCATTTTCTTCTGAAGGGGAAATGTTTTGTATGTGTGTACAATACAAAATGCCTGACATTTGCTCATTATAGAAGTTAACTTGGATTGGAAAGAGTTCTAGATAAGGTCTGTTCTATTTCTAGGGCTCTGAGACAATTTAACAGCCATTAAGATGGAGCTTCTAGAAGTCTAGCTTAAATTTCACCACAGGGAGGAAGGAATGATCTTCTCACTGTCACAATTCAGAGCACAGGATAAAATCTGAAAAAACAATTCATATCTCATTTATGGGTTTTTCACAGGCAACTGGTTGGCTACTGTACAGAACACTAGACTAGATAGGCCTTTGGTCTGATTTAGCTTGGCTTGTCTTCTGTTAAAATAGTTGTTACATAAGCACATTTGTAAAAAAAAACATTGCTGAATTAATCATTACTGAATATATTTTATTGTTGTCTTAACCTAAGGGTAAAAGGATACTAAGGAAGAGAGAACTGGAAGCAATATTTGCATGCATGTTTATGAATGTATACACAAGCTGCAATACTAAGTAGCCATGAATGTTTAATTATCAATGTCCTTGATAATTTCTGCTGATCTCTGGATTTCTTAATCTCAATGTAGCAAACAAAATAAATTGATATTTAACACCTGCCTTTTAAAATTAAGTGATCAAGAAATTCTGAAATGGAAGAATAAGATGTAAGAATTAAGAATCATCTTAGGTGGAATAATTGAGTCATATTTTTTCTTGTGCTTTATGGATTTAACAACACTTATATGTAACCATTACAGCAAGAAAGCAGAATGATAAGGATGTTCCATTTTTCAGTACATTTGGTTAAGGTAGTTGACCTTACCTGACACACAAAGTAATTGCAGATTGTTTTGTGTTCTGCAACTTCATGATAAAATAGTGTCTTCCATTTTTATATATTTGGACTAAGAGGTCACACAGGCTTCAAAATGAAACTAGAACATGGTACAGAAAGATACTGAAGCTACTCAGTATTTAAGACAGTTCTTGAGTTAAGCAAGTGATTGGGGGAGAAATAGAAAATGTGAGGGGTCTTATTTTCCCTGAAGCATGTTCTTATGTAAATGTGGAAGGGGGGCCAACAAAATTGCAAACAAAGTTTCATATACTGTAACAATTTTACCAGAGTTTCTCATTCTTTAGTTCAGCAAAACTCTCTGGAAGAAGAAGAAAAAAACAGTACACCTCCAAGAGCAGGTTTTCCAAATACAGACACACAGAAATTAGCAACATTCTACTGGCTGCCAGGTTGGAAGAATTCTGGCATGTGATTGGTTGAAGAAGTGTCTTGCTGCCGGGACAAATTCGTCTATTTCACTATCAATCACAGGCCCTAATCCTGAGACACTCTGTTACAGATCAGAGTTTAAAGCCAGGATAGGAAAGGTCAGCAAGGTACTTCAGTCCTCCCTCACTTCATAATCTTATAGCAAAAGTTCATCTTTCTTCCAGGAGCCACTGGACTGGAACACTGCATATCATGACAATAAGTAGGGCTTCAGATTTTGGAAATCACTGCATACATTAATGATTGTCTCGAACAATGAATAGTAGTTACATGCAGACAATCAATGGACAGTAGTTACATGTAGACAATAATACAGTAGACAAACATAAGAGGCTTGTTTATAAACATCATTTATCTATCCCTTTTTCTTACAAAGAATCCAAAGCAGCTTTCAAAATTCTCCTCCTGCTGCTCTCAGTCTTATCCTCACAACAACCACCATGTGAGGTAGTTTAGGCTGAAAGTCTGCGACTGGTGCAAAGCTACCCAGTTGGGTCCATGGCTGAGTGGGGACTACAACCCAGATCGCCCGAGTCCTAGTCCCACACTCTAAACAATTACACCACACTGGCTCTTCAGTTAGCACATTTGTTTCCCCTTAACATTCCTTCGAAGTTGAAATGGTTTTTTTTTTCTTTAATTTTATCCTATCCATTTTTAGAAATGATTCCCAGGGTGGATGGGAAATAGCGGGATGTGATAAGTGCTCCTTTTTGCCCTAACCATGCATAGGATTACATCCTTAGATGATCATTTTGATGATGTTCAGGAACTGACTTTTGAACTACATTTAATCCTTGAATTTCTCACATCCAATATTCAACTTACTACATATATTTTCAATTCTAACACATTCCCCTGCAACCATCAGTGAATGTAGAAGAAAGCACCTGAAAATTAAGATACTGAATTTTCAGATTAATTCTTTATCCTAGCATATCTGTTTTGAAAAAGATTCTGACCTTTTTTTTGTTTTTCCATTGCAAATATCTCCCTTCTATTAAAAATTATTTGCATGATATTATTTAATAATATCTGTTTAATATTTATTAATATCCTTAAATGATAAGCAATATGATCAGCTTCAGGATCGCTACAGTTCTGTGGGGCAGCTAACTAGTTCCTGATAAGGAGGAGGAAATAGGAGCAATTCGTCAGCTTTCAGTCACAACCTGGCCTGCTCCACCCTTCTCTGAATGTGTCCTGCAGTCTTTACCGTGTCTAGAATTACCGATTTCCCAACAGGTTGCCCCTGCAGGTTCCGTTGGAGAAGCAGGATGGGGGGGGGGGGGCGCAAGGAGGAAGAGAAGTAACCCAAAATGCAAGCCAGGTAATTCCAGCCCTGGAACCTACCGAACAGGGCTAAGGAGCTGCTCATTTGCCAGCTTCCAGTCTTCTGAAGCGGGTGCGAGGGAGGAAGAAAGGGGAAGTGCCAGCCCTAGACTGTTTTCTATTAAACGGGAAAGGAAGTGCGAGATGAGAAAGAAAAAGAACTCACTACAAAAATAAGCCAGGATCTGACTCCGTTAAGCCACGCCAGGTAAAGCGAGCTGCTGCTGAGACACCTGGGTGGCTCCGGCAAAGGAACGGCTTTCCTCGCCCTTCCCGCCAGCCAGCCGGTCGCGTTTACTGCAGTTCCTTACTAGCGCAGGTCTCCTGCCCCGCAGCCCAGGGACACACAGTAACCGGCGTCTAAGGGCAAACAGGATGTCTCGCCGCCCTCCCCTTCCCCGCCACACACTCGCTCTTCCTCCAGGTCTGCAAGGTGGTGGCGGAGGGACGGCCGAAGAGCCTCCCGTCCCTCGACCCCCCGGAGCCGCACCGGGCTTTCCCCGGGCGCAGCCTTCGCGCCGCAGGGCGCTGCCCCGAGCCGCCGGGCAGACGCGCCTTTGCGCGCCAGGGAAACCCCACGCCGCGGCCCCGGGAAAGAGCCCGTCTCGCTCTTCCCGCCTCGCCCACCCGCAAGCCCCTCGACTCACTGCGGAGGCGGCGGCTGCCCCAAGCGCGCACAGTCGCGGAAAGCGCACAGCACCGACGACGCACGGGCGCTCGCACCGACTCGAGGGCGTGCGAGAGCAAACTCCCCGGCTGCGCGCTTTCGCCGCGAACTCTTGTTTGCACTTCCGCCCCTTTTCTTTGGGCTCCTCCCCTCTCGGCTCGGGAGGCACCGGGAAGTTCTCCCCAGCTGAGAGAGCGGGAAACCTGCCAGAGGGCGCGCACGGGCGCGGGAGGCGAGAGAAGGGGTCCGAGGAGCCCCGCTCGCCGGCTTGGCGGCTCGGGCGCACCCCGCGTATGTTACTCAGAAGCCGGGAGGCTTGCTGCCTTCTGGGCAGGATTCAGAAGGCTGCAGTCTTAAACGGCAGAAAAGCTTTCGCTCGAGCTACTTAAAGTGAAGCACGTCCAAGCCCTGCTAAAAGGAGAACGCTAAGCGTGATTCTCAGATCCCTTGCTTGGGTCCCACTGAATGCCAAAAAGCGCCTTAGTTTGGGCTGTAAGTTCGGTTCCAAACCTGCGTGTAGTTGCTTGTGATCAGGCCCAATTGAAACCAGTGGAATTTTATTCAGTATGAGTAGGCACAGCGTTTCCACTGCAGTCAGCATTGAAGGATTTGTTTCATGTATATTCCACCTTTCTTCCAAAAATGCCACACATGGCCATTCCTTCCAACTCATTTTCTCTTAAAAAGAACACTGTCGGGTGATTTAGACTAATTAAAAATTGTTGGTTGGTCCAAGGTCATACAGTGAGCTTCAGTGCTGCACAGGGATTTGTCTCCAGTCTTGATGCTGTTAACTTACAACAGCCTTCCCTGATTGCCTTATAACCTTCTGGTCAGCTCTCATAATCTCCCAGCCAGCATGGCTAATGCATCTGTAGAATACCAGCTTGGTGAGCATGAACTTCCCTGGAGAAGGCAATCATGCTGGGGAAAGTTGAATGCAGAAAAAGAAAAAGATGACCGAATATGAGATGATCTCTATGAAGGAAGCCACAGCCCTGACCGAGTACAAGAGCTGAGCAGGGCTGTCATGGATAGGACATTTTGAAGGGCTTTCATTTGCAGGGTCGCCATAACTCAAGATGACTTGATGTACATAGCAACGACAAAGCATGAGCTACACTATACTGGGTACCCAGGATGCCTATAAGCTTCTGAACTTGGAGAATTATGGGTATCCTATCCAAATTGCTATCTCCCTGCTCTTCCTACTTTGCCATCTGGCAAGGGTGCTTTGGAAAGGGAGGGAAGGAAGCTGCCAAGGACTCATGCTGTGGGCTTCTCCCCTCCCTCCCCTATGGAATGTCCCCTTTAAGCCCTCCTGAGGTAGCATTTCCAGTCTTGAAGAAGCCAGTTGTGAGGGAGGGGAAGGCAGGGGTTAGAATGTAACACTGTACCTCAAGGTATGGCCCTCCTGGTGTTGTGTCCACATTGCCTGGGCCCCCAGTATTGGGAGTTTGGAATGGGGTAGTAGGGTGGTTACTTAACTGAAGATATCTCAAAACAGAATGCTATGTAAGTCCAGACAGGGAAAAATCCTTCAACTCCCAGTATGCCCCAGCCAGAATGGGTGCTTCCGGGTACATTATGAGCCTAGGATTTTATTTTCAGTAAAGAAATGAATTGAGCTTACAGTCCTTTCAGCACAAAAACCTATGTCTAGTCACTGCAAACTTTCTTCATCTCAGCAGCCTAATTTAGATACCAAGAAACTGATGCAATTACCTACCTGCTTCCTGGAATTTAACCAAAAATAAATGTAATTGGATTTGTCATGCCTTTTTGACACTGAAAAGACTGATTTTACATTATTGGAAGCATACATGACTGTCTCTGGGAGTGTAATAGGTGAAGGAGTAATGATGTTTTGAACTGTTGAACCAGTGATCTTTAGGCATAATCTATAAATGGATAAATACGTGGATAGTTGTCTCCTTTTGTTGAAGTGTATATGTATCTATGCTTATGGATAGTAATAAATTTGCTTTTTATAAATTATCTGGGGAATGAACCTTTCATTTGTATCAGTTGTAATCAATCTATTCCAATTTCATGGAACAAAACTGTAATTTTATTTTAATTTATTTTTAATTTTTATTTTGTTCTTTTGATTTTTTTGCTTTAATGAAATTCACAAGAACTTGCTCTCGGTCAGCTATGTTATTGGAAGCATGTTGGGAGCTGTAGCCCAATACATCTTGAGGCTCCATGAGATAAAGGTGAGATAAAAATGGACAAATTATGAACCCAAAAGACTTGTGTTTGTTTAACCAGGTGTTTTTCCCAGTGGAAGTACAGCTGTCACTCCTCCCTGCCTGTAACTATGTTCTAGAATGCTGACAGATGTCTTGTTTGATTTTGCACCAGGCTGGCTTGGTTGGCCAGAAAAAAAGCATGTATTACCAGCATGCTGGGTCATGCCAGCCTTCCCTTACCACCCACAATGACATATGCATTCATCATCTCCTGGCTACATGAAAGGAATTAACTGTCTGCTATGCAGATCTGTCTTACAGCTGGGCAAGGCTAGTCCTGGTGGATTTATGCTACATCTACTGTCGGGGACAATATGGCTATGGACAACGATTGCTGGGGAACATGAGTGGGGGCAGTGCTCTTGCAGTCATGTCCTGCTTGTGGGTTTCCCATGGTCGGTCCAGCTGGATGAATTTCTGGCATTTGGTCAACATGGGACTAGAATAGTAGACTAAATGGACCCTTGGCCTGATCCAGAAAGGCTGTTCTTATGTTCCTTATGTGGCTAGAATGGCTATTGCCAAGATGTTTGCTCTGATCAGCTGCCTTCCCTTGTCATGTTGTAGCTCAGATGTACTTCAAAAGAAAGCTATCACACCCTAATGACATACACCTTTTGATTCACTGTCAACAGTGATAGGAAAATAGCATTCTGTTAGCAGTTATCGTAAATATTAAACCTTTGAAGGTCAGTGCTGTCACATCAAGGAGAGATACTGCTCCTTCCCTTAAAGATAAGCTGAATTCCCAAACTTTAAACAAAGTACATATCTTTGCACTCAGCAAGCAGATCTTTATATGCATAAAAGCAGGCAGAACATAGTCAAAGGCACGTTTAAATCTCTGTCACCTTGTAGCTTGAAACCCCCAGGGCTAGACTATCCAATGAAACACTGTAGCTGTTCATGGTGCTTGGAAGTCAGGGCCTAAGTCCAGAAAATAAGTTTCTATGAGTTTCTGATCATAGTAACAAAACATGTACAAGCAACAGTTTCTAACAGTTCATATGTTTTCCAAAGTGAGAGGCGCAAGGGTTTGTGCCGCTGCCTGAAAGGGGCAGAATGAAAGCCAACTAAATCAGAGACATGCTGAAGGGAGATTACTACCTGCTGGGGCAATGGTTTACACCTGGGTAATAGCTGGGCTTTGCATATGGGGAGCATTCCCACTCTTCCTGCTAGATATGTGCTGCTGATGTGCCAGGAGTGCATTAATGCTTTGGGCTGATACTCCAATTGGGCCACCTCTGAAGAGCATGGACTTTGCATTCTTGCTTAAATTATGATGGACTCCACCTGGTCTGCTCTTCATTCTTCATGTGTTCTTCTTGTGATGCTCAGCATCACATGTTGTGATGATGGCCATCAAATTTGGTGGGCTTAAAACAAGCATGGCACATTCATGAAGGAAAAAGCTATTAGAGACTCCTAGTCCTGATGGCTATATGCTACCACTGGTACGAAAGTCAGGATGCCTATGATCACCAGTTATTGGCATGGCAATCAACCGTTCCTGCCATGTATCTCATTCGCTTTTTTCCTATCCATTTTACTTTTTCTGGCTTATTTTTTGGTTTGTTTGCAGGTCCAATGGCAGTGCCTTTATCTCTTTTTGTCTGATGTGAGCCACTTTGGAAAGCAATAATTGCCTGAAAATGGAATAAAAATATTTTATTTCATTTCTGTACCACCTGATGGCAGAAGCACTCTAAGTCATTGGTATGTTTGCAATTATATAAGTAATAGCACAATCCTATTCACATCTAGACAGGAAAAAATGTACTGCTTCCAATCTCCACCAACTTGGCTGAGAAAAGCTTGGAGTTGTAGAACTGTTTTCTGTCTAAACATGCATAGGATTGTGTCTTATGGAAATGAATAGGATTACCTTGAAATAGATAATTAGAAGTTATATAATTTCAATGCAGTAGTTAGAAATGTACCTAAATATGTTCCCTTGGACCAAAAGTGCTTAATTTAGTATGAAATTGGCTGCTTAGATTTGCCAAGATATTCTATACAATATTCTATTCTGTCCAAGTGTGGACAGGCAAGAAGGACCTTGTAATTATGAGTGCAAAAAAGTGTAAAACCTACCATTTCTAGATTAGGTATTTCAAAAACTTAACATTTGTCAGGATATATAGTATTCAGAAATGTTTGGTGCATCAGTGTGTGTGTGTAATGGTTTCATGTGAGGGTATAAATCTAGCCTACACTATTAGCTTTTCCAAAAAAGAAGTCTTAGATACAATAAGAGAGTAAATCAATCAGCCTTTCTCTTTCTAAACTGAAAGCCAAGGGACTTTGTTTAATTCCATTGCCTTGACAACAGGGAGTGATGTACGCACAGTACTGCTTTATTTTTAAAGGGCAGGTTACTAGTCATCCCACTTAAGGAGCGGTTTAGTACAGCATGTTCCCCACCACCATGCACAAGCGCATGATGGTAGCCCTTGCAAATCCATGCCAAAATCTTGCAGTTGGACTTTCAAAAATATTTCATGCACATTACATTCAAAAATACAATATAAGCAAGCATTAGATATTAGTCTAGTGCTAAAGTGGAGAAGGCAGACCGTTGCTCTTGGTTCTTTACCTAATTATATTTCCCAGGAGGAAAAAGATATTAGCAAGCCACAGCATGAAAATCAACTGGGCTTGGCAGCCAGTGAATACAGTGTTTTAGACCTCAGCTGCCAACAGATACAGTAAATGCATTACACGGGGGGGAAGGCAGTTTGTTTGAAGTCTGGCAGCAATTCCATGCTATTAGTATTGGTAATTATTTTTGAGGCTCTTTATACTGTTGAACACAACATAACAAGCCAATCCACAATGGATTGCCATACAAATTAAGCTCAAGAGATAGGGATGTATGTGTGTGTGAATTTCTAAATTGGTTAATGCTGAACTGTATGTTACTCCCAAAGCAGAAAGGCCATGCTAGATTAAACCAAAGCTTATTTATTTAATCTTCCCTTTTCCCACAATGTCTAGCCAAGCACTTCTGAGAAGTAAAGAACCAGGATAAGAAGTTCTCCCACCATCGTTCCCCAGCAACTGGTGACTCAAAGCAACACTGGCTCTGATCCATTAAGACTAGTAGCCATTTGATAGACCTGCTGCCCATTAAGGCTGCAATCCTATACACTCTTGTCTGGGATTGATCATTACATTTAGTAGGGCTTAGCTCTGCAAACCATATAAAGGATTGCACTGAAAGTCCCTTTTTAAGCTAGTGGCACTTAACCCCAGTGCACATGCTGGATTAAGATCTGCAATAATATTTTGCAATAAGTGTTTAAAGTATTCTGCATACAATAATCCTTACAACAGCCTTGTAGAGTGGGTGCTTTATTCACCTTAGCCCATACTACAGCTGGAAGGACTGATACTGAGTCTACCTGTGGATTTTGTAACAGTCAGTATTGAATGGGGAACCTCCTTGGTTCATAGCTAAAGTTAGTCTCTTTATGGAGTGTAGAAGACCTTACTTAGCTCTTCCTTGAGGACCACTGTAGCATAGCGGTGAAGCGACTGAGCTATAAACCAAGACTACCACTATGTACAAAAGGGAACAGGTTAGCTAGCAGTTCCGTTACAGCACAATGACATGAGTGCGGGGAACTTCATCCGACTGTCCCAGAAGCAGGCACAAGTTTGAGAGCCAGTGTGGTGTAGTGGTGAAGAGCCTGGGACTGGGACTTAGAGGATCTGGGTTCTAGTCCCCGCTCAGTCATGGAGCCAACTGGGTGGCTTTGGGCCAGTCACAGACTCTCAGCCCAACCTACCTCACAGGGCTGTTGTTGTGGGGGTAAGATGGAGGAGGAGAATGCTGTAAGCTGCCTTGAGCCCTTTGTAGGAAAAAGGCAGGATATAAACTGAAAAATAAATAAATAAAATGCTTGTCCCAACCTTGTAGCAGCAAAGTTGGTGATACTGAGCCTCGAAGAATGGAATAGTAGCTGGGCTATAATGGGGATTTTTGCCCTCCCTTGGTATCTGGCATTTTATTAGGCTTATCACTCTCCTTATCCAGGAAGTGATACACTGGAACATTTTACACCCTCCATACAATAATTTAACCCACCATTTTCACAGTAAAATTCTTGAAATAAATCTACAATATTGCTAGAAATGCTGTTTGACATCCTGTACCAAACCGATTGCTTACTAGTAGCAAGATGCTTCATGGATATTTATACAGTGGGAGGTCAATATTTTTCCTAGAACAAGAAATATGAAATTTGGAATCTCTAGAGCATGTGTAGGATAGGAAAGGAGATGAATTTTGAGTTTTGGCAGAGAACAAACGAGCCATGTTGGTCAGAATTTGCTGGAACGGTAGTTTTCTACGACCATCAGTTGTGCAACCTATTTTAGACGTTTGTTTCCAGTATGCAATGTTTGTATATTTTTAATGGAAGCAATATTACAAAAGGTAGGAAAAGCCTCCGGTGTTCGCTCTCTTACTCAAGATTAGCATGTTTCTGTAGCTTGGGGGAACTTATAATGATACTGTTCCCTAATTACCAGCTGTGGCACCACTGGCTTCAGGCCAGCAAGCAGGACCTCCAAAACCAATCCTACAAATGAGCAGAGCCCTATGAATAAGTGTCCTAGAAGCAACATGAGCTGGATGCACCTTAGTTGCAGATGCTGCATCATAAGGAACGCCTTCTTCCCTATTTGCCCTCCCGCCTCCTAAGATCGGCAGCAGAAGCCCTCCTCTGGAAATCCTCTGTGAAATATATTAGAAGAAAGAGTACCCGGAGGAGGGCCTTCTCTGCGGTGGTGCCCCATCTATGGAATGCGCTCCCCAGAGACGTCCACCTGGTGCTGTCATTGTATGTTTTTCGGGACCAGGTTAAGACCTTTTTATTTAATCAATATTTTAACAAGTTTTGATATTGAATTTTATTATCATATTTTAATTGCAGCCAGAGTGGCTCATTAATTTATTTATGTTATACTTTTATGTATATGTATACATATACATATATATATGTATATGTCCTTTCACAAAGGACAGCATACAAATATCTTAAATAAATAAATAAATAAGTGCAAGAACTACTGGGAGATTAAATATTCGATTAAAGTGTCTTAAAGGCATAATTCTGTGCATGTTTAGACTAAATACATCCTAAAACTGTCAGCATTCCTCAGCCAGTATGGACTCGTGAAGAGACAGTGAATACAATGCATTGCAATATCTATTATGTTTGCAGGGAATTTTAGAAAATGTGGTTCTTCCCCTTACGTCAGGAGAGGGCCAGAGGGAGTGTGATGCTGTTGATATTCCAGGATCTCTCTATTGATACCATTGACTTCTGGGGTGGTTGTCTAAGCTGGGAGTGCTTTCCATCAGCTCTGCTCCTATTTAAATGGCTGACTCCAGAGGGCAGTGCTTGAAGAACATTGCTCGGTCCTGTGGTTTCTCCAGCATGGGATTCCTCAGGGGTTTCCCTGTGCTATTAGATGCGATTTAACATCTGCATGAACCTGCGGAGTGGAACAGGTCTGGAGTGTGCTGCCATCAGTGTGCTGATGACAAGCAGCTCTTCCTTCTTCTCATTCCCATCTATGGGTGTGCTAACTTTATATAGAATTTAAAACTGTTTAAATTTGTAAACTGGAATGCTGTACTGATTTTTACTTTATCTGTATTTCTAACTGTAACTTTTATTGTACTTTGACAAACAGTTGTGAGCCAACCAGAGAGTTTCAGTTCTTGAGTGGCATAGAAAATAAATAAATAAATAAATATCCATGCTTTGGTGACATTCAGGCAAGGCTGCGGAAATGCATTCTGTATGGAGCTACATTTATAGATGCTATGCATCCCATTCTTAAAGGCAGCCTACTCCTAACTTAAAATGGAACAGCTAAACATGTTTAGTGCTGTTGGGGCCCCTGCCATGTGCTATCTTCTAAGCTTTCCAGAGATTTAAGGAGAAAGTGCTCTTACTCCCCCTGCCTGGACAAGAAAAAACTGCAGTGGATCAGTCAACCTGCATCAGGCACCAAACCAGCAGTCCTCTCATTGGCAATCACAAATAGCCAAGTAGATTGCTTACTGTGTATAACACAAAGTGAGGAATAATATAAAATTCTTCCATGAGCACCAGCTGCTGAAGCCCCCCACAAAAAATATTTTTTTCCCAAAAACAACAACAACAACATCATTTTGCTATATATGGACAATACATTCCACCTGCTAAAACAATTTAGTCACTGACACTGAACTGGGTAGAGATACTGATACCCGGTAACAGATCACAAAGGAAGTGGACAAACCATGTGCAGACTTGGTCTCCTCACACCGCCTTTCTCCCAAGTTTCTCTTTCCCTCTCAAGTTTGTCCCTGCGGCCTTCTCATCTTTCCCATCATTCCTCTGGATCACTGCTGCCTCTTCCACTTCCTTTTCCGGCTCTTGAGCTTCCTATGGCCTGGAGCTTTTTCAGACCTCTGGCTCTTGCTTGTCTAGGCCACTTCTTTTCCTATGCTTAGGTCCTTCTGCCTGCTCTACCCTTCTTTGGCACTGGGAAAACACTGTCGGAAGATACATCCCCATCACAAAATTGCTTTGCTTCTTAATATGTACCATCATACCCTGTGACCCATACACTGGGTGGCCAAGCTGCTGTAGAAGCACAACCACCACAGCCTAGAGCAGGGGTCTCAAACTCGCAGCCCGCGGGCCAATTGCTGGGAGCGACGCGGGATGAGCGGCCCCCCACCACCGCAGTGGTGGAATACTTGATGCGGCCCAGCCTTACCCCGACTCTACGTCCAGCGGCCCCCAGGTCAGTTGAGTTTGAGGCCCCTGGCCTAGACAGAGACACAGTTCTCTGTCTAGTGGCAAATCCAGGGAGAACCAGTTCTGCTGCTTTGCAGAAGCCAGCGGTGCACAGAGCTGATTGGCTGACATGTCACACATCCCCTTCCACACCTGATCAGAATGGCTGTGCTGCTCCTTTAAACAAATAAGGCAAATGAGTAATTCAGGTTCATGTTGCACTTTAAAGAATGGGAAAGGCAGGCTGCTACTGGAGTGAGGCAGACAACTGAAATCAGCTTTAAAACTGTTGAAAAGCACATTTGTCGAATGCCTTAGGCAGGCAGGCATGGGACAGGGCAGCCATGCTTACTCCATGGAAGGGAAAATAAGCAGCAAGTCCTGTTTGAAGTCCATCTGTATCTCTTTCTGCACCTGAATCGTGCCTCTTGTTGGCCCAAGACATTCTCAACATGCCCTCTTAGCATGGAAAGAAGATAGAGTACTGCCAAAAGGATGACATCTGATCTCTCTCCCTCTCTTGCTTTCAGCACTGTGTGTAGGTCATGTAATTTTCTCAGATTGCAGGGTAGGCTTAAGCCCACCAGTGTCAATATGCTATTACACATAATAATGCAGCAAATACCATTGAATATTAGGAACCATCTGCAGTCGACACAGACATGCTTGTTCTGCATTGCTCCATCCCACGTTCCATAGTTTCCAAAGAAATATGAATGAAGAATGGAAAACACAGGAACATCACAGTTAGAAATCAACCAGAACAACTTAGGTATTGTATGGAAATGCAAAGGAAGGTACAGATACAAAGAAGTGTACAGAGAAATAATATTTCTCCTATATATATTTGTTGACATATGAAAAAAACACAAACTCAGTATCTCCACAAAGGCTTAGGTAAACAACTCTTTGTTAGGCTGTTTCTGGGTTACTTGAGGCATGTCACTTCTTTGCTGTATCATGTGGCATCAAATGGCTTAGCAGAGTGGGTTATACAGTCTTTTAAAGACGGCTTTGCCAGAATACATGGAGAAAGTCTCAAATATAAGATTGGCTGTTGTTTGTTTAATTATAGAATTAGTCCTTGATCCATCACAGGATTACTCCAGCAGAAATGTTGACAGAAAGGAAAGCAAGTTCAAGTATGATGGCACACCACAATATTGGCAACAAAGGTCATCCAACAAATATAAATAAGCACAAACAAATGTCAATAAGGGCTTGTTTCTAAGTAGATGCTTTTAAAAATAAACAACAGCAACATACAATTCCTTTGGTACTTTAGAGCTTGCAAGTGCAGTTTCTTAAAAGTCACTCATACCATAAAGAACAGGACAAGTACCTTGCTAAACCAAGAAAGCATTTGGTTGTCAGAGAAAGGTAGAATGCGAGTGACTTGTTGCTAAGCCATTTCCAGAATTCACTCCCCTGACACAAGCAAGTGGTTTTTTTCTACTGAACCCTGCTCAGGGACCACACAAAGAAGTGTAGCTTCTTCCTTCACCTTTAACCAGACTATAACCCTTTAATGGGCAATCAGGCTAAAAACCTTCCTGCTGATCCGACATCTTGCTGCATTCTCCCCCCTGCCACACCCAGACCTATCTTGATGGATATATCAAAACAGCAAGTGAAGCATCTGCATTATATACCTAGCAAGGGATGATTTTGTATTGAAGGTGACACACTGCATGCTAGAAATTGAGGCTCAGACCCAAGGTTAATACTTACATAAGAGCCTAAGAAACGCCATGCTGTTATCATACCAATGGTCCATCCAGTTCAGCATTCTGTTCCCCTTGTGGCCAACCAATTGCTGAAGGATCCCTTTAGCCAGTGGGTTGAAGAGTTACATCTACCCAAGCTCCTCAGCAGCTGGTCGATGCAGACATGCTTTCTCTGCTAACAGAGGTAGCACACGACCAGTAAGTAGTAGCCATTGATAACCTTCTCCTCTACTTGCTCCGGTTAGAACAGTTACTGGTCCAATATCCTGTACTGTCACTTTAGCAGATGATGTGTTTCATTCTGTTTGTCTTATGACATTCTAGGAAATGGAAACCAACATGAGCTATTTTCAGTTTTGGAAAATTCAGCTGAACACACATCTGGATAAAAGGTGGCCAGCAATGAAAAAAGAGGGGAAACTGGTTTTCCTGGCATTCCTTAGATTATGGACTGTAATCTACCAGTGTTTCAGCCTAATACCAGTACATTGTAGGAACTCCCAATCACAGAAAAGTCACCAAAACATTATTCAAGGAAGAAATAAACACGCAGTCCTCTAAAGGAAAAGGCAGTATTATTGTTTAGTGTTAGAATTTAAGGTTTGGCAGAAGCGTAATAAGGGGAAATGTTGTAATGCATACAAGCAGCAAATAGAGAAATTGCTGAGTTCTGCTAGCTCAGTTCACAGCATGGCAGTTAAGGTCACTGGAGCTGTGTGGAATAAAGCCTTCTTCTGTTATTGAAAGACTTGTAACATGCTTGCATTCACACTAGTAGAGACTCAAGTCTGTGCAGGTATACACCACGATAAAGCTGTCCCTTAATGTGCTACAAGATTTTTTGTTGGCTGTGCCAAAACAGACTGACTGTTAGCTTGACAGAAAATCACAAAACACAGCCAACACCCAGCAGGACCAGCAAGTGCAAGGAGATAATGAGGCAGCAGCGTTTTGGCTGGCTTGGCTCACAACGTATTATTTTCCCTTTTATATCTGGCCAAGTAGAAAAAGCAACACAGCCTTATTTATTCTGGAATATTCCCTATGACTTTTCCTGAAAAACTTAGGGAAAAGCTGACTTTAGCTGGCTTGGGGTGTTTGTTTGTGTGTGTGTGTGCTGCAGGGGAGGAATTCATCTGCCATTCCTGAAATTTTAAACTCCCATCTTTAAAAAACTAACACACTCTTTTTCTTGCACTTACAGCCAGGTATGTTTGACATGCCCAGTGACAATCAATTGTGTGTCTGTGTAGAACATTTGTCATCTCTCCTATTTCCTGTGCATGCAAGTACACAAAACAAACAAACAAACAAACACAAAATAGAACTCCTACTGAACCCAGTGAAAGTTTGTGGCCTGGTTTTAAGGCCAGTTTGTTTGTTCTCCGAAACTAGGCAGCTAATTCAAGGAGAATGGGAGGTATGGCATTACCTGTTTTCAACATGAAATCAGCCAACCTGATAGCAGGAATGATGTCAGTCTTTCTGGTTCGATAAAAGTCTGGCCAACCATCTTTGGAATGAAAGGCATTCCAGCAGATCTCTATGGAGGAGGACTGTGTGTTCTATTAATATACTCACTACTTTGGTTCCATGGAACATGCTGGGTCTTCTGCAAGGGTTTTATTTTCTCCTTTCATAACTCTGAAGAGAAATGGGATAGCTTTTAGCTCCTCAGAAAGGCAAAGGAAACAAGTTCCTATTTAAAATAATAGGAAGTTTAAGGTTTGTATAACAGAGCGGCTATCCTGAACAGTTCTTCTCCATTCTGGGTACTGTTTCATCAACAATTTGCAGAATGCAACTATGTGAAAATGGATTTATGTTTAAATACATTTCCTAGGGCATTCCATTGTCCTGTGCAGGGCAGGGCTGACCCAGTTTCACTTCTACGGCTTATCCTGCATTTAACAGGCTCTCGCTTTTGGAATGGAGCACCTGCTGCTGTCAATTGGGTGAGACAGACCAAATCCCCAAGCAGCGAACCGCTTGGTTTTGGGGGACAGGCACAGTAAGCTCCTGACAGTTGCCTTGCAGCGTCCTCCACATGATACTCCACGGCTGCCAGCATGATGACATTTTCAGCCATTGTTAGACCTCTACCAACGATCATCTCTCTTATCCACCTTCTCGAAATGCAGGAAGCTGTAAACAAGAACAGAAAGAAGTGGGGTGTCCCATTGTTCTTCTTCTGACTAGGGGCTTTTTCTATCCATCTAAGTGCATGATAGCTCCAGGTTTTAAGAGTCTGGGTAAATATAAGAACACAAGAAGAGCCATCTGTATCTGATGAAAGGTCCATATACTCTAGTCCCGCACTCTGGCAGACCAGCTGCCCACAGGATCCCTCAAGCAGGGTGGTGCAAGACCTCCTCCTGCCCAAGCTCTTCAGCAACTGGTATAGGCAGGCATGCCTGATAAAGAAGCATATAGCCCATAAGGCTAGTAGCCAGTGATAGCCTCCCTCATGAATCTGACCATAGGTTAACTTTATGCTGTGTGAAAAGCAACCCACACATGACTGCTTTCCAGTGAGTCTAGCGACTTTCTGCCACTGCAGCGATCTAGTGTTGCTTCTCATCCTCTTTCTCATCATTGGTACCCCTTGCTTGTATTACAGCTGGAAAGGGAATAGAGTGGAGTGTGAATGCAGCCCTAGGGAGCAATGGCAGCCTTGAAACCCTTTTGTGCCTCTGTGATGACTCTATGGAGACCCTTTAAAAGCACAACATTATTGGAAGAAGATTCTCCTAGAAGAAACTGTAAGAACTACAAATACTGTGGAATGTTTCTCTATGAGGGCACAGGCTGTATGGCAGTTCATTCATAAGTATGGGTTGTTTGCAACTTTGATGTTCATAATTCAGGGAATGCCTCTATTAACCTGCTCAATCTACTTTTCATTTTGTGCCAGAAAGGAAAATCTGGTAGTAATGGGAGATACTGCAAACGGAGATGTGGGGAAAGAGTGTTCTTTCACTTTCACAAATAATAACACATTTCCCTGCTCTAAAAGAATTTCCTGAACATGTTATTTGAAAGGAGAAACTGAAGGGTCATAATGTCATCTAAAGAACCTGTGAACAATGTGAGCAGGGAATTACATGCACATAATAAATGCCTTAAATAAAAAAGATCTGATACCAGTAGCAGACGGGCTTTAAGAAATAGCCTACATTTTTGGACTGTGTAACTATTGAACTCTCTTCCTTCCATGTTGCTAGAAACTGACTTTAACATTTCAGTTCAAAGTGGAGTATGTGGCAGGGATGTGGCAGCGGGATAAATTTATTACCTAATCATTTATTACCAATGGTGAAACACTCAGAAGAGCTTTCCAGCTTGAAATTGATCCAAAATAGCAACTGAAGCTCCAAAGGAACAAAAAAGATTCTTAGAGATGCCCAGAATACACAAAGAGCTCTCCTGAACTTATGAAAGAGAAAACCTGCCAATTGCCTTTCTCCACACCTCACTCTAAACCACTGTCACACTATCCCATAGTCATTTTTTATCTGAAATAAAAAACAAACCAAATCGTTCCTCAGCAAGATTTATTGAATTAGAAATGTATTCAGGATCCCAGTGTTTTCAGGTTTTGCAGTGTTGATTTAGGGAATCGTTTGCTCATGACAGCAGACAGATTGTTCTTCATTTAAGGCATAGATACCCAGTGAATTACTTCTGTTGCAGCGGCATCCCAGTTACATACTTTCGTCCCACATATTGAATGACTGGCTGCTTAGCCTGAATTTGCTTTCGGGTTGTAGGTATGTTTGGGATTGGATGCACTTTCCATATGCAGAGGGGCCGGCCCAAGATGTTTTGCTATTAGAGGCAAAGGACAAGATGGCATCACCTCCTACAAGCCAACTGGGCAGGCAGCAGAATCTTTCTTGCCCCCAGTTGATGGGGCAGCATCTTTCACTACGCATGGAGTGGCAGCAAAGTCAATTATCTTAGTGGGTGCAGCTGTTTGGCACTCAGCTTTCTCCACCAACTTCTTGTTTTGGCAACCGCTTAACTCTGCCTCAGGGTACAACTTGCCCCATCTGTGCCTCTAAATAATCTGCATCGAAATGCCAGCCACCTGAGCTGGAGAAAAGAGGAGTCCTGTGTTCACTTCTGGACATTTAGGAATATAATAATGGCATATGCAGACATCATGGCAAGATGGGGAAAGCTAGGATTAAGTGTAATCCTATGCAGGTCAGAAAAGGAGCCTGCAACTTCCCTGCCACCCTTAAAAGAATTAGCAGACTAAAAAATAGCAGCTAATGACAGAGACAAGTCGAATTGTCTGCTATCTCCTGGCTTGTCTAGGGACCTGGAGAACTATCCTGAAGTCTTTTTCATTTGCACTGCAATTGGTTTATAATCTACTATTTCTAATAACGTCTCAGGTTTAACACACAGACACATCACCTTTTCCCTACAAGGATTCCAAGGTTCCTCCTATGTTTTATCCACACAGCAGCCCTGTGAGGTAGGTTAGAATGGGAGGCAGTGACTGGTGTAAAATTATCAGGTGAGCATAACTCAATCTCCTGTGTCCCAGGTCAGTGTACTAACCACACTATTAGACTGGTTCTGTTATTTAATGAATAAAGTAGAAAAACTATAATAGAAAAGATGGAAAAAGAATGATTCAGTTGCAAATCATTTCTACATCACACAGATTTGATTAATCTCTTGTAAGTCAATTGTTGTTAGTCGCGAACTCGTGTCCAACCCATC
Source organism: Varanus komodoensis (assembly GCF_004798865.1). Lineage (NCBI taxonomy): Eukaryota > Metazoa > Chordata > Lepidosauria > Squamata > Varanidae > Varanus > Varanus komodoensis. The sequence goes on along the minus strand of NW_025335568.1, from coordinate 16,765,026 downwards.
GCAACCCCATGAACAACATTCCTCCAGGCCTTCCTGTCCTCCACCATCCCCCGGAGTCCACTTAAGCTCACATGTAAGTCAATAACCATGCCAAAACATTAAGGTTGTCTTTTATTTCTCAAACTGTAGGAATTATTATCAGATTGGTTCACTTATTGTGTTATTAATTTATCATAGGAAGGCTAATAATAATTCCTACGTTACACTCAACATTTGCCTTCCCTAAGCCAGGTGGTGGGACTACAGTTTTGATAATCCATGGCTAGCATTGCCATTGACCTACCTGCTGAAGGTAATGGAGGTTGCAGTACAAATCACCTGGAATACCAACCATTAGAAAAAGCTGCTTTAGAACAGCTGATGAGCCAGCCAAAGCTGAAGGAAAGTGGTCCTGGCCACAGCAGCCACCTGAAATTCCAGGGACAGCTCTGGGTCAAGGAGTACTCCCAAACTCTGCACCCTGTCCTTTAGGGGAAGTGCAACCCCAACCAGGACAGGCAAAGATCGCTTACTCGGAAGACTGAACTGGCTACCAGCAGGATTTCCATCTTGTCTGGTTTAAGTCTCAGTTTATTGGCACTCATCCAGCCCTTCACTCCAGCCAGACACTGGTTAAGGACAGTCACTGCCTCACCTGGATCAGATGTAAAAGAGAGGTAGAGCTGGCTGTCATCAGCATATTGATGACTCTTCAGCCCAAAGCCAAGGATGACCTCTCCCAGTGGTTTCATGTAGATGTGAAAAAACATGGGGGATGAAATGGAACCCTGCAGAACTCCATGGCAAAGTTGCCATGGTGCAAAGCCACAATCCTCCAGTACCATCTTCTGGAATCGGCCAGCCATGTTGGAGCAGAACCACTTCAAGGCAGTGCTTCCAATCCCCAACTCAGCCAGCCTATCCAGAAGGATCCCATGGTCAATGGTATTGAAAGCCACTGAAAGGTCCAGGAAAACCAACAGAGATGAACTCCCTCATCCCTCTCCCTGCACAGGTTATCATACAGGGTGACCAAGGCAGCTTTAGCCAGGCCTGAAACCAGACTGGAATGGGTCCAGATGATCTGTTTCCTCCAAGAGAGCCTGGAGTTGCCTGGCCACCACCCATTCGAGCACCTTGCCCAAGAACGGGATGTTAGCCACCAGTCTATAATTGGTGGTTAGCTTTGGATCCAGGGTGGGCCTGATCACTACCTCCGTCAAGAGGGTAGAGACCCAACCCTTAGAGAAGCATTAACAACTTCCTGGACCCAAGTGCACTTCCCATCCTTGGCTTTGGTGAGCAGCCATGAAGGGCAAAGGTCAAGTAAACATGTGGTGGGTCAGATTTGTCCAAGCACCTTGTCCATATCCTTAGGTTGCAGCAGTTGAAACTCATCCAACAAGACAGACCAGACAGTGCTCTGGATTCTTCCCATTCTAGAACCACATCAACTGTCCAGCTCATGGCAAATCTGACTGATTTTATCCTAAAGTGCTGGGCAAAGTTGTCACAGCAAGCTGCTGATGGTGTGATAGGGTCTATCTTCTTATTAGAATATAAAAGGTAATTTTATAAATACATTTATTTCTTTTCCTCACTTATGCAAAACTTTGGACACTTATTAATATTTGGAATCTTCTTACTTGGAATCTCCTAATGCCTTTTTGCCTCATTTTCCTGAAGTAGCATGCTGCCAGGACATAATCTTATTGTGGCACATTTTAATTAAAATTATTTAACAGGTGAATTTTGTGTATTCAAAAATGACCTTTCTACATACTGAACCTATCTGAATGTGATAACTTTTCAAAATTATCTGAAGTCATCTTCATTCCAGGAAGCCTTTCTTGCTAACCAGCCACAATGTTAAGGTGAACTTGTTTGTAATGCATTGATTTGTGTGTGTGTGTGTGTGTGTGTCTTTTGTTTGTTTTTGTTTTGGACTGCTTATCGCTCCGGAATCTACCTAGATATGGCATGGTATACAAATACAATAAATAAATGTAAATACTTAGAGCAATACAGGCTACAGTCTTATTCATTGGGAGTATCTATTGAACTTAAGTGGACTTACTTCTGAGCAAGCATTTCTAAGATTGTGTTTAAATTGTACTCATGGGAATATTAAATGAATGAATATTATGACGCAGTTGGATGTACCCCTGAGCAAGTTCAGCAAAGGTTATCCAGAGCCTTAAGCTGCTTGGGAATGCAATGAGAACTTCCATTTCTATACCCATACATTATGGGTGGAGAAGTATATTCTTATTAATGTGTATCAGCCCTAAGGGAAAATAATATATTGAGGCTGAGAGAGGATTGATTAAGTCTTTACACTTTATTGGTGGAAGCTGCCAGCAAGCTTATAAAGTTATGTGACTGATCTGGTTTTACAGGCAGAATAATCACTATTTGCAGACCCAACAAACAAAATCTGCAGACCATGACAATTTCCAGCCCTCTGGAAGGGTCAAATGAGTCACAAGGGACTGAGTGATTCCAGATGACTCTCCACTCCTCCCCTAATGGTTTCTATATGTAGGTAAACTAGGTACCACATTGAGTTCTATGTATCTTTCTGCAGTTGGAGTCCATGCTTTGGGTGTGTTTGCAGTTATGAAAAGGGGCCCCCAAGACTTGGTTCAGGAACAAAGGAACAGTGGAAGGTGAGGGGAGAAAGACAACTTTAAAGGAGTGCTGTTGACAGAAAAATGGTGGTTGGAGAAGGTCTGAGCAAGCCCTCCTTATGTGTCATTTGCTACTTTGTTGTCCTTAGAAAGAAAGGAGGAAAGGTTGCATAGAATTGCACTTAAAGAGTTGGATCCAGGTTTAGTTATACCTAGGTATGTGTAGCCCCATCAAGATCAATTGAACTTATATTAGTTATGACCAGCATTAGTCCCATTGGTTTAAGTCAGAATACTCTGAATATGACTGAATCTGCATCCACCCCAAGGGGTCCTTTTTTCCTTTGGTAGATTAGACTTATACATATGTTAATCTTTCTGCTCTGAATTCAAGAATGATTTAGGTTAATATAACATGTTTGAAAGAAACCTTATGTAACTTTTTCACATTCATAAAAATTGTGTTTTTGCTTAGAATCTGGAAATTAGACTCTGAGTGTGGAATCCTATGGACTTTAAAAGGCCTACATCTCCCAGCAAGTTGACTAGGGAATTCCAGAAGCTGTAGGGCCTTTTGGTTATTTGTTTAAACACATATGGGCTTGCGTTTCAACTGCTCCAATGTCCTTTGCATCAAATTCTTGTTAAGCAATCTTCAGCCCTTTTGTCCATTTACTATGGCAACACCTCTTGTTTTCTGTTGAATCTTGGTGGCAGTATTCAAGCTATATGCAGGCAATTGTTGCTAAAAAAGATTTATTAAAACAAGATTATATATTGCTCACAGGTGGGGTTCATAATTCAACCCTAGTTCAAAAGAAGATGGAAAGTAGAATTTGGAGACTGAGGTATTAATCCATTGTGCCTGGATAAGCACATACTTCTAAAAATCACAGACGTCAGGCTTTTCATCTCCACCATCTGGTTTAAAAAATACTCTGACTAAACTTGTGATGCTACAGGTGTGACTCACACTTTAAAGACTACTGTTTTACTCAAACCCTTTTTCAAAAAGGAAAGCCATTCCATTGCATGTGTGGCTCCCTCCCTAAACTGCTTATATCTCCTGAAAATGCCATCAGCAAATGCTTTCCAGCAGCTGCACAGATAATAGAATTGAAGATGTACAACTGTGAATGGATACATAGCCGGCCCTGTCATTAGGCTCAGCAAAGCGACTGCCAGAAAAAGCAGGTGACAGAAGGCAGCAGTGGTTGCTGTCCAGCCAGTCCTATCTCTTGGAAAAGAGAATCATTAGTGACATGCAGCCTATCTTGTACCTCATCTGGATCTGAAGCACCGGCACAGCTTCCCTGGTAATGTGATGGTGAAGAGCAGCATGGTCCGTTCTGCAAATGGCCAGAGGACCATTGTAGGTATTTGCAAGACTGGAGCCTGTACAATCATGCAGCATAGCTAGGAACTGTGGAGGCTTCTAGAGGAGGCTTTCCTCTTGCTCAGATTTATCAGAATAACATGGGCCTCCCTAGTAGGTGTTTTATGGGCCAGATCGTGCCTCCAGTTTTGCCTTACTTTCAGGTGTGCCTTGACTCCTGCCTACAACTGGCTCTGCTCTTATTCCCATTCTTCCCTCCCCATCTGCTCCTACTTTGCCTTTGCCTCTGGTCTTGCTATGCCTTCCTGATATCTAACCTTTGCCTGTTTCTGCCCCCGCTCTTGTCTCTGATTCTGCAATGCTTTGTTGGTGTCAGTTCCTTGCCTCCTCTAACTCTGCCTTCCCTTTTGGTCCTGCTGTGCCTTCCCGACTTCACTTTTTTCTGGCTTTGTCTTTGCCTTTGCAGCTGTCATGCCTTGCTGGGTGGCTGTATGTTCCTGGTTTTACCTCACCTCACCTCACTTGCCTCTGCCTCTTGTCCTACTTGGTGTCACACCAAGATTCCCATCCGCCTTCATCAGCCTTGGTTCTGATGTTCCAACCTATGTCAACCTCCTATCTTCTTCGCTGCTCTTAGCTGTGGTGTTGGTCTCATTGCCAGTGTTGAAGCAAAATTCAGCTGTTGGTCCAGCAAACTTCGTACATGGAATGTGATGGATGAGGAAGGCATCTTGTCTATTGTGAAAAAAAAGTCTTGGTCCAATTTGCACAGGAACAAAAGCAGAGGCATCATGCCAGCCCAAACCATTGGTCCATCTAGATCGGTATTTATTGTCTATACTGACTGGAAGCAGCTCTTCAGGGTTTCAGGCAAGGGTCTTTCCTATCTTCAGGTAAGTGGATAGAACTAAATATTGTCCACATGTTCTCCCTGACTGAGCGATGGTACTTCAAAGGAAGGAAAAGTGTACTATGTGTGAGCACCTTTCTGCTGTTTCTTAAGCCTTCACAGTCCCTTCCAACTCTACTATTCTATGATTCTAAGAGAGTCTTAGAACAGAGCAACAGAGTTCTTACTGGAGAAGCACTCATTGGGCCTATTTGCATGATCAGATTGGTAGAACATGTTGGTGGCCAGTCTGAATATACAGGGTGAGGCCATGGGTAGTTATGTCACCCAATCAACTCAGTGCGGGGTGGGGGGCAGGTTGCAAGGAAGGTTAAACAACTATCATGGCCTCTTCTAAGGTAAGGCTGGTTCAGCTTGTTTGGACATCATGACAAGCCACAGTAGTGACTTGAATAGTTAAGATAGTCCCACAGGCACTGGGTCTTGTTGTGAGACTATGCCCTTCGTGTAATCAAATAATTCCACTTAGTATTCTGAGCCATTCAATTTTTGTTCTACATACAATTTGTTCCGGCTGCTTCAATAGTTAAATGGTGGAAAAGTAATGGGGAAATGGTTACAGATTGTCTTCCCCAAGAAGTTCCTTGGAGGGTGTCCGAGGCATTAACAGCAAACAAAACAAAGCTATGTCCTTCCATCGCTGACCTTTCCTTTCATGAAGCTTAATTACACAGACTGGAACAGTAGATCATCTCCACTAACGCAAAAGGATTGCTTTAAACTCTGAGTGGTAAAAGCAGTGACATTGCATCAGGATTATAAGCTTTTTGGGGCCAGTTCTGATGATCGACAGAGCCCCTGTGTGGAAAGGGAGGGCTCAGTACATGAATAAATGGATCATGAGCTGCATTACTTATTTATCATATAATTTCTATGGAGGCTTCGTTAACTTGGAAAGAATTTTTAGAATGATTGGCATACTGCAGCCAGTTTTAGTCTTCTGAGCCTCTCCTTCTCTTATATCTGTTTGTTTCCAACATGATTTTTTGTTCATTTCTTGCTTCATCCATAGGGTCATGTCCCAGAAAACTAGCCCCATGGCCAGTACTGTACCGCCCCTTTCAGTTTGCCATGGATGCAAAGAATCCTGCTGGATCAGGCCAAAGGCCTCGCTGGCCCAGCCTCCTGCTCCTCACAGTGGCCAGCCAGATGCCTTTGGGAAGCCCTCAGGCAGAAAGTACGGTCAGTAGACCTTTCCTGATGTGTGTTGCCTAGCATCAGGTCAGAAGCCTGCTGTTCCTGAAGTAGCAAGGCCATCATCATTCCTAGCTTTGATAGTATCTGCCATAAATCTGTCCCATCCCCCTTCAAGACCATCTAAATTGGTGGCTATCACAACACCCTCTGGAAGCTAATTTCAAAATTCAACTATGTACTGTATAAAGAAGTTTCCTTTTTCGGTCTTCCCTTAATCTTCTACCATTCAACTTCACTGAATGACTCACAATTGTAGTTCTAGACATAAGTTTCTCTCTCCACTTTCTTCACAGCATGTGTAATTTCATACATCCCAGTCATGTCTTCCCTTTTAAACCTTCTGCTCCCTCAACTAAACAGCCCCAAGCATTCTTTATAAGGAGTTGTGCTTGTCTTCTGATCCTTCTGTTTGCCCTTGTTACCCCTTTTCCAGCATTTCAGTATCCTTTTGGAGGCATAGCAACCAAAACTGTCTACACTGTTCACGGATCTTCAGTTCCCTTTAGATGTTCTTGCCCCCTCCCACCAAAGCTGCAGATGGATTGTAGTAATATGATATCCATTATGCTCAGATCGGCAAATATTGCTTCCTGGAGGACATGGGCATGAAAAAACAAGGAAGAATGGGGAAAAGAAAGCCTGCATAACTACACTTATGGGACATGTAAACATCAGGACTGAAACTCAAATACTTTGGCCACCTAATGAGAAGGAAGGACTCCCTGGAGAAGAGCCTAATGCTGGCAACAATTGATGGAAAAAGAAGAAGGGGATGGCAGAGAATGAGGTGGCTAGATGGAGTCACTGAAGCAGTTGGTGTGAGCTTAAGTGGACTCTGGGGGATGGTGGAGGACAGGAAGGCCTGGAAGAATGTTGTCCATGTGGTAGTGGTGGGTCAGACATGACTTCACAACTAACAACTACAACAAACATCAGGAGACATCAAGCAGTAGTTTCAAGAGCACCATATAGGCAGAGTGAAGAAGCATTTTTCTTCAAAGCATGTATGTTTCTGGCTGGCCGTCAATTAAATGAACCGAAGTAATAGTTATACATGTGAAAGCTACACCTCTAGTTAAATAAAAAGAGCAAGAGGAGCTATTTGATATGAAAAAGTGTAAAATTTATAACAGAAGAGTGCATGGAAGAATGATTGACAGCCCAAGACCAAAAAGAAATGCTGGGCGGAGTTAGGAGTAGTAAAAAGAAGACCAAGATGGTTATGGGGGGTCAGCTAAGTGAGGGTGGAGTGCAATAGTGAGAGGAATGAAGGGTTGGAAGGAATTACTTATTTCAGGGGTAGGTAAAATCAAAGATGGAGTAAATGTGAAGGGAGGGAGAAACAACTGAAAACAGCTGTGATGTTATACAATCAGTACTGTCGTTCTTATTTGTCTTGGTCTTATTTATGTATTGTTGTGAATGTTGACCTGTTAAATACATGTGTTATGCCAATAATATTTAAATTATTTAAATCAAATAAAGTTAATTAAATATTAAATTGTTATTATGTAAATCTTTTTCCTGGATGGATTTCAAGGTTGACATATCTCATCCCAGGTATTAAGGATGTCGACATCTCCTGCTCTCTGTGAATCAATAGGTGGCGGCAGGTGTGTTTTAGGGAGTCCAAGGAATAGTCTGGGCTCTGTGACCTCTAAGGGACATGATACCTGTGTATGGAACAGTAACTACAACATTAAACATGCATCAGAATTCACTACTTTTTCATAATTTAGACTGAAATATGCTCATGTGCCTGGGAGTCAGCAACTCCGGATGCAGGAAGACCTTCTGAGTGAAGATGGTCAGGATCAAGCTGTTTCTTTGGAATATATTCAGGTGTGGTTCCCTGACCTAACTAAGAATCTTGGATGAAGTTTGACATTCTAAAACTGTGCCCAGCATTTCCTATTTGAGCTAAGATGTTTGTCCTGCCCCACAATTAGGTTGGCCTCCTGCCTGCAGCCTCACTTCAAAAACATTTGGTTTGCATTCTACCAGTGGTCCTGCTCAAGGCAGGCCCCATAGTTCACACAGCCCCAGTTGGTGAAACTCCCAAGCATCTGCCTCAGGAGGAACCCAAAACTGCTGAAATCCAAAACTTTACACAGGCTTGGTATGATGGGTGCCAAGTGGAGGACACTTTGGTGCCTCTGTTGCCTATGTACACACCCAGAAAGTTAATTCAGGGTAAAAAGAGTCCTTAGTGATTTGAATCCCAACACATAAACAAATGAGACACTCCCAAGATTAACATTTCAAATATAGATATCATTGTTCATGCTTTGCCAAATAGAAATATAAGGGAACCTCTGTCACTCTTTGCTCCTAGAGATAAAATATGTTGTGACGGCAGACTATAAACAAGAAATCAAACCTCTTGAATTGGTCTGGCCTCTGAGACTGCAAAGTGGCCTTATAGTTTAGTGTCATGTGAAGGACAAAACCATTCAGTTGGGCTGCTGGGGACAGACCCTGGGGCCACAGTTCAGGCTCCAATAGCCCTGGAGTCTATCACCCAGTTGGTGGAAGGTGATAAGGCCAGCGGAAGGCAATCACCGTTACTCATGGTGGTGTTATGATCTGATTGTGTTTAAAATGCAGCTCTGGACATGCTCAGAGTGGTTTCTTTTTCTTGTTTTAAGAATCAGGGCTGGCAAACAGTATAGTTATTCTTATTCGAATATTTTTAGACACCATCACAAAGCAAGGGATGATGGAGGCTGACACAGCCATCCAAAGAAGGCTCCCAGAAGACAGTCCTCTAGCTCCATACCTTGTCTGTGGGGTAATACAATTATTTGGCCTCCCTGCTCCAAGGTACTGTGCCCTCAGTCCTGGGACTTTGAACACTGAACCCCGGCCATGTCTCTCTTGCAGCCAGTGTGGACATTTATTTATTATTTGATTTATATCCCACCTTTAAAAAAAAACTCAAAACTGCTTACATCATTCTCCTTGTCCTGGTCTCACTCTTATCCCCACAACAACAACCCTGTGAGGTAGGTTGGGCTGAGAGTCTGTGACTGATGGTTGATTGGTGACTAGAATGTGGATCTCCTGAGTCCCAGTCCTGTGCTCTTAACCACTGCAGCACACGGGCTCTCACACTGGAAAGAACCATGGCTGGTATCTCTGTGAAGTCACAACTGGGTTAGGCAAGGAGGAAAGGTGGTAGGAAGAAGAGGGCATAGATGTAACCAAATGGTGCCCAGCCTCCATTCTTCCCCCTCTGCAGGACTTCTCTAGACAGCCATCACACTCGCCGGGATGCTTGCAAGACTCAGAGTTCAGAGATCCAATGCAGCCTAGCTGCAGGACTTCTGCCATTAAGTCATTTTTTTGTTGTGAAAAGCAGCTGTGAGATGACAAAATCAGAAGTAGACAACTGCAGGGAGTTGCTGATGTTTTCACTCACAAGCAAAAACAAACAAACACAAAACATGAAATACCATTTACTTTCTCTGTGAGAAGAAGAACAATGAAAAGGAACTTCGAGAAAACATCAGGAAGGGAAAAGACTCGGTAGTCTCTCTTCTCCCTGTTCCTGATGTTGCACCTCTGCTTCTAAATTTCAGCTTTTATGCTTTTATACAGCATAAAATAGCATATATAGTTTTTATGCTATTATGTGACAGAGTGTTGGACTGCAGGCCTGTGATACGTATCTGGTTCAAGTGTCCACTTGGCTATGAAGCTCCCTGGGTGACTTTGGACCAGTCACTCACGCTCAGCCTAATGCACCTCACAGAGCTGTTGTGAGGATCAGCAGTTTTGATCAATAAGCAAACAGGATCAACAGTAAGCAGTTTTGGGTGCCTTAAAGAAGAGAAAAAGTGTAATATAAATGCAATATAATAACAATGGTCCCTAATACCTGCAAATATAAACAGGTCTTTAAATACATTTTTATATATAAAAATTACCAATATAAATATCCACATAACAATGAAGTAAACACCAATGGCATCAAAAGAGGAATAGTACTGATCTCTAAGAGTTTTAAGTCATTAGTTCAGCAATCCTAACAACCACTGTGTAAAACAGGACTGTCTTCTAGGGCAGCCTTCTTCAAACTAGAGGGCTACAAATGTGTTCAACTAAAGCTTCCACCATGATTCGCCAGGGAATGCTGAGAGTTGTAGTCCAGCATGCCAGGTCAAGGAAGGATGCTCTTGGAGTACATTTAAACATGGTTATTGCATCTCCCATCTAAAGGCGAAGAACATTTATAAGTGAGTTTTTTTCTTTTGTGATCATAGTTTCCTACTTGGTTTTGGGTTGCTGTTTTTTTACAGCAACAGTTGTGACTCTCCAGGTTGCTTCCATTTTTGAACAACACTTTCAGTAGTTTTTCCCTTCTCAGGGAAAGACACAGTATTATTTAAAGAAATTGAAGGAAAAGGCTGTTTCTATGTATGCATTGAGCAATTCCATTACACCACAGTGGCACCTAGAGGTTATATTATGGAAAGCAGGGGAAATGGTCTTTGGGCAAGTGCTTGAATCTCAATTCTTGGTGAAACTGAAAGTATTTAGAATTGATTAACACCTTTAGGCAGAAAAGTTATACAGCAATTTTAGCATTCAGAGTTTTACGTCTACTGTACCATCTCAGGATTCTACCACATCATTCTGTTACATTGGCAGACCAGACATAAGAACCAGGATAGGAACGTATGCAGCTGGCTTGCACTGGATTGGATCATTGGTCTATCTTACCCAGTATTACTGACCCAGCCTGGGAGTGGCTCACCAGGAGTTTTTCCTTCCCTGCCCAGAGATGCCAGGGATTAGTCCTAGACCTTCTATGAGCAAAACAAGGGGCCTGCCATTCAGCCACAGCCCTCCCATGTTTTATACTTATGTGAGAGTATAAACATAAGTTTATACTCAGGCTCTTCCTGATGAAAAGGCAGCAAGAGGCAACAGTAGGAAGCAAGCAGTAAGGTCAACACAAGCTGGGGCAGGGAGTGTAGAACAACGATACTGAGATAGTGCAGCCCTGTGACACACCTGCCGCACCTGCACCTGCCGTCTGGAAGAAGTGGGGCCTCCTGGCATGGGACCTTTGTAGAGACTTGGTGCCTTGAGCAGTGCCCTTGAGCAGGCACCAAGAATAGTGCCAAAGAAGAGCTGCTGTTGGTGCCGTCATTCAGGGCTGGCACTCTTGGCCATGAAGTTGTGGTTGTATGTATCAATTATTGCTTTTTAAATGTGATGATTTTTTCCCTATGTATATATTTTAAATGTGTCAACTGCCAGAGAGCCCAATGGGCTATGGGGTGGTGTACAAGTACAATAATGATAATGATAATGTGAATATGAGGCATTTCCACACAGCACAGTCTTTTAGTTAACATCAAATGCAGGACTGGCTATGGAGTAAATTCACACCCTTCCAACAGCCAGCTCTCAAGTGCAGGATGCATTTATCATGTGCTTGCTATTCCTGTGTGCATTCCTTAGACCATGGGTCCTCAAACTATGGCCTGCCGGCCAGATCTGGCCTGCCATGCCCATTTATGCGGCCCGCCATAGAGGTTTTGGACTCGCCGTGCGTGTTCACAAGCCCAGCGGCGGCTTGCTCGCAAGGAGATCATTTTCTCCAAGTGAGTCCAAAACAATCTTCGCACGAGCAAGCCGGCAGCTCACCGTGAGGCGGCCTGCTCGCAAAGAGATTGTTTTGGACTCGCTCAGAGAAAATAACCTCCGCACGCACCTGCCCCTGCCTCAACCTGCGTGCCCCGCACCCCCCCGCAGCGCCACCCCAGCCAGCATCCCCCACCCACATCTCCTTGGAGGCCTGCACCCATTGCTGGCACCTTTCAACTGACCCCTTGATGAAAAAGTTTGAGGACCCCTGCCTTAGACCATGTTGTAACCCTCCTTCTTCACCTGTACTAATGGTGAATTTTTTTGGAGCAGAGAAACTTCAATTTCCTCTATGGTATTTCTGCTATCCCGCTATAGCACAGTGCCACCTATAGGTTATGTAGTGGAAAAGCTGGCAAGGAAACTGTAGTGTTTGGGTCCCAATTCTGTAGCAAAACTGAAAGTAGCTATGGATTAGCAGCCGATGAACAGCCATGTGATAATGAAGTGAAGAGAAAAAGATTGTGATCTGTGCATGTGTTAAATAGGTCTTGGTTGGTTCACTGTGCTTAGAAAATTACCCATACTCCTTATAGTGCACGTTGCCCATTTCTACCTTTAACCTGTAGGGTAAGTAGTTCATACTTAGTTGGAAGACTTCAAATCAGTGTTTGTGATTGCTTCTGTCTTATAGGGAATTATCCTCATACACCAGATGAAAGACTTATCTCACTGGAGTAGGTTTTTAAACTTTGAGTGTTCATTTCATTAAAAAAAATCAGGTGCTTCGAGATGAGGCTTTTGTTGTGCAATCACTCAGTCTTATTCCCCCACTGTCATGGGTGGACTAGATGACATTTTCTCCCAGCTGTAAACCTGCTGTGTTTCCCCATCCCTTCTTCCAACTATCTACCCTGTAAAAAACTACAACAACCAACCCCCCCCCCCCCCGAAAAAAAGCTGCTGAGGAGAGAAAGGATGAATAGCTGCACCATAGATTTTGCTTGATCCATCTGGAAGCATTCTTCGTGCGCATGGTCATGAATGGGGTATGTGTCCTAGAGTAGGAGAAAGTTTAACAACAGCTACAAATAATGGTTCCAGCAAGTAGGCCGCTTTAGAAATGTCTCTCCTGGGCAGGTCTGGTCAGACTTTCTGCTCATATGAAAGAGAGATGACAATGTTGTGCATTGGAGTATGTACAGTGCCAGTAAAACCTTGGTCAGCCCTTATGAGAAAACAATTTCAAAGGTTTTCCAGATAATCTTTAGAGAGAGAGAAAGCTACCAACTCACTGGTTTTTGGAGTAAGCCTTGGTAATGTTGAAAATAACTGCACTGATGACATCTAGTGGCTAACATATTCCAAGGGGGTTTTGGCCTAGTATTTTAAAGAAATATTTGAGCAGACTAATAGCCTTGTAGGGGAACCCTGGGTTGTTGCCGTTGTTGTTTAACCCTCCTTTTTACCATTTTAAGTGCCATCCATTTGCAAGACAAAGATTTAGAAAGGTCATCACACAGAGGTAACCTTTGCAAACCATACCTAAGTAGAATGTTGTGTCACATTATGATTGCATACCATACTATGATTTTACGAAAATTTGAAAGTATTAGGACATTGCTTCTTTCTATATCATATCCTATAAAATAATATGTCCTTAACTTCTCAAGCATTCATATGCAGCACATTCATGGTGCCTTCTCCAAGAGTTTAGGGTCAAACTAAGTGTAACTGCAGCAGATTCATGAGTTTAAAGCTATATGGCAGACACAGAAAGTGGAAACCAACAAGAAGCTGGTATCTGAACAAAAGCCTAAGGAACAGCGGAAGGTTTGCTGCACACTGTCTCCTCCCGTGGCTTAGTTCCATCTCCAAAATTTCTTTTCCTTACAACTGGTCTGATAGCAGATGTGGCCTGGTTCAAAGAAACATGCCTGGGGCAGCTGCAGGCATGTGCATCAAAGGGAGAAGCAGGACCCAGCTGTCATCTCTGTCTTCCCTTTTCTTCTTAAATTCTGACTTCCAACTGTGCCTCCCATGTGATCCACTGTTCCCATTTTGGCCTTTGCTCATGGTTTCCAGAAAACATACTAATGCTATCATCCCCTACCTGGTGTCATCTAGATGTGTTGGACTACAACCACTATCATACCAAGCCAGCACTATCAGTATTGGTTGGGGTTGTCGTGTTGACTGAGGATGATTAGAGCTGCGGCCCAAGAGATCTGGAGGGTGCTTAGCTGAACAAGGGGTGGTGATGCCCCGTGGCACACGCATTCTGGCCTGCTCTGTCTTCCAATTGTTATGATTTGATGCAGCTGAAGGAAGTAACTCAGTGACTGAGAAACAAAGCCAATCACCAAGGCAGAAAGCCTGTCTGAAGGAATGTGGAGAGGAGAAAAAGATAATTGGCTTGAAAGAAAGTGTGCTACTTCCTATCTCATCCTCCGGGTAGTTTTATGAGCTGCGGGCAGCATAGGGCAAGGTGAAGTTAGAGAGGAGTGAACTAATGAACCTGTAATTATAAGCACACAGGCGTAATAAGCTGAGGAATATTAACTCACACACCTTGAATAGACAATGGGCTAAATATAATGCACATGCAATGTATGTAGATGTAAGTAATGGGATGAGACAGGGAATATGAACTAGGTGGATGGAAAGATTGTAACCTCCTGGTACCTCTCCAAACGAGGGAAAAGGGGAAGGCTGTGGCAGATGGATTGAAAAGTAAAAGGAGCTGCTTTATGTTTGTACTTTGGAGAGATTCTGATAGAGTGGCCTCTCCCTGTCTATTGCAAGAAATGAAGGGATCGCCTCACTCTGTCTTGGTTATTTAACCTGAAGAGCAGTATTTTTGCAGCTTTTTTGCATAATGCAGCAGATGCAAGGAGGTGGTGAAGAAAGCTGTTATCGTAACGGACTTTGCCAGGCACAGCAGCCCACAGTAGGATGGCACCCTTGTTTAGTTCAGGGTGGCTTGTCATGAGGTCTGAGCTTGGCACGGTGTTCTTAGTGTGGGGGGATTCCCACACAAGCCCCAAGACTTCATGGCTTCTTGCTGGGCTGCTGAGGGCAGATTTACCTAATAGCTTGTCATGGCATCTGAAGCTGGCAGAGTGGCTTGGCCACAGTTTGTTGGAAAGGGCGCTAGTGCCAGCAGGCAAGGCCCTGATTGCTCCTCACAGCACTCTCTGCCCCTTCCCCTCTTGTAGCTCAGCACTTCATTGGGCCGCCTCTGGTTTTGTCCCCCTATGACCTGGGTTGGCATTGCTGCCTGTGCGTGTGCTTTGACGCAGCTCTCAGCAAGTGCACATGGCCCCAATTTCAAGCTTCTCCCACCTGTTTTCATGCTGAAATCCTTCCCCCACCATGTGAAGGGGTTAAAAAAAGTCTTTTTCTTAAAAAAACAAAACAAAAAAACATTCCCTGCTGAAAGAGGAAAATTTCAGCATGGAAAAAGGAGTGGGGAAATGTAACCCCCCCCCCACTCTAAATTTCCCTGGTCTTGCACTGGTCTTTGTGTGCTTACCTAAGGTGGGTGAATCATGCATACAGGCATAGCTGCGCAAGGAAGAGAAGCGGGCTTTGGAACAGTCATGGGGAGGGGGCGGTCTTTTTTGTTAAATTACTCAAGAAAGAAAATAAAACCCCCAGCCACTCTCATTTCCATCTCCATTTAGTTCTGGATATTTTACTTTGTCTATGTATGTGAACACAAGCACTTTGCAAGGCAAGAAATGGTATGAATGGAAATCTCATCACAGCAGGGGTGTCGATTTCTGCTGCAGAGGCACATACAGCAAACTTGAGTAGCCAGAGAGACAAGGAAGAGAAGGAAAAATTTTCTTCAAGTGATATTGCATATTGATCCCAATTCACACACCATGGAAAGAAAGCTAGGCGGTCTGCACAGTTTAGCATGGGGCACAGTAAGCATAACTGACATCCCTGAACCAACTATCGGCATCCTAAATGTGGGTTTGGTAATTTGTTGGATGCCAGGGAAAATTTTCAAATGTATAAATTTCTGTGGAAGTAAGCCTTGCTGAAATAAATAACCAGAAAGAACATCCAACATATAGCCTGCTCGATTGAGTACGTGTTGGGTTCCATCTAGTCAGCATGATCTAAAAGGCCAAGTTTCTGGGGGTTCGCTCCAAATTTAGTATTGTAGCCAAGGACTATACCATGGTTATCTGCACATTCATCAGCAATAGAGACATAGATAGAGGTCACAGTGACTTGAGACTTGTTGAAGATTAACTAGATGTGGCATTACAGGCAATATACAATGGTATGAAATAAGCTGTGGAATTACTTGGGACCAGTGGATCATAAAAAATAAATCCTAATCAGCTGTCCAAGCTTACCCATGATCAATTTCCCTTTAATTAATCTCTCTTCCTCATCCTTACTTAAAAAGGATGATAGAATCAGTCTCAACTTCTAGGGCACTCTTTAGGAAGGATTTCCTCATCAGCATTTAGAAAGGAAATTAAATTAATTGTGTAGTTGGCTTGTACTACTCTCAGAAAAGCAGAACTGGTCATAGCCAAAACAGCATGAGAAAAGAAATCAGGGCCCAGATATTTCTTTTTACCAATGTAAAGCCAAATATATCACAGATGGTAAATGTGTATTAGAAGGATCACCCCTGAAGGTTTGCAAAAGCCAAATACCCAAAATGGTCATAGTACCCTTATATATAATTGACAAACAGATACTACTATTAAAAGAAGGGCCCTCAATGTTTTCATCAGTATTTAGTGTAACCACAACTCCGATCATCCTCGGGCAGTGAGACATCTGGAGGAAATCAGGCTGGAGAAGGCTCGTTTAGTGTAAGCCACCAGGGAAGGGTAGCCCTTTTTGGGCCTGGACGCTGATCTAGGAAATATCTCAGTGGGCCGCCTTTTTTCTGTGAGCAAGACCAAAAATGTTATCATCAGTGAGTAAACAAGGCAAGTCTTCTACATGTGTTTGAAGAAATACAGCTGAATCACACAGCAGCTCTTTGAAACAGTTTCCCAAATACAAATCCTTCTACATCTGCTCACTATTAAACATGGCAAGCCTTTGCATGTCAACAAAACTAAGCGAGACTTATCTCCAGTTGCCATGAACAGAGATCAGGGAGATCTCTGATAGATCAAATCCATTTCCTTTATGGAACTTCCCCATCCCTATTATGCACACTTACCTGTAGTGAACGCAAGAGAAATGAGTATTTGACAATAAACAAACAAACATACATTCCTAGGAAAGCACTAAATATGACAATTACCAATGGGCAAAAATAGAAGAGTGGAATAAATGATTTTCTCAAAGGGGTACAAGCACTAAAGCTAAGCCTTTTCCTCCACACGGAAATGTGGATATCCCATACACCCCTTAATTTCCTTTCTTCAGTGCAAGCTTAAAGATTTTGCGGATTTGCATTGAATTTATCCTATGCTTTTTTTCTATTACCTGGTTCACACAGCAGAATAATCCAAATTGTAGGTTGAGTATAGTTGTTACCTAATCATGGGTTATTACGTTGAGTGAATCCCACTAACAAATGGATTGTTGATGATGAACTACACTATACATGGTTTGTCAATCATCAACAGCTGACAAAGAAAAACCATGGTCAGGATGTTAACTATGCCATGTTTGCAGTTAACAAGCCATGATTTATTAGTACTCTGAGACATTCTGTATTCAGGCTTGTCATATTTGTGTGAACTGTACCCATGTGATGCTGATTTCTGAGGTTACATTTGAAGTGATATGCATGAGTCTTTGCATGAATCAATCTAATTCAGGAGAAAAGTGCAGCCAAGGTGCTGAGTGTATTCTGCCATTTTCTTCTCTGTGGAAGGATCAGGGTCAGAGGCAGTGACCATTATAGAAATGATGATGGCCATGCACCTTCACAGGTGCCTTCTCAAATATACCCAACACCTTCTCAAATATATGTTAGGTATATTATTACCACCATGAATACTTGGACCGTATTTGCAAATTATTGGCCAAAACCTATGGATACTTCATGGTATATATTATGTAAAAATCTCAGAATGTCAACTTATATATAGACACTGTTGTCCTAGCTTCTTCCAGTACCCCAGAATATATACATAGGATGTGTTAACCTCCTAAAGGAAACATCAGAAAGCTTGCGATTGGCTGCAAAAAGACCACCATCTTGCTGCAGTGAAATGTTTTTATTGCCGTTAGTGAATAAAGGCTTTTGTGAAAATTGAACAGTGAGTTCCTTTATTATTGACATACACTGTGAGCCACAATCTAAGACTTCTTTTCTACTATTGTTAGAATTCCTTAGGGATAAGAAAGGAATTACTGCATTCATTTTGCATAATAGCCTTATTTCCCCTTATCTCTTCATCTAGTTCTGCCCACAGGAAAGGAGACAGTGTTGATAACTAGTGATTATGAGGTCTGAGATCTTTATATCTGTATTTAAGAAGTGCTTATATTATATTCTGCCTGTGCATGGTTTGGACACTTTCATTCCTAATGGCAACCCCTCCTACTAAGTTTATCATCCTTTGAAGTGGAAAGTTTCTCCCAAGTATATTATCCCTAATGGCCACCTTAGAGGTACCCTTTCTCTTGTCGCTCTTATTTCTTCCTTCTCTGCTTATAGTTTCAGGGTGAGTTAGTGAACTAGCTACTATGTAGGATAAAAGACTGGCAGATTCTTGGTTGCCAAACAACTGCAGCATGTGCTTCCAAACATCTCCACTTGCTCCATCAGCTTTCAGCTGGAATTAAATTGGAGAAGGACCAATTCCAGGAGATAGCATATTAAGGAATGCAAGGTCTATTCTCAGACTATTTTTCATGAGCTAAGCCTTAGTATGTGGAGATATGGCAGGGCATTTCCTTACGAGGCATTCCAGTAATTGCAGTATTCGGAAAGGTATCAAAGCATGAAAATCTATCCCAAATGTATATACTGAGAAATACTTTCTAGCTGATTTGGTTGGCAAATACTTGGTTTTTAAGCTACGATTGCTTTGGGCTTTCAGCATCTATCACTGTGCTTTGCTTTTGCAAAGTGCATAAAATTCAAGAATGTCTAAAGACTGCATTACAAGAAATATAAATAGTTCTATTTTCATCTACAAGGCTCTCAGTTTTTGTTTTGGTATAATAATGCAAAGAAGCAGCCAAAGACCGATAGTTGTTCTCTTCTATTTTTAGGACAGGAGCTTCTCAACTGCTTCAAGGAGGTCAGTGGAGGAGCTGAGCCTTCCTATGTCCAACAGGTGATTCTTCCCTTGAGAGAAAAGTAAATCAGTGGTCTCCTCTGGTCCATTTTTTGGCTCAGCTTGCCCTTCAGAGCAGGTGGTCTCTGAGGTAGGTATGATAATAATTTGTGGAAGGCTGGGGCTTATGAAGGAGTCCAGACTTTCATTTATTTCATTTTCTTGAGCTTCTGCTTGAGAAGTGTCTGTACTCTCCCCAGTACTGCTACTATTCAAGCCAAGTGGAAGAGAAGATGTTTTTAAGCAATTGCTCATGAGAGGCATTTCTGTGATGTGCACTCCGAGGGATCTTCCAAGGGTTTTCTCTAGACTGATGCAGGACATTGCAACCTGTCAAAGGGGTGCCAGGGAGGGGAAACAAGAAGGAACAAAGTCAACATTCCATACTCAGTCAGCTTCAGCCAAATTACACTGTTCTCCTGGAAGAGATGCCACAATCACCTTCAGTTGGCAAAGCACCCCTTGAATTATGGCCTCTGGGAATTTGCAACAGGGTGTAATTACACAGCATTGTAATACAGGTTGAGAACAATCCTAAGGCCATCAGAATAGATAGCAATAGAATGTTTTAGAATCTCAACTCTGACTTTGGAAACTGCCTCTAAGCATTTTCTTAGGGCATGTTCCTCCTGCCCTCGCAGTTGGTGTAGAAAGGAATGTGTTGGCTGCAGCAACGAGGTCTCAGGAATGACTTTGAGGACAGGCCTTTGGGTACAGAGACAGGCTGGGAAGGGGCAGAGACAGGCTCTGCCAGCATGAATGGGATCCTGGGAGTGCCTCAGCCTCTTGTCATATTCCAGGGGTTAAACACTTGAGCCAAAATCAGCTGAGTTTTGCATGGTCAGAAGTGCATGGAGGTGACATTTACCTCCATGTTCTTCCCAGCATGTATAGATGCCCGTAATCCTCTGAGTTTGGAGGGTTACAGGCAGCATTATTGGAACCTTTATGGACTATCTGACCTACATACGCTGTGCACACATGTGCACCCCAGCTGCAATGTCATTGCCTGAAGTTTCCATGTGTGCAAAGGAAGGCTTCTGAGAATGACATAGAACTGTGGTGTATTTGCCACCAGTTCTCTTTGCATCAGCAAAGGGTGCACAGATTACTCACCATCTTCAGTTTTCCAAAGGTGGAGGCTGCCAGTCTCCCACACTCAGTGAGAAATGGGAGTTTCTTTTTCCTCTTCCCCCTCAAAGACAAGATATTTCATTTTTTAAAAAGGAAAGAAATGGTTCCCATCATTTTGCATCCATTTTGAAAGAGAGGTTCAAAGCAGATGGAGGTAATGTTTAATTACTGAGTCTATGAAGGAGTGGTGAAGAGGAAAACACGGAGGAATTGGGATCCATTCCCACAATCTGAGCTGGATAGGGCAGTATTCAAGTTGCCTATTATATAAGACATTTGTTTTGTGCTTATGAACAGAAGGAAAAGGAACCAAGCTGGAATGGGTTAGAAGAAACTAATTTCTACAATAGACCTATAATATGTAAGGTAGGGGCATTGGAGAAATGGATTCAAGTGAGTTCAGATTTTTATGAATATGACTAACAGATTCTGCAGTAGATCATCTTTTTCCAAATCACATTGATTCTATGGATCTGTAGACCATGTTTTTAAATTGTGGGATTTGTGTACAGGAATAAAATTCTCGTACATCCTTACACATTCTGCATGAAGGACACAGCAGTCTGAGAAACCACAGGTGGAATGTCTTTAACATCCTAATGTGGCAACAATTCCAGATTATATGCAAAGAGGACTTTCCTCTGAAATGTTATTATAAGGAAGGAGCATTAGAAACTGCTATTCCTTTCACCTTTTCTTCAGCTGCTGCATTGCTTCTGTGGGCCTTCAGAAGCAGCTCGCTCTTTTCATCTTCTGCTTTTTCTGAAAGAGAGCTGCTTCGATAGGGTTGCAGTTTCGTATGGACTGTCTCTACAGTGTTAAGCTTCACATCACTCCATACCTAAAATGGAAATTGGAAGGAATCCTTGTGTTAAAGTGCAGTACTTTTGCCTTTCCTCCATGGACATAAAAACTGGTTTTGCATTAAGCAAGTGCCCATGAACTAGGAACTAGGTGTGCAAAGAACCACCCTGCAGGTCATCAGTGGAATTTACTTGTCGATAAGTAGGTGTAGGTTTGTTGGCTAAATCTGCTCACTGATGAGGTGAGGAACTTCTGACTTTCCTGACGTTGCTGGACTATAGCTCCCATCACCACTAGTAATTGGCCATGCTGGCTGGGACTGATGGGAGTCTGAGTAATAGCATTTGTAATAGAATTCTGCACTCAGCTATGTGTAGAGTCATGAACTCAACCTAGCACAGAACTACAGCCCTCATTCACAGTTATATAATAAACTGTGATGATTTTAACATATCTCAAAATTTATTTCTGGATAGTTATCTTTGCTTTGATAGAGAATGTTTTGATTCATTTTTTCATATACCCTGCCTCCTGTTTTTAAAGTAATAGCTATTTTTAAAAGTTTCCTTTTCGTAATAAACCTGCACTATGATACTTGGCCAGTTACTGGATTCGCTGTTTCCAGCATCTAATTCTGCAGAGCGCTGTCTGGATGACTTTTGCTGCAATCAAAGAAACCACCCTTTGCCCTCACTCTGAAATGTTTCTGATCAAACCACCACTGCTCTGGATTAGCTTTTTTTAACTGCCAAATATTTAACTAGAAAAGCATGCTAGGAGACGGAACATTAAAAGCAGAACCCTGCTCAAAATGTGTGTAGAGGTGTGTGCACGCATGTGCATACAAGACGGAAAAGCAGCATTAGATTATGTAAGAAGAACGTTGCTGGTAAGACCAAAGACTCACCTAATCCTGCATCCTGCAGTCAACCAGATACCAATGGGAAACCCACACACAGGCCAGGAGGTTAACAGCGCCTTCCCTCTGTTATTCCTCATCCACTGTTATTCAGAGACACTCTGTCTCTGATACTGGAGGTAAATATATCTTTTAGTGAACTAAAATCATTTGGCTCCAGAAGGGAAGGCAAGAGAGAATCTAATTTGTGTCAATATCATTATGTCACTTTGACTTATCTATTTTGCTAAAGATTGTACAATGAAGCACTGTTTGAATATACATTCCAACTTTTGCAACCTATGCTTAAAGCAATAAGTCTGTAAAGATAACTTCTTGGTACCTGAAGGGAGAAGCAAGACTGCATTTGAATTGTATTTCTGAATCAGACCAAAGTTGGTTTATTTCATCATATGAAATGACCCAGCAGTCTCAAAATGGCCAACTCTGAGCATCATACACATGCCTGGCATTGATAGTTGAATTCTGGACTATCACGCTATCTTAACAAAGCCATGCTCCCAAACCATAATTTGTTAACCAAGAATGGCTCTGGCAAAGAACTCATGGTTTGGTGTTTGCTTCTGAATTTTGGATTGTTTAAACCTTGAGTTGTCATTACATATGAACTGAAAACCATGGATTGTTTATGGGCTGTTTCATCAGACTACAGAAGCAGAGGTCAAAAAATATGCCATTACTGTAGCACTCCAAAGGCATTTGGGATACAGAGATTGCAGTTGAGGGAGAACAGAAACAATTAAGTTAGGGACTGAGAAAACAAACCTGGCTGGTTGACAAATGCAGTAGGAGGGCAGTCCATGGTTTACATAAATGATTGTAAGAAAAAAGGCCAGTGTAGGCACCTATGAATACCAGATTCTGGAAACCGTAAGGCCTATTCGCATGTAACAGTTGTAAATCTGACTTAATTAATCCATGATTTGCCTCAGCATTATGTGCCACCACCATTTTCCTGATCAGGCTGATTGGAGGGTGCTATGTGATGTCTTAACCAACCTCTATAGGTTAGGGTTAGGGTTAAACAAGCTACAGTTAATCTGCAATTAAATGTGCATTGCATCACCCATGGTGAACCTACACTGTGCAGGGTTAGAACATCATGTAGCACCTCTGAGTGTCCCGATTAGGTATTTCATATGAAAAATGGGATTGGAAGGTATCCAACATGCATGATGGCATCTCATGGGTTAATCAATCAATCCATAATTTGCTGAGGTGCTTGTGAATGTGCCCAATGTGCCCTTGTGGTAAACCATGGAAACAACTTACTGTTTCTGCAGCAGAAATGGAGGAAACACAACCGCTCTTGTTCCTAGAAGTGAAAGAGTGGCGGCTGGACACAGAAGCCCTGAATGATGATTCATTTATAGAACTTGTTGAAAGATCACTTTTTGATATCCGTATAAGAAATCTTAAGCATGGAACAACACTTCGAATGGTTCTCCTGAAAGGCAGGAGAAAATAAAAAGTCAATCAAATGTCTAACAGATAAGACCACTTGGAGAATATGTGAACATGGCAAGACAGTTTAGAATTGTCCCTTCTCTCCTCCTTGAATGGCGGCTTGCCAAAAAGACATCCCAATACTGAGGAGACTTCTTGGTTCATTTTTTCTGCTAATTTTTTCATTCTACCTTGTTGGGCCAGTTGTGACAACCAGTGCTTTCTCCTGCCTTCCCTAAAGGTTACCAGTATAATCCTACCAGTAAATGGAGTGTGTTGCAAGAAAGAAAACAAAGGGTATGTAAACTAAGGGTAGCAGGGAGAAAACATATTTAAAAACCCATTAGGAACCTCCCCCTTGACCTCCACCACCTCCTGCTTGCTCTTCCTGGGAGCTTGGCTGCTTGTGTCCCTAGACCAGCTAATGCAGCTTCCTCTGATCTGCTTAGTGAGGAGTCAGGAACCAGAAAGGATATTGTTATTGCTTAGTTTTGCAGAAACTATATTGTACAAATAATATGTGAGAAAAACCATTTCTCTCTTTTCTCCTGTATCAACACATAACAAGCTAGTCTTCCTACTGAAAATGGATAGCAGAAACAAGTAAAACGCCTGGGTGTTTTTACAATTTTGACTACTAAAGTCTACAATGTAGATTGTAATTAGATTTTGTAGGATATTTATAAACAATCATGGACTATTCCTAAAATGTCATCTCCTTTTTATTAGAATTAACATCACAACCAAATAAGGAGAAAGAACAAAGAAAAGAACATTCTGCTTTTTTTGTCAAGGCACTCTAACTTCATGAGGAATAGATTCTGCTGTATTTCATGGTAAGTTTGCATGATTGTTTTCATTTTCATCTTCGAGACCAATCTGATGTAGATAGGAGATGAAGAAACTCAACACGTCTCAGGGAGGAATAGATGAGACCAAATGGAATCAATTATGGCATGCCTAATAGAAAGGCTGCTATTGTCTATCCCTGCAAGGCATTTTTCGAAGTCCACAGTGAATTCTTGGAAAACATTTGCACTTAAAAAACAAACTAGCAAGCTGTCCTCACTTCAGTTGAACTGCTGCAGTAGTGCCTTTGTAATGTTCAGATATAATTATCTGGTAGCAGTGATCTTGGGATTCAATATGTTGGTTGCTACACATTTATAATCCTTCTTTCAATTTCAAAATAATTACATGTTTTTCACTCCATTCTTCTCACCACTCCAAGGACACCTCTTCCAAGTGGTTTCTGGAAAAGGTCATGCAAAGCTAAAATACATACAAGCTATCTTGGAGTACCGGGTGAGTGCAGAACTGTGCTGAGAAGAATATGTAGCACTTAGTGACAGCGAGTTTAAAGTTAGTTTGTTAATTTAGGAATAGCAGACTGGAAGGAAAAAAATCAATAAAAATTGGCATTAGGGTAAACCCATTCTACAATCTATGTAAATTATGCAGAGGAAGAAAACGTGCATGCATTTAGTTGTTTTGCATAATTAATTTACTTCTGCTTCTTCCAGTCATGCTCAGAACAAAGTGTGGCATCAGAGTTCACTGCTCACCTGCTCCCAGAGGGCTGAAGAGTCCCCAGGCAAATACATTTTGGAGTGTCTTCTTCAAATGCTATATTCAAATGCAGTTTGAATACCAAGGTTCCAATATGCAAAGTTTCCCAACAACTGAGACACTAGCCAGATCACTGGAGAGATATCCTGCTATGAACTGTGAAGTGTTTCAGCAGAATCCAGCATAAAGCCCAGGGAAAGCACTTAAACATTTCAGGTAAAACAGAGATTGACTTTGCTGCAACTGTGTTCCATGAACTTATCTAACTCACCTGGTAATTCATTCTTAGTTACTTAAACTGAAGGAGAAATGGGATTAAGCAGATGCGAAGGTTTCAAAAAAGTGATAATGCAGTTGGAGGAACAATTACATATTTAACTCATATCCTATGCAAGACCATCCATAGCCTTAGAGCATCATGTTTTCATTTGCAGGAAACTCCAGGGCCTAAGACTCCTATCGCCCCTAGACTTTAGCCCCTGGGTACAAACAGCTGTCCTCCCCTATACATCCTGGACAGGGGTAGCAGAGGGGGAATGGACAGAGCTTAGTGCAAAGGTGTTTAGGCCTTGTTATGTGCTGATGAGACCCATATGCACCAGGCTGTGGACCAGGGGGTGTGCAGAGTTCCTGGCTTGTGCTCCTCAATGGGGCCCCTCCATCTCATACTGCCTCCTGGGGTCACCACATTCACTTCCTGATTCAAACTTGCAGCTTACAGCTTTGTTTACTGATCTCATGCCACTGGAATGAGATCTGGGTTATTCCTCCTATTTCTGGCATGCTTGGGTCTTTCTGTGGACATTCAGAACAAGCTGGAATGTGCGTATGTGTGCGGAAAGCAGAGAGGAAGATTGCTTTCTCTGAACCTCATCATCTTGATTCACTCCTCTCTTGCTCCTTCCTGACCTTGGAAAGCAGGCCTCGGACATTGTTCTGTGAGGTTGCAAAACTCCTAACAGGGGAGGGGCATGATTGGGGTGAATTGTCTTGGAGGAAGGGTGAATTGCCTCACTTCTTAACAGACATGTAATCGTGCAGGGGCAATTGCCCTCCTGTGCCTTAACTGTGAGTACACATGCAGCTTCCATGTAACACGGGACTGGGTAGCATTTGAGTAAGGATCATGACAAGCTGTTTGGGGGACCCTCCCAAGGTTACCCTACAGAATTATTTTATACATCTCAGTGTATGAGTACAAATGCTGGTTAAGTTCATACGAATATCCAGACACAAATGGAAGATTCAAGTGAAAGTGTTCATGCAAAGGTGTTCTTTTGACCGTCCAAATTCATTTAAAACCATACCTATCTTCAAATAAATTAGTCAGAAGGCTGCATCCACCATACCTGTATCTTGGGTGAATGATTGCATAGATTATGGGATTGTAGATTGCAGAAGCTTTGGCGATAACTGCAGGCACAGATTTGGAATATGGAGTTAAGATCTTGGCATAGCTAGAAATAAGGGGAAAGTTTTCATTAGCTAAGCACAAAATTGGTTGGCTTTTTCCTGATGTGTGTGAAGCTGTGAGGTTCTGACAAACATCTTTAGGGGAGTGGAAAAAATCGTATTTCTAAAGGGCACTTGCACTTGCAAGCTTCCAAGATTCCTTTGTTCAGCTAAGTTGAGGCTGAGAGTAGGAGAGGTGAAGCACATTCTCCTTGTGGGTACCTTTGGCTAGACAGGCTTTTCAGCCTGCCTAGTGAGCCTGTTTTGGAGGGGGAATGAAGAAGGATAGACGAGAGTTAGGATATCTTGCATCTTGATCTATAATGTCTTCTCCCCACTGGAATATCCCCATATTCAAGGTCACTTTTCTGTCCTTGGAAGGCAGCCAATATGGTTCATTTTGTGATAGCTGTGATAGGGCAGAGATCTCTAGCTCTCCCTTCCAAGGTTGCATACCGTCTCCAACATCAGAAAGGTTTTTCCAAGCAGGCTCTGTGATGTTCTTCTAGACACAGAGCATAGCACTCTGGAGACTAAACCCCAGCTTCTCTGAGAAAAGTTCAATTACTTTAGTAGGAAAAAAAATGTCCTGCATCAAGGGCAAGAACTGAGATTTCCCGTCTCCTGCAATTCCTCAGCTAATACATATATTTTAGAGGCCTTTAATTATCTTAAGCTGTGCATAATTTTCATGATTATGGCCGGTTCCAAATAAACATTGGGAGAAGTTTTAAATTTCTTCACGATTACTGAGATTTTGAACCAGTTCTCTGCAAGTGATTATTCATATGCAAACAGAAGGGTGGGTTGACATCAAGCCAGAAATGCATTATGCATCTGAAAAGTGTGGCAGCACAGAGCACTGGATTCCCCCCTTTTTTTCCCTGCAAAAAATATTTTAGGGAAAAATCACCTCTAACTAGGTGGTTATTTTAGCTCTTGTGAAATGATGGAGATATTTCAGTTCACACAGGGACTGAAATGGAAAACTGAAGATCTCTTTATTCAGAACTGTGCACGTGGGAGAGCAGTTTTTAACCGAGGTTGCTGCCCAACTCTGCCAGCATGCACATAAGCAAAAGAAGATATAGAGGAAAGACAAGGAGGCATCCACCGCCACCCGCAAGTATATGGCAAGTGCGATGAAAAAAATCTATCAGTTAGAGCATGCACTTCGAATTTCAAGCTGCACCATAGCTTTATCACTGCTTCTTCTTTACTCACTTGGAGCAATGAATTTCCATGCCTCAGCCTGTCACAGCAACGCTCTTTCTGTGTGACGTTCCGAGACATTCATGATAGATATTGTTCCTTGTAGATGACAAAATGCGTTGCACTGAAGCCTCGTTCACAGAGCGAGCGAGCGAGTGAGCAGTCAGGCAAGGAATGCGTTTTTACATCTGGATTCATGCCCTCACCCCACCTTGGCCTGCTTCTGACCAAAATGATTTCATAGGTAGCTTGCCACTTACCCTGCCCACGCAATCAGTGTAACACACGCATATGGAGACCAGGACAGGACGAAAACTACAATGGCCACAAAGGCGATTTTTGCCAATTTCCATTCACTCTTTATGGAATGCGAGACAGAGGATTTCCGGTTATAGCTGGATCCTAATTTCTGGACATTTCTGTGAATGAAAGAGCAGGAGGCATTTCGGTGACTAAGAATACGTTCATCCAGGTCTGCAGTCGGCACCTAGCCAGGTGGGACAAATGCTGGTGCCCTGGGAGTTCACTCCAGCAGATGCTAGCGTCCTCTCTTGTAATTATTGCTTACATGGCAAGAGAAGTGGCTGTCATTACCAATCCTTTCTTATTCCCATTGCCTCTGGGACCTACCCATTTTGGATCATGGCCCTGAGGCACTGAGAGTAAGGAAGGCAGAGCAGTTGTAGCTGCTTCACTCAGTCTTCCTCTCTAAAGAGCTGGGCTGCGGGAGTATCAGGCAACTAAAGGTATGTGCTTTTAACTCTGTTTATCCCCATTCCTACAACTGCCAATGCCTCTCCTCATTTGCACTCTAGTAGGTTTTGTAGGGACACATTGCTTGGCCAAGTCACCATCAAGCTTGTAACCAACATATAACCAACACAGCCAGCAATTTATACACAATATACTCCATATACTCCAGCACTTCAGAAAAAGAGATAATTTGCACACCTTCCCTGATTTGTATGCTGTTTCTTCCCTATCCTTTGAAATATAGCAGAGTCAACCTCTGCTGAGGGGTAGCTTGGGATGGGGCATCTGCATTGAGGCAGGAAAGGAAGTGCAATTAATTTGCATTTCTGGTTCCCCGCATTATTTGTAACATTTACAGTGGAACTTTTACATCTCTCTTCATGATATGTGCAGCTTCTTAAAGCATCTCTAACTATGAAGGGAGATTGCAAAATTGCATTTGGGTGTTACACAAGATGCATGCAGAAGAGGAAGCAAATATAACACATTAGTTGCTGTTTTTCGTATTACATCTACAAAGCAAGCATTCTTCCCGTTCATGCTTCTAGAAAGTGGTTCAGTGAAAAAATAACAGCTTATTTACCCTGCATCTCTAATCACTTGCCCCAACACAAAAATTATTACCCAAGTAATCATTGCAAACCTTTGTCTAAAAAAAAAAGTTACTGATTTAAGAACCAAATGTTGCTTATCATTAAGGACAAAAAGACAATGAAAGCACACCCAAAACATTTCCTCTTATTTATCGCCTTATGTCATTCAGCAGGCTTTACACAAAGCCATAAGTAGAAAGAAATCTATAGAATGATCATCTGTGAGAATATGCTTGACTTCTAGGCAAAGAAATATTTTTCAGTGCCCTGCTTACCTGCCAGTACTTCTTATTGCCATAAACATGAATATATAGCAATAGAAGATGATGATCAGAGGGATGAAGAACACGCAGCAACACAGCATCATGGTATAACTTCTGTTATTTGGTGAATAAGTTACATAGTCCCATGTACAGGAAATCATCAAACCCTCTGGTATATAGGAACCTGAGAACAATGAACATATACATTATATTATAGGGTTCATAAATAAGAACAGACATATGATTCTGTCAGTTAAGGGATACAATGTGTTAGTCTGCTGCAATAAAAACAATGAGTTTTGCATCACCTTAAATATTAATTCATTTTTTGTGGCATAAATGTATGGCACCAGAAATACTGAATAAAAGATTACTACAGCCTTCATAACCTGGTGCCCTCCAGTTCCAATATGATCAGGAATGCTGGGCATTGTAGTTCAAGACAATGGGAAGGCTGACCTATACTTCTGATTCTCTTCTGTTGCAGTATATTGTCACTTGATCTTATGCATGTTTACAGTGAATTACTTTTAAATAGAAGATGCTCTTAAGAAGGTGCATAATTTCAACTGATGTGGGTTCTGTCACTTCTTCTGGGACATGTTTGAATTTCCTCACTCCAGGGCTAGGTGAACTACTCCCAGATTCTATGTGCAGAAAGTTTTGTTCTTTCAAATAGAAGAGCATTTATTTACATAGGAATCTATACAAATATTAAGGTGCTGACCTTGACAGGCTGTTAATGTTCACCAGAAGTGCATAATCCTTTTTCTATTGAATATGCCAAACCCTTTTATATCAGCTATGAGATTAGAACTGAACACTTTTTGGACTCAATTCCTATTGGTATTTATTTTGTTGTAGTAGTTGTTGTTAATTGTTGTGATTTTAGTATGTGTTTTACTTTAATATTATTGTTATTCTTTTTCCTCATGTGTGAGACGACATGCAAGAACTTGTCCATGCATTAAGGAGGAAAGTAACTTAAACGTTCCAACACCCTAAAACTGATGGAGACCCTACGACACGCAAGCCACAGTGGCATGCAGAGCCCGCGCTGTCGGCACACAAGCCTAGTCGCCCCAGCAGACGAAAATCAGATAACAGGGTACACAGGGGCCATGCACATGCTCAGAAAGGAGTAGTGGTGCAAGGCGATGACATAACAAGCCGCGACTCAGTAGCAGTGACCCGTCCTGCCTTTAGCATGGCCAGTCAGGGCACTGCCAAGGACATATGTATATTTGTTGGACTGGCTGTGAGTACTTATTATCCAAACTAACACTTCAGTTTCCGGGTTTTGTTGCAGTGTTGGCCCTATGCGATAAATAATTCGGTTCTGCATTGCAGTTTGGGCATTGAGTCACTAAAAGGTTCACCAACACAGGGTTAGGGTTAGAAAAACAAGGTGTCCTGGCATGGTTTTGATGGTTGGAATGTGCTGAGAAAGGGCAGAAACGTTGAGCCCTGCAGAAAAAGCTGCTAAAGGAAGGCTCTTTCAAAACTGCCCTCTTTTCAATTGAACTTTAGCCCAATATTAGGGTTAGGGATGTGCACCAGGGTAGGCTTAGGATTAGAAAAACGAGGTGTCCTGGCATAGTGTTGATGGTTGGAATGTGTTTCGAATGGGCAGAAACGTTGAGCTGTGCAGAAAAAGCTGCTCAAGGAAGGCTCTTTCAAAATCGCCCACTTTTCAAATGAACTTTCACCCTGTATTACGGATGGAGTATGCACCAGGGTAGGGTTAAGGTTGGGACAACGAGGTGTCCTGGCATAGTTTTGATGGTTGGGATGTGTTTAGAATGGGCAGAAGTGTTTAGATGTGCAGAAAATGCTACCCAAGGAACGCTTCTTCAAAATCACCCTCTTTTCAATGGAAGTTTAGCCCTATATTAGGGTTAGGGCTCTGCACCAGGGTAGGGTTAGGGTTGGGAAAACGAGGAGTCCTGGCATAGTTTTGATGGTTGGAGTGTGTTTAGAATATGCAGAAATGTAGAGCTGTGCAGAAAAAGCTACCCAAGGAACGCTTCTTCAAAATCACCCTCTTTTCAATGGAAGTTTAGCCCTGTACTAGGGTTAGGGGTATGTGCCAGGGTAGGGTTATGCCAGCGATGGCCAACCTATGGCACCTGTGCCACAGTGGACCCGCAGAGCCCTCTGTGTTGCCATGCAAGCCAGGTCACCCCAGGATTGCACCAGCAGCCCAATATTGAATAGTCGTGCAGATAGTGGCCATGCACATACTCAGAAAGGATTAACTGTGCCAGTCGATGATATCACGAGCTATAGCTCATTAGCCGTGACTCATCCAAGCTTTTGGCTGACTGGTCAGTGTGCTTCCAAGAACAAATACATATTTGCTTGTTTTGGCTATGAGTTTTTTTTCCAGGTTCTATTTTAGGGTTGTAAGTTTGTGATAAACAAGAGGGTTTTGGGTTACAATTTGGGACTTGGTCTCTAAAATGTTTGCCATCATTGCTGTATAACAGGGTTTGTCAAACTTTTTCTCCAGGGGCCAGTTGCAAGCTGCCAGTGCTGGTGGTGCATGCGGGCAGGTGCGGGTGCGTCATGTGTAGGTGGCAGGCTGAGGCAGCAGTGGGGCACCCAACGAGGCAAGATGAGAGGGTGGGTAGGCATATGCCGCGAGGCGGGCGCACGACATAGCAGCTTGCTCGCTTGGAGATCGTTTTCTGTGAGTTAGCAAACCACTGCCTCCCCACATGCAAGGCGAGGTGGGTGGTGGCGGGCACTGGAGTGGGCACGTGTGTGGTGGGTCCGAATGGGCATGGCGGGCCGGATCCGGCCCCCGGGCGTAGTTTGAGGACCCATGTCGTAGAAGGTATTTCAGGAGACACTGTACTGCAGACTTTCCCTTTCTCTGATGGAGAATCTCTCTCACCTGGCAGTGAAAATGCCTGCTAACACACCAGTTCTGCAGATGTAAGGGCCAAAAAGGAGGTATTTAGGGTGAATCAGAGGACTGGATTCAAAGCCCTCTTACTTTATGTTAATCCTGGTCAACAACCAGCTCCCTAGTTTTAATTCCCTGAGGACTGGACAATAAAAGTAGCAAGCTACTTCAAAATACTGTACACTTAAACAGGGCACAATATATTGTTGTTAGGGAAATCATTTCATCCTAGCCACTGTAGGAATTGTAGCTAAGGTCAGAGGGAAAAGCAAATGCCAAGCAGGGTTGCAAATGACATCAGCACGCTGAGCAACAAGTGAGCACTGGATTTACTTCCAGGTGTAGAATCGCAGCATTAGCCATTCAAGCACCCACCTACAAGCAAGTAGGAGAAATAGACCTGGGCTTGCTGACAGCTCAAGTCTCTTCTGGAACTATCTACTCCCCATAGCTGCTTACATGCACCTGCGTACCCAGCTTATTAAGAATAAATGTATTATGTGCAAGTATTAAAAACAAAAACATAGCAGTCTTCTATGGGCAAATAATTACAGTTCTTCACGTATGTATGCTAATTCTTCCTGGGAAGGCAAGAAATCCTCTTGAAACAATTATGGGAAAGAGTAGAGATTCGGTCATCTCCTTTTATTTATACAAATTTCAAAACCTTTATTAACAAGGCTTATCTGCATTATAGCAGCAGGTAATGCCATTTTAATTAAGAGACTTCAGAGCCCCTAAATAGAATCACAAACCACTGTTTCAGTTCTCTATCAACACCAGACTTTCAGGATGTTGTATCAATAACCAATTTCAAATAGCCTATTTCTTTATTTAGTAATGTGAAAGCTTATATCTATCTATCTATCTATCTATCTATCTATCTCCCAAAACCATAAGCAGATTTTATTGACATTTGTCTAGAAAAACTTGGTCCAGTATCTTACTCAGCAATGGAAGCCTTGCTTCTGTAAACATGTCTCATAGGTTTATTGGAGAAATAGAATGAAATAGTGATGCATATTGCATATTAAAAAGTCCCATGCAGTAACTTTTTCCTAATATAAATGAGCTCATCCTAATATAAATAGGCCTTCAGAATGCTAGTTCAGCAAGAATGTCAAGAATTGTTTTGAACATCTCTATATACATGCAGATGTATGCGCAGAGAGACTCCCTGCGATTTTTCCTGCAATTTAAGCCTAGCTTTCTCCTTTCACCCCACACGTTTGCAATTTACTTGACAGATAGACTGGCCAGAACTTGAACAGGCTCGGTAGTCTGTCTTCTCCCTGTACCCATTCCTGGAGGTGGGCTGCCCAGGTTCTTGAATATTTAAAGCCTTACCTATCTACCTAAAATTTGGAGCAATACAGGAAATGGTCTACAGAAAGGCGATGAAACTTTGGACAGTCCACTTATTCCCTGCACCAGACTTGGCATGGGTCATATTTTCACTGCCACTGCTGCAAAAAAGGAGTGAAAGTGAGATTCTAGGCCTCCAGGAAAAACACTAAAAAAGTCAATGAGGCAGGCAGCCTGTGGTTACTGCTGGTTGGTCGGACAGAGTATCTATTTATGTTATTATATTTATACCCTGCTCTCTTTCCTTTTAAGGAATGCAAGGCAGCTTCTATAATTCTCCTCCTCCTCTCAATCTTATCTTCATAACAACAAGCATGTGAGGTAGGTGAACTGAGAGTTTACGACTGGCCCAAAGTCATCCAATTAGCTCCATGGCCAACTGGGGGACTACAACCCAGATTTCCTGAGTCCCAGTCCCGCACTTGAAACTACTCCACATGCTGGGACAAGCCAGTCATTGCTGTGCACAGTGGCTTTTGAGGCAGACAGGAATAATTGGTATCTCTGGAAGGTAATAGTATACATCTCAGCAAAATGGAGCATGAATTCTTCTACTGCAGGCCCTTGCTAAAACGATCTACACCAGGACATTCTCCTAAAGGAAATAATATGAGATTTGATCATATGAGGAATAGCTTGAAAATCCTCGACAGAACCAACAATGCAAATCTCAATCTAGTTTATTTAGAGTACTGCTCAGTTATGACAAATTTTATGCTCTTTGCTATAGCAAAGAGAAGAATAACCCATCTATAACTGCTGTTTACAAATAACAGAGGCACTGGAGAAAATCCCTGCTTTTAACCCAGTACCAGATGTTTTCATGCTGAAAGAGAGACAGAATTAATGAGGCTGTGTGTGAACTCAGCAGTCTGCTGTTGGGAGCCTGCATTCAGAGCTAGGCCTTGGTCATTAAATGCCTCGTAAGACAGCCTGATGTCATTTCTTAATCATGCCAACATTTAATAATAGGACAGGATACTTTGTAGGGACAAAAGTAGCTAAGTACTAACAAAATAAGTTCCATTTAAGGTGGGGGGAAATGCCTGTACTAATTAGGAAAAACATCAACTTGCAGTTAGGGTACTAAGCTAAGGTCATTAAGCACAGCTTTTGTTAATAGCATTTTTATTGCATATAAATGAGGCATCTGACTCTTAGTGTCACAAAATCCTGTGTGTGCTTAAATCCATTCAAATAACATGCATATTATATCCTTAAGGTAAAGGTAAAGGTTTCCCCTTGACGTTACGTCCAGTCATGCCTGACTCTGGGGGTGGTGCTCATCTCCGTTTCCTAGCCGAGGGGGCCAGCATTTGTCCGCAGAAAGTCTCTGTGGTCATGGGGCCGGCATGACTAAACACCAAAGTGCACAGAACGCTGTTACCTGCCCACCAAAGTGGTACCTTTTTATCTACTTGCATTTGCATGCTTTCGAACTGCAAGGTTGGCAGGAGCTGGGACGGAGGAACGGGATCTCACCCCGTTGTGCAGATTCGAACCGGCAACCTTTCGATCAACCAGCCCAGTAGCACAGCAGATTAAACCACTGCGTCACCTCAGTACAATTTAGAACATTACATAACCTGCCTTTTTAAAGACAAGCAGAAAAGTATCTTATAATTAAGCGTCAGCACTATACTTTTCTGAGTACCACCAATAGCCTAATGAAAGAACCCATGGATAACCTACAATTTTGTGTTCACACAAAACAACTGTCCAGGGTTTAAACAGCCTAGCAACAAACGATATGTACTCTTTCTGGGCTGTTTGTGCTTCTTTGTTTTTTTTTTTCACTGCACCCTTCATATATCATGAGAATGCCATATTTAACAACTTAGAATTCAACAATCCATACTATGGCTTTGTGTTATCTATGAACCACGCCACTGCAAGAGTGATCTACAAGCATTCCAGCTAAAAGGCAACCCCACACATGCTTTCAAGTTTATACCACAGCACTCTATAGCAAGAACAATTCAAAGTGGTTTATTAATTAAAAAAAATACAAATCACATCTTAAAACATCTTAACAGCAAACAAAGATGTTTGTTTAAACATCTTTTTAAGAGTAAATAGTTTACCCAAGAACCCAGTGTCTTCCTACATTTGTTATATTCCCACTTCCTACTTGAGAAGAAGGAATATAACACTTATCTGTGTGACGTAGTGCTGGGCTGGAACTCGGGACATGCGGGTTCTAGTCGCCACTTAGCCATGGAGTTCAGCGGATGACTTTGGATCAGGCACAGACTCAGCCCAGCCTGTCTCACAGGACTGTTGTTGTGAGAATAAGACTGAGAGAAGGAGGGAGAGAATTTTGTAAGCTGCTTTGGGTTCTTTGTAAGAAAAGGGGATGGATAGATAGATAGGTGATATTGATAAACAAGTCTCTTATGTTTCTTGAAAGGAGAAAAAAGGCAGGATATAAATAAATGAATAATTAAATAAGCAAACACCTTTTTAAATAATGTTCAGTATTTTATTCCATGTACAATAGTGACATAAGGTTAGGTGAGTTAGAGGGTGGCTAAAGGCATCTGTGACTAAGTGTCAGCTAGAGGATGCCTCACACATTTTCACTAAAAGAATATCAGATGCAACATGAGCTGCTGGACCAGGAACACTCATCAACTCCGTGCTGCTGCTGGTCCAGCTGCTACTGATGTCACCATGCAATACTCTCGAGAGGGCTCTCGGGCTCCCTGGTCATTGAGCATCTCTTTTACTATCCTCCTCCATACCTCAACAGACACCGCTAAAATAAAGCAAAGAGTAGGAAATATCTCTTTAAACAGCAGAGGAAAAGCCTAATGAACTTCAGCGCTGCAGTTCCCATCATTCAAGTATTTATTTAGTGTGGCCTGAACAGGAGCATAATAATAAAACTCCAATGTGGTTCCTCAGAAATGAGTTAAGGAATGGAGTTCCTGCTTGAAAGCAGCCCATCCCTAACTTCTAGATGCACTTCTAGACTACAACTCCCATTCCTTTGCTTATCCCACAGAATCTCTCCAGTTTCAGGCTGTGGCTAGTGATGAGCTGACATCAGCTGGTGTCTCCTACAAAATCTCTCTCTTCCCAGCAGACTAAGGCTGGAAGCTTCTAACCACAGTTTTATTATATTAAAGCTAGCCAGATAGGATATAATGGGTACAAAGAGTAATATAAAGGTCACTAGAAGCCTGCAATAATCAAGGCCTCTGAATATGAAAGTTGAATTTGCCCAAATCAGAAGATTTCAAACTGAATTCCCTCTTCCCTTCACCCCCAGACAGAACTGGTTCAATTCCCAGAGACATTCATGCTGCTTGTGGGCCAGACAGCATGAATGCAGGTTGTTACTTAATTTGCCTGCTTAACTGACCTGGTGTTAAACCACAGGGCTGATTAAGTTACAAACCTCCCTGTTCCACAGTGTCATCCCCAGAAACCAGAGTCAGTCTGGTGCTCACAAACCACTTGGCCTTTCTTTCAGCTCATTGACTTTGGAAATTTCCCTAAGCATTTCTCCCAGTTCAGATTCAGAGTCTTGGAATGCTGTATTGTGGAAGAGGCAGGCCCAATCCCTGCATACCACACTGCTTATTTGTGGACCTCGGTGGGATTATGCCAGTGCAATTACTTGCCCTGCAAAACTGGGAAAGGATCATATATATACATTCTTGGCAGTGACATTTATAGAGGGGAAAAGGTAAGATGAGAGTTACAAGAAAATTTTATTGGACAATATTCAGCTGTGGCATTTAATGCAAACAATATTGCACTAGCAGAAACTATGTTCTGAACTATGCACAAGAGGAAAATTCAATTAAACTTGTTGAAAATGTAATGAAACTTGTGCAGCAAAGTTCTGCTTGCACGGAGTTTGTGCAGTAACACCATGGGACACTGAGCACTGAGGCCAATGCATTTGAAACACAAGTTCTTTCCCAAGGGCACTGAAGTTTATTTTTTTAAAAACTAGGCCATCTTTAAGGGTGGCCTCACCTGAGGCAGCACACAACATTTTTGCTCTTTTTTCCAAAAACACACACTCTCCTCATACTGCAGACTCAGAATTGATACAGCAGTAGTCTTAATTTGAAAGATAATGAATAATTACAATTGATGCCCACCCTATACATCTCCAACAGTGCAATCCTATGGCTGATAAACATTCCCTAAGCAGCCACAGGACTATTATGTTTTTTTAAGCAGCAGCTACAAAGCTTCATTGCTGGGTCGCTGAGCCCAGAGTGCCCACTGGCATGGAGAGAACTGCCCTAGGTGCCTCTTTGGGGCTGATCTTGGAGAAGGAGGCAGGGTAGAGACAGTAGAGCGGGCAGGAGGGAAGAGAGCTGCTGCCAAGATTTTCCCTTGTGCTCCAAGCTACAATGTTCATAGCACCAAAATCAGTTTTCTAAGTGTATGGCAGGAGAAGCACGGAGGTAACCTTTGCCTTCGCAGTCCCTTCTACCTTGTGGAGATTTCAGAAGGTTACAGGCATCTGGACTGAGCTGTGCTCTAAGCCCACAAGCCAATTTCTTCAGACTGAGCATAGCTGGAATATAAGAAATCCTCCACTGCATTGGAAATAGAATTGCCATTGAAAACAATGTCCCAGGAACATTAAGAAATGCATTTGCTAATGCCATCAGGCTATTCCACATTTACCTAACAGGAAAAAATGGTACACACAATATGGCATGCACAATGTAAGTGGTAAAAAGAAAAAGAGTAGGTAACATACTCCATCCGAAGAGTGGGCACATGCTCCATCCCAGTGAGTAGAGCCAGACAAATATAAGGATTATGCACGAACGCTTCTTTGAAGTTCTTTTTATGGACTGCAGAGGCTTAGTAATTGCACAGTAGCGATCAACTGAAATAGCTAACAAGGTCATCATTGATGTTATTCCAAAAAGTGCCCCACAAAAAGCGTAAAAATTACAACCTAAAGCAGAAAAGGAAAAGCACAGCATTTTTAAGTTGTGAATTTGGGCTCATGGAAATAAAGAACAACAAGCAATACATATCCTTGCATAACTGATGTGCTAAGGGCTTCTTTCTGGTGAGCAGATCCCCTTTGTAAATACTATTCAGTTTATAGTTAGATGTTTTCCACCTAAGAAGGGGATACATAACCACTTTGGATGGGATCACAACACCAGTTTAAAGTATCTTTACAATGTCCAAGAGCAGATGATAGTATTCTGGCTTAATCTGAGATATATAGGAAACTTTTGCCCATGCATGCATCTTCTTCATGTAAACCATGATTAAGCCAAGATGCCTCTTAGTAACCATGGTCTACCAATCTATTTGAATCAGGGACTATAGTTACCAGCTTCAGAACTAGCCAAAATATAAACAATTGTTTGAAGCTGGCCTAATAGCCTGGCTTGTTTAATAGCTGTTGTCTGCAGTTCTCTGATTCAGATAAATTGAGAAACCATAGTTAATTAAAACTTTTCTGATTTAACTGCAGCTGTACCAAGGGAGGAACATCATGAATCTAGACACAAGCAGAAGACTTGCACTATCTTTGCTCAATGATCATCTAAACTGGGCCAGTATACATGGTACGCATTAATTGACTTTACCCTTGTTGCCTCTACTTCACTTTTTTACCAGATCCCCACAATCTGTCAACTACAGTCAGGTGCAAAATGCATATCCTTAAAATTAATGAGCATCTCTGAGCGCATGCAGAATCTAGA
The DNA here is from genome assembly GCF_004798865.1 of Varanus komodoensis. Classification (NCBI taxonomy): domain Eukaryota; kingdom Metazoa; phylum Chordata; class Lepidosauria; order Squamata; family Varanidae; genus Varanus; species Varanus komodoensis. The sequence continues at coordinate 16,725,970 of NW_025335568.1, read as the reverse complement.
AATTTGTTTATATTGTTTTTTGAGAAACCTGCCAGTAGATCCTAACCTACATGCTGCCTATCCACAGACATACTGGCTTTAAATATATATTTAAACAGCATAACGCTCTGTATATTACCATATGTTGCTACTGAGCTCTCTTTGTTAATGGAAAAATGCCACCCCCCCCAAAAAAAAATCCAATTAAAGTCACATTTTTCCAGGAATGTTGCCTTGTGGAATAAACTGAGCCATTTTTAAAAAATGTGTTTATTGTTTAGAAGAGTGAAAAATAATCCAAAACTCTAACTTTGATGTATCAAGAATATAAAATTGTTGTGAAGTTTGCATTCCATAATAGTTATAAAACTAATGAAGATAAAGAACATCTTGTTATGTTTGTTTACTGGTTTAGAAGACATGATTTACATTTATTTGATCTAAAAATTGAAAGCATGTTGTTAATCCTAAGTGTATGCAATATCATACAAATGGTATAAAAGAGAAATAGCTAAAAGTTAGAATCCCTTGGTATGGATGGTTAAAATGTCTTACAGCCAGTTTATATACAGAATTGTTTTAAAGCAGGGATTGTATTAATTATCTAGCAGGCATACATGGCAATTACATAAGGCAGTGCTTAGAGAATTCTACATGGGGCCATTGGGACCCCTAAGCACTGGAAGGTTTTTCTGTCCTATTTTAAAGCTCAACTTCCTGAGTTAAAACAGAAACTTCTGTAAATCTGTTTTTATCATTATGTCTTTTTGTATATTAGTCTAGAGTAGGTGCAAGGAGGTGATTTGGACGCCTGCATGAGGCTGGAGGGGACGCGTAAGATCTGGACTGGGCCCCCTTAGCCTATGCTAGCGTAAAAGTGCACAGAAGAGAGAGCTAGCAGGCATGGATTTACAGCGATGCCTACCTTGCTCCACAGTCCCGTATTTTGGGTGAGAAGGGATGAGAGTCAGATCATGAATTTTTCATCTTGGTCTCCTGCATTTCAGGGAAATGCCCACAGACGACCCACCCCAGGTGTCTATGGGTTGAGGCACAGGGTGCAGTTTGAAAAAAGCCAGGGATTATTGGTTGTCATTTTCAATTAACAGGTTCTCTTTAAGGGTTATTAAACACCTTGTGTGTTTGAGTTCAGTTCTTCCCTTCTGTTACTTCTTTTAAAAGGAGGGAATTAGCAGTTAGCATTAATACACACACACACAGACACAGACACACACACAATGATTAGCCTTAATTCTGTAAGGCCAGTCACCAGGAGTGATGAAAGAAGTCTTCCCTTTGGCTGCAAGATTTCCCATTCAGTTATTATATTTCTTCTGGTATTTGGTGTACACAAGGATAATGAAAGTTTTTCAGTCTCAGAGCTACAATCCAATTTTGGGATAGTCTCAGGGGCTCCATTTGGCAGTGCTAAAGGCACAGAGCAGGGACAACAGCAGGGAAAGCAGAAGTGAGCAGGGCCAGTTTGGCCATTTTCCCACCAAGCATACAAAATACAATCCAATTCTACGCAAGTATGCATGTCTGCTCTGTAGTAACAGCTTTCAGGCACACTAAGCACAACTAAGTTCTCTGCATGTCTCTTTGCTTGGGAGTAAGTACCAGTGTAACAGCTTCTATGCCTGCAAAGGGCAGCTCAAATGCCAGGCATTTACATACACTCTCATCTCCAACCACTGTTCAGAGAAAGAAGGAAAGAAGCTTATCGCCAGATGGAGTCTGCCATGACTTGATACTCTTGGGATCTTGTGCAGCTGCCATGTATACAGATCTTGGGAACTGCAGGTTGGAATGGCTTTCCGAGAATAACACCTCCAACCAAGGCTAGTATTGGACAGAAAGGCATAAAAGAGACGTAGCTGTTCCAGCTTTGCCTGACCAATGAGCATTTGTGCATCCTTGTATAATATGGGTACTCTTTGGTCCTGCTTCATGGGTTGTCCTGTGATTCTGATCTGCTCTCCATTCCTGATAGTCTGACCCCTCACCTTCACTGTGATCTCATGTGGCAAAGCATGGATTCCAACATCCTTATCATACCACTGACATGTCCAAGACAAGTTTCATACAGTAGAGAGAGGCTTAGATGGACGTACCTATGTCTCCAAGTACCCATTCTCTGTGCATGCTGTTGAGAAAGCAGATGGGAGCCTGAGTTGCAGACATCAGGAAATCGCTTGCTGCTAAATTCATTATGAAATAGTTTGCAGGAGTCCTCAGCCTCTTGTTGCTTAACAAGATTCATCATGATGTTTAATATGGGAAAGAGTAAGAAAAACTCTCAGTTAATTTTTCTTTGCTTCCACTCAGTTCATAAAATGAATTGACTCAAATTATCTAAAATGTACTGTTATACAAATGTATACACAACTTTTTTGGAATGAAGTCTAGTAAGGAAAAATAATTTAGGGAACAGATTTTTCTTATTATACAAGTGGCTCCAAGATGAGACTAATGAATGTCAGTTTTTTCTTCCAATTTTCACGTACAAAAGTCCCCACTGACACATCATTCTTGATTCCTTTTTTAAGCTAGGTTTGCAAATAGGCAGTCACTTGGGAAAACTATGTATTATGTCTAGGCAGTCAGGCAGAAATAGCAACTTTCCCAAAGATGCCATTATTTTCAGGAAATGCATGGACATGCTGATACAACCATATATTAAGATTTATCCAGAGACTAAAGTGTATTATGCCTAGCTTATATGACCTATTTTTACAGGCAAACATAATCACCAAATAAATCCTTTTGAGTTTGTTTTCATGTATACATGCCAGTCCCAATCCTGCAAGATGGGCATTGAAACTTACAGGTACAGTACTGAAACTAATGATGCCATCTTACCTGAATCCACATCAATTGTAAATGAATTCATATGCATAACAGATAACGTTCTGTGGATGCTCGGAATAGAGCACCTCCATGACATTCACAGAAGCAAGCACAGTAACAGCAATGCTATATATTCAATGTTTTTATTTTAAACTAAGAGGTCCCCAAAATGAATTTTATTTCAGTTTCAGCTTAAGTAATATATGTGAGTTTACACTATCACAGTAAATACCATGTTTTTCATGGCCTGGTCATCATAGAACAGTAGAGTTAGAAGGGGCCAATAGGCCATAGGGTCCAACCTTCTGCTCAGTATAGGACTCTAAGTTGAACCATCCCTCTCAGGTGGCTGTCCATCCTATGACCCAGCCCATATATAAAGAGAGGTAAATAATTAAAGTAGAAGCATAATTCATTGAAACAAGAATTCTGTTTTTTCAGTGGTGTGCGCTATCTATGTCTGAAGTACAACTGATTGCAAATTACACGGTTGCATTTGTACCTGTACATGATGGGGGGAAAACCAGGGCAACAAATATAAACCTAACTGAATGGTTGCAGATATATGAATTTACTACTTACAAGGTGAAATATTAGTATAAAATGTACATGTTGAAATTTGTTACTTCAACTGCAACAGCCAAAAATACCATTTAGTTTCCAGTAAAACTAGTGTTGTAGTAGTTTCATGAAAACTATAAGCAAAAAGCCACTCTCCCCACAAAATTTTTCAACTAATATTTTAAAAGTCCCACTGTGACTTTATTTCTAGTGCATGTTGTCTGCATAGTATTCTGTGCAAATTATTCTTTTGCTGCCAGTGATAGAAATAGCTCATCATATACCTGTCCTACAATGCTGTATAATGTGTAATCTTACCACATTACATCTTTCAAAAGGTAGCTTGTGTAAGCTCTGACCCATGGCTCAGCAGATGCTAGCATGCTATGCTACTCTCTAGGGTTTACAGAGGTCTTGAAATGTTAATGGGCAAGGAAAAATCAATTGACTGAAGAGGTAGGAGAAAGAAGTAGAAGATCTGAGACAGCTTCTTTGGATCATGAGGTCAAAGCTATCCCTATTTAGCAAGAGCAAAAGTCATCCTTTTCTGACAGCTGTTCAGTATCCCAGGGCCCATCTCAACAAATGTGATAACTAAACAACACTACTGACAACATCCAAGGAAAATTCATCAAAATATCAGGGCGCAGAGTATGAACTTTTAGGTGCAGAAGACAGTCCATCCAAAAACAAATTCAGGGCATAAACTTATGCGTGTGTAGACAGAAAAATATCCTACAGCTTCCAGCACTGCTGCAGTGGAATGTCGAGAGTAGAAGGACTTTTTTTCTGATCTAAACATACATAGGATGTCAGAAACTACATTTTCCTCACCTGTGACTATTTTTAGTTCTGAAATCCTCTAACATTTTCATATGGTCTTTTTTCTCAGCCAAAGGAATTTTGTAAAATTTCTGATATGCTGGAAAGGAGATTTTGACTGGGTTAAGATAACTGCATGTAGGATATTCCAGAATCAAGTTTTGTTATAGTTCTTACAGGGTGCTAAAATCATGACTCAAAAGCTACATGACAATTTTCGGTCCACAAGCACCCTTCACAGTAATACCATCAGAAAATTATCCACCAGCCTATCTCCTTGGTTCAGTAGTCTTTCACAGAGTCCAGAATAATAGCCCAGAGAAGCACGCATGATTAAGGTCTGGGGAAATCAATCCTGTGGACATTGAGAGTATCTAGGGACCATAGATTTAATTACACTCTTTCTCTTAGTCCATAGTCACTACAAGGATCCACTAAGGGGGACTCTGAAATCGGACCTTTTCTCCCTCACCACCATCTGTGCCTGTGAAGTCATTATGGAAAGAACCACATGCCGCGGAGGATCCTGGGCAGGTCTGAAAGGAAGCACTTTGAAGGATGCAGAGGGGAGCGTCCAGGATACAAGAAACCCTATAATTGGTCTAGCACCAGCCTCACTGTGTCTTCACCGCTGACAGAAGAGCATTGGATTCATGCAAACCTCCAAGTTCTAATAGCTTTTATATTCTGTTACCACATTCCAGGTTACACTCTTAGGGTACAGGATATGGCTATTTGCTGAAGCTAAGCAGGCTATTATTATCATTCATTATATTTCTATACTGCCTGTAGCTGAAGCTCTCTGGGCAGTTCTCAACAATTAAGTCACCCATCCAGATTTCAACCAGGCCCAACCCTGCTTAGCTCCCAAGATTAGGCAATATCAGGTACTTCAGGCTATATAAAAGTTTGTATCTGTTGAGTTTCTGAATAGGAAGGCATCTGAGATCTCAATGTGTGCCACCTTAAGTTCCATGATGGAAAGCTGGATTATAAATGAACTTAAATAAAATAGTTAATATCAATGACCCCAGTCTCTCAGATACTACAGGCAGTTATTATTTAGTAAACATATCTTCCACTATGTTGGTCTGAGGGCCCTCTGAGGAGATTACTAAGTGTTCTAACTACAATATTCCTGATTTCATCTCTATGTCAGGTGAGATAAGGAATTCCCTGCTCCTGAACCAGGAGTTTTCATATTGAATATGAAGCGTACTTGAATCCTGCAAGAGTCATCTCTCCCATTCTCCCGCCATGTGAAACTGAGAAGAGGGTTGGACCAACTGGACAGCTCCTCAGGTTGTTGATTTTCCCCTTCTACTAAGAACAAAAATGTCCTTCATGTTTCTCTTCAACCTGATAAAACTACCTTACCTGAAAAATGCATAGAGGACAAGGAGGTTTCCTGTAATCCCAATAGAACCAATTACAAGAACACAAGAGCCTACAGCATAAAGGACATGATCGGGAACATTCACTTTTGTTCGGTTCTGCGTTCCAAGATCCTGCGTCTGGAACAAAAAAGGAGAGGAAAGATAATGTTGCCACAATCAGTGTAGTTCCTTTGGACATAATTATTAAAGCATGAAATACAACACTATCTATGACAACTATTGGAATAGTTGAGTAAAAAAATCAGTATGTCATGAAATATGCATCCTTCTTTTTTTAAGCATGAAAAGAAGAACTGATGTGCTTCGAATGAAAATCAGGCATTGACTCAAACAAAGCATGAACATACTGCAAGAATACTTTGGCATAACAGTGCAGAGTAAAAGACACCTAATAAGCCTGTTAATGGGTAAACAGATCAGATGTAAGACAGAAATTATGTTGGCCTTCCTTTAAAATAAAAATAAAATGCCAAAAATTGATGTAAATTCTTGATGATAAAGATAATTTAAAATACTTGTGTACTAGCCTTAAGATTGTGCTAATCAGCAAATGTTTTATACAACAGTAAAATGTACAATACAACCATAACATTAATTATGAAATGATTATAAAATTTATAATCATTCAGCAGCCTCTGAACCATGTATCACATAAAAATCAAAACATAATAGGCTGGTTTTGAAAAGAATGTTATGTAGGCATCAAATACACTTCTTTAGGCAGGACATTTTATAACTGGGCTACCAACACTTCTAAAAACAGCTGTCTTCTGTTACTGGATACTGTACTTCTATCTTAGAAGGCGCTTAGAAGAGAGTGCCAACAGAAAGACTCCTCTGATTAAATTGCTTGGGAACAAGAATTAATAATCCATTTATTGTTTGTTTGTTCCAGCAGCTATAGAAGTGTGATATAAAGAAACCATCATTAGACTGTCTGATGATATCTGCAGACTTTTCACAATTTCATATTAGGACCCTGACTATTCCAGCTTTATTTCAACAACAGATCAACTCCTTCCCTGTTCCACAACCTGCTTTCTATAACATACTCATACGGCTGGATGAAGTCCTCTAGAGATCTCAAAAGCTTGGGGTGTGTGAGTGAAAGAGACCTTAAATCGGCTTGATAAAGATATTACCCTAATATGAATTCTGACATTCTTCTTACAGCCAACATGGCTATTTTTTTGTAGTGAGTAGGCCAGGCACTCACTCTTTACATGAACAGGGCTTATTGTTCACCTTGCTGGAGAGCTCTTGGAGTTGCACTGTCATGTTAGCTGTGAAATGCCAATCATGATCTGCACTGTAAAGGATTCTCCGGTGTTTGGGAGCCGAGGGCGAGAAGGGAAGGCTCAGGCTCAGAATGCTTTTGCTTTGTGTGTGTCTTGGGGATTTACTAAGATATATAACTATTATGTTACATAAAGACTAAGAAAGATTAGCTTTTATCACAAAATATCCTTGGAAATACATCTTAGGATCAATAGCAAAAGCAGATACATAGAGTTAACTATACAGAAATATATGTAACTTGACTTTATACTTTTCTTTCTGAAAATTCACAAATGTTCTTTGATCCTAATTACCTAATTATGTTATCTTTGTTATTGATCTCAATGATATTAAGAAGTTGATATTATATAGCCTCCTGTACACAAATACATATGCTCTTTTAAACAATCTAGGTAAAAATGAGCTTTGGGGTTACAGGAAACTGCAAATTTTGAAAATAGTTTGTCAAACCGTATGGAAGGCTCTTGAAAGACTCATTTACTCATTCACTTATTGGGGAGTGAAATCAAACTTCAACAAGAACAACAACAAAATTAAAATCACGCACACCCTTTCTGATTGCTCAACTAGGTCTCTTAAATGGAAGAGAACAAAAAGGAAATATTTCAGATTATTTGTTCAAATTGTATTGGAGGAAAATACATAAATAGGTCTGTGTCACATCCACAGATTGTATGAAGACTGAGTTTAAGACCCCAAAGAACAGTGTCTACTATCATTTTATGTAATAGTCTTTAAAGCCCAGAAGGCAACAGACAAAAGACTTCATCTCCTACTGTGAAGATGCACAACTTGATAGACAAATGAGAGGAATGAGAGGTAATCCATTCAGGAGTGAAAGACTCAACAGGTGAACAAAATCTTCTGATTTGTAGCACAAGGAGAAGTCCCTCTGGAAGGACTTCCTATCTCTGCAACTGCTGAATTTATTGATGAAACCCCTTCTTTCTGTTCTTCGACCTAAACATCAGAACATGCATAACTGTTTAACCCATTGAAAAATACATACAAAAATCCATTAATTTACCTCAACTCATATTGTGATTTAGCTTCATAATGTGAACTATTTAAATTTAGCAATGTAAACTAAATCTGTTTAATAAACTAGCTTAGTAACTAAATCTAGATTAGTAACTAGATCAAGTAATGTACACCATTCTAGTTACTAAACTACTGCCAGTTTGAAGTAGAACTAGACTAAAATAGTTTAACTACACAGTATAAGTCTCACCCTAAAGCTTTTCTTTTCTTTTTAAAAGGAAACTCACCTTACAAAGAGAATTTAAAAATGGAAAGTACCACCGAATAAAAGCACATAAAAGCAAATTCTCTGCTTTCTAGTAATTAAACCAGTGTGGTGTAGTGGTTAAGAACATGGGACTGGGACTCAGGCAATCTGGGTTCTAGTCCCCACTCAGCCATGGAGCCAACTGGGTGACTTTGGGCCAGTCACAGACTGTCAGCCCAACCTACCTCACAGGGTTGTTGTTGTGGGGATAGGTGAAGGAGGAGATGTAAGCTGCCTTGAGCCCTTTGTAGGAAAAAGGCAGGATATAAATCAATCAATAAATAAAATACCAGTAGTGGTACTAGTTGCTCAAAAGGATGGAATATCAACTTTTCCTTTTAATCAGCAAGGACACTGATGACATCTGCCACTCCTTCTGAGAATTCCCTCCAAATTGAGTTGCAATTCTCACAATAGCTAGGATGAAGTGCACTGGTTTGCATGAACAAATGGGAAGTCAGTTAACCCAGAATTTGCCCTCTGTGCACTGAGCATGTTTCATAGCCATTTAAAATATTCAACTACTGAGTCCTATCTAAACCTATCAAAAATCAAGCAAGTCACAGTTAACTTACAATTAGTAGGAAATGACCGTGAGTTATCTAACACATGATTAAGGGCCAGTGTTTGGCTTGGATGTCACACAGCAACCCTCAATTTGGAATGAATAGTCAAAAAGTTTGCAGAATGCACCTGACACTTGCTGCTGTAAATTATGGGTAAATCACAATTTTCTGCCATTATCTACGACCATATTGTTTCTGGTTGAAATGCAAAGTATTTTGTGGTGATTTTTCTTTTGAACAGGCAATTAAAACTCATTTACAAAAACTGATTCCTGGAGATAAACCTGCTACAATCAGTTCATTGATAAGCTTTCTGTACTTTTGGACTTGTGCCTGCACCTTGAAATTAAACACTACACTGCCGCCTACATGATATACAAGTAGTTTTGTGTCTCTATGGGACTGAAAACAGATCCACCATAAACACAAAGAATATCTGGGTAGCCAATCCTACTGGAGTCTGTTGACTGCTGCGGTACTCCTTTCCACCAGTTCTCCTAGCTGGCAATGGCTGGACCTACAGTGCTCTTAAGTGGCTAATGCTGCATCCTTTGGGATACTGTGGGAATGCAACAGGGTGGCAGCTTTGAAAACCCTGCTACTGCCACCAGGTGAGCCCATGGCCAGCAACCAGTGGCAGCATCCCTGACACAAACCTTCTCAACCCTGGTGCTAGTCCTGTTTTCCAGTGTCAAGCTGCTGAACTAGAACAGGAATCAAATGAAAACAAGTATCAGCCTGACTCCTTGCTTTGCAGGTTGCCCGCCATACTGGAACATAGTACATGTTACTTGGTAATATTCATTCAGACAATCAAAAGTAAATAATCGCATCAGAAAAAAGGCATAAATGGAAATAAAAAACTGACAGGGAAAAGGCCAGGATGTGATGCAGAAGTCCTAAGAAGTATAATCCGTCCCTGAGCTGCCAGTTTATGTGACAAGTAAAAGCTGCTTCACTGCATTAATGGACATAAACCTATTGTGTCAATGGAGCACTGTGAGAAAGAAAGAATTACATGTGCCAAGCTGTCATTTTTTTTTCAAGAATGCTGAACTTTTGGCAGCCAGAGCAATCAGAACATTTAGATCTCTGGGCACCCTCCTGTTTTATGACAACAAATGCAAAACTCTATAATCCAGTCACCTGATGCCAGAGCAACATGTTCTGTGCCTTTCTTCAATTCTTTTCCTGGATGGTGTGGGTTGTTAGTGGGTAGGTGGCACATGTTTCAGATCAAGCATGCTAGGAAAAGAAAGTGGCTGCTTATGCATTTCCAAGGGGCTTTTCTCTCCAGAAGATATAGGAAGCTGTATTTTTTTTATCTGAGAAGAAAAGCAACCATGGGGTTTGAGAGGATTCTGAATAGCCAAGTGAGTGGAGAGAACAGGGTTAATTCAGCATGGGCTTATATCTCTCTTTTGCTTCTCCTTAAGAGTCCTGTAAGCCATACTGACTGTTCAGCTTCACCCTTAGGGCTTTTAACTCTCAGGGTGCTGGCAACTGGTAAAACTGAGTGACAGTAACTTTACAAATTATAATGTAATATCTAAGGTTGCGTCTATGTCAGACAATAGTATATCACTCTACAAACAGAAGAAATATATAACTATGACCAATGAGTTGCTGAAGACAAGAGTTTGTAAAGTAATTTGGATTATTACACAAATACAAGGTTAGACTAATTTCATGCTTTTCAGTAGACTGCAGTGCTCTTGAAATGTAGATAAACACAATATAAATTCAAATATTTTGTTTTAGTAGGTTTGTATAATACTGTATGCTGAAGATAAGCAAATTAGCAGAGGGACATTTTTCCTCAAAACAATACAGTTGTGCATCTTGAACTATGGGAAGGATTAAGGCTACACCTAATAGAATTTGGATCCATAGTTAATTTTCTACTAAATGCTTTATATTTTTAAAATGACAAAGTGTGGACATTACAAAACACCACTTCTTTACCACAAAGAGCCAGTGTAGTCCAATGAATGAAGTTGGATGAGGCTTTGACTCTCAGTATTCACTAGATTCTGAAGCTCAATCCAGACAAGACGGAGGTCCAGTTGGTTGGCGGATCGGGCTTCGGAGAGGGTGAATTGAACCTAGTCCTGAATGGGGTTGCACTCCCTCTTAGGGACAAGGTCCGCAGCCTGGGAGTGCTCCTTGACCCAGAGCTTTCATTGGAAGCTCAGGTGACAGCAGTGGCGAGGAGTGCTTTCCTTCAGCTTCGGCTGATCCATCAGCTGCGCCCCTACCTGGAGTACGACTGCCTGGTGACAGTGACACACGCACTGGTGACTTCCCGCCTTGACTTCTGTAACGCGCTCTATGTGGGGCTACCCTTGAAGACGGTCCGGATACTTCAATTGGTTCAAAATAGAGCTGCCAGGCTGCTGACGTGGACTGGGCATTATGTTCACATGACTCCAGTCCTCCGTCAGCTTCACTGGCTTCCCATTGAAGTCCAGGCCCAATTCAAGGTGTTGGTGATGACCCATAAAGCCCTAAACGGCTTGGGTTCTGGTTACCTGAAGGAGTGCTTACATCCATATACGCCCGCCCGCCCCTTGAGATCTGTGGGAGAGGCCCTTCTCCGGGAACCCTCCGTGAAAGAAATTAGGAGGGTAGGTACTCGGAGGAGGGCTTCCTCTGCTGTGGCGCCCAATCTATGGAATGAGCTCCCCAGAGAGGTCCACCTGGCGCCGTCGTTATTTGTTTTTCGGCGCCAGGCGAAGACCTTTTTATTTAAGCGTCATTTTAATTGTTAATATTATTTGCTTATTTTATCTGGCCAGGGTGACTTATTTTATATTTTATATTGTTAATTTTGTTGTATATTTGAATGTATTATATTTTAATTTTATGTTGTGAGCTGCCCCGAGGCTTTGGCGAATGGGGCGGCATAGAAATGTTTTAAATAAATAATAATAATAATAATAAAGATTCATTTATAGAATTTAGGATGCTGCTATTCTTCATGGTGTTTTACCAGGGGTTCAGCTTGGGTTTTGACCTCTCAGACTTTAATGTTCAACTGCTGTGTTTAACATTTGTTTTTATGTTGGTTGACTTGAGATTAGGAAAGGTAAGACAAAAGAGAAAAAAGAAAACGCTTCTGTAAATAAATCCCTGTATTTCAGTTCATGGTATTTAAAGAAAATAATCTACCCCAAGGACCTATAGATACAATGGAAACATAAGCTCTGTTTGAAGAGATAATGAGATACAACTGAATTTAGCAATCTAATCCATTTAAAGCTGCATTTCAACTTTGCAGAGCAAGAAGAAATGCTCAATTTATATATTTGGCATTACCTAGCCGTTACCCCCAGAAACCCTGGTATATTGACTCTCATGAATCAGTGTGTGTTTCTTTCTGGATTCAGCTCTTTTGTATTTAATAGAACATGACAGCTAGAACATAGTTCACACCAAAGCTTCAGAGTGCTCAGGGCTGATCAATACAATACTGATAAAGCTTATAATGTAGTTGTAGCTGTTGGTTGAGTCCTCTTCCTCTTTATCTTTATTTCTTTTAGCACCCAAATATTTTCCACTTAAATTAAGGAAAGAGATTCTCTGAAATAGCATTTTTACTTTAGAAAACTTTCAAGTAGAGACTCGCAATGAAATGTTGGCATGTATCTTCTTCAATTTTTTTTGTAGTCTGCTTAGAGAGTCCTTTGGACCAATGAATGTAGAATATAAGTTAAATAATTATTTTTTTCTGCTTTTCATGGAAAAGCAGGAATAAAGTCTTCAATGAATGGACAGCCATGAACAGCAGTGCTCTTGTTCAGAGCAAGCCAGCCTACCATCAAAGCCCTACGGCATTGTTCACGGTTCAGTGGAAGGGAAAGGCTTTGGGGAAATGAGGAGGGGAACCCTTTCCTAACATCCTAAAAGTGTCTCTCAGTGTGGTATAAATCCTTAAGAGGTGCTTTATTGCAATATAATAAGGAAGGGTTAAAAACATAAAAAATAAACCTCCCCATATCTTTCAGGGAAGGAAAGTTTTTGATCTGATGATATAAACTTGTATGAATACAATCTAATCACTTCAAGATTACTGTAAAGGGCACAAATGGGCCAAATCGCACCTTCCCTGTCTCCACGTTCTCTTTTGATAGAGCTCACCACAAGTTGCACTCCTTCCTGGGCCAGCAGCGGTGGCATCTCTTCCACTACATAAAGCAGGAGCAGGCAATCAATAAGGAGCTGCAGCTGCTGGAAAGGCAGATAACAAGAAGCAGCAGAATATAGCAGCAGGTCCTCCTGGCCACCTGCTGCTGCTGATCACTTTCAGCAGGCCAGGAGCAGTAGTCCTTGCTATTATCTGTCTGTCATGCTCCAAGGCAGCCTCAGGGCTCCATCTACTGGCCGAGCACCAGAATAACAGCCCTGGTAGTTGTAGGATTGGTCCCACAATCTACTGCAGCTGTCAAGGTCTTCATGAGCACCACCTGGGAGCCATGGGGGAAGAGCTGGCTCTTCCGTCCAGAAGGTGCCCCAGCAATAGAGGTCTTTTGACTTGCTGTGGTGCTTCTTGCTTCCCGAGTTCTTGCTCCTGCACCTCCTTTGTTTCCCTGCCCCAGATTCAGGCTAAATATGAGGAAAAATTTCCTCACTGTCAAAGCAATATGACAGTGGAATCAATTGCCTAGGAAAGCTGTGGGTTCTTCCACACTAGAGGCATTCAAAATGAAAGCAGACTATTATCTGAGTGGGGTGGTGTAACTTGGGTGTTCTGCACTAGCAGGAGGCTGGACCCAGTGGGCTTCTTGGCCCCTTCCAGAATCTACTATTCTGTGATTCTATGTTAGAGTTGGAAGGAAACATAAGAGGTGATCTTGTCCAATGAAGTTCATTATTCCTGATGGATGGCTGTGCAGCCTGCTCAAATACTTCCAAGCAAAGGCGAGCCCACCACCTCCCAAAGCTGTCTGTTCCATGGTCAAACTTTTCTTTCCATTAGGAAATGTCTCTTCACATTTAATTGGAACCTGCTTCCTTGTAATTTCTAGTCTTGTTCCTTGTGCCACAGAAAAGCATATGCTCCATGTTCTGCATGACTGGTCTTCAAATATTTGAAGACAGCTATCATGCCTCCTCTTAATCTCGCTTATTGAATGGCTCCTCCGCTCTAATGGTGGCAGAATAATTCACTGCTAACATTTCACAGAAACGCATTCTCTGTATTGTCTGTTATATAAAGTTTGGGCACAGGAACGCTGTTTTTAAACTTCTCCTTCAGCACAGTCTAACTCATTGGAATTGGGGCGTATCACTAGAATGAGGACTTATCCTTTCCAGTTATGCTGTTTGTAAACAACAGACATAACCAACCAGGGAAAAAGCCCATAAGCATGAAGCTCCCCCCACCCCCCAAAAAACCATGGATTTACAAACTACACTGCAAAATGGAAAATCTACTTCTCAGCAACCAGTTTTCCCATAATGCAATTACCACAACAAGCGAACAAAATAACTGCCTTATCAATTTGAAATATTGGGAAAAGGAAAAAGAGGGGTGAGACAGAATGCAGCATGGCCATTGCAAAAAAGGTGAAAGGCATTGCTTTGAGAGAATTGCTGAAACTCGCAGGAGCACCATATAGAGATGCTTACATATTTAAACAGGGTATCTGATCCTAACCCTAGTTTCCTTTCTCCTGCAATTAATCTGCAACTGTTTCTTTTGTCATGGTCTCTTCAACTAATCATACACAGGATCAAATCATCATGGTACTTTGAGGCATAATGAGCATGAAAAATCCAGTTTTTAAGTGTTCTGTTAAGTACAGACCGACTGAGCCAGTGAGAATTTTGTGCCTCTGATTGCTTATTCTAATTAAAATAATCCTATTAGAGCTTCATTTGGTTTCCTTACAACATTTGTGCAGCTGTTATTAAAGCATATGCAGAAGCCATTTCAGCTCCTTGATTCGTACTTAAAATCGTTATCACCTATTTTACACCCCCTGCAGAACAGCTTCAATTGAACAAACCCAGCAACACTAAAATGCACAGGAATGGTTTGTACAATCACCACAGTCCTTATTAGTCATGGCAGGTTGTAAATCCAAGATGCTGCTGCTGCTGGTTATGTGTGAACCTGGTGCGGGTGGGTTGTTTGATCAAAAGCAGAGGTAACCATTAGTGGGGAATCAACAGGATGGTGGCCACTGCCAAGCAGGGTCCCCAAGGGCTCTGTCCTGGGGCCAATCCTGTTCAATCGTTTCATCAACAACATGGAGGAAGGGGTGAACAGTCTGCTGATCAGATTCACAGACGACACCAAAACTGGAGCAGTGGCCACAACTGAGGAGCAGGTACTCCAGACCCAGATGGATCTGGACAGACTATGGAAGTGGGCAGGAGACAACAGGATGGTGTTCATGTGGATAAGTGCAAGGTCTTGCACTTATCATAAGTACAGCTTAGGGGACAAGTGGCTGGAGAGCAGCACTTGTGAGAGAGATCTTGGGGTACTGGTTGAATGCAGGCTACACATGAGTCAGCAGTGTGAGACGGTGGTCAAGAGAGTGAATGATACCCTTGGTTGCATAGCCAGAAGCGTGGCTTCTAGTTCAAGAGAGGTATTACTACCACTGTATACAACTCTGGTGCACCCGCAACTGGAGTACTGTGTTCAGTTTTGGGCCCCTCGTTACAGGAAGAATATAGCCAAGTTAGAGTCAGTGCAGTGTAGGGCCACAAGGATGGTGGCCGGATTGCAGGGAAAGCTATATGAGGTGAGACTGAGGGAACTGGGCCTTTTCAGCCTGGAGAAGGGGAAAATCAGAGGGGATCTGCTGGTGACATATAGATATGTGAGGAGGCGTCACATGGAGGTGGGTAGAGACCTGTTCTCCCCTGCAGAGGAGGGCAGGACACGCTCCAACAGAGCCAAGCTCAGGGAATCAAGGTTCAATTTGGATGCCAGGAAGTTAGGACCCCTAGGGTATGCAATGGGCTTCCACGGAAGAGCTTTAAGAAGGTGAAAAGGTATGGGCCCAAGGTGGCCTAAAAGAATTAAAATAAAACAATACAACAGAATATTTTGAAAAGTGGGAAGACCAAGAGCAATGGCATAAACCATGATGTTATCATGACATTTTAAAAATCTTTTTCCAGTGCAGTAGGCACCTACTGCTGGTAGAAAAGTATTTATAATTAGGATTGGATAATAGAGAAATATATTAATTAGTACCTCCAAAGGTATGTTACTCTTTTATTTATACTTATGTTTTTCAGCAGTAAATTGCAAGCGTATTAGAAGTAGCAAGTTGTTGGTTATTTTTTTAATTAAAAAAAATTTAACTCCATCACTTCTGAGAAAAAATGTTAAATGGAAATGTATCATAAAGATTTAAAGACCTATTAGAACCTGGAAGATTTTCCCAGAATATGGAAAATCTAATCTTTCAGGTACAGTCTGATGGAGAAGGTTGAAACTGCACTCTTGCACAGCTTTTCCTCATCAGTTGCCATTATATTTCACAAGGAATATTTTCAACAGCCATTTGTGAGGGCAGAAGGATGTTAAGCTTTTTTTTTTTTTTAAAAAAGGCAACACCTGTATCAAAGCTTGGAAGTTATTTTTCTTCAATTTATGTTTCATAAATAAAATTTATGCTGCACAGATAGAAAACTCCCTGCCAAATCTATGCTATCATAACCATAATTCCAACTTTTTGTCTTCTGAAATGTAAAGGCTGGATTTCCTACCAGCTTTGAATAAAAGTTGAATTAGTATAATTTTACTGGTAAGTTCTTAGCTTAAAAGAAAGGCATTTTTCAAAGTTCTTCTAAAGAATGAATTATCTGTTAGAAACTTAGAGCAGATTTTTAAATGATTCAAGTTTATTTCAATGAATAGATTTATAATTTCATAGTAGAAAAGCAAGAACAGTCTTCTGAGCAACCAAACAATATTTTCAGAGTTAAAAAGAAGCTGGATCATTTGGAGAGCTACTGGTTTAAAGAGACATGATTTAATATAGCCATAGTACAAGACAGGTACTCCTTCATAAGCAAACTTCCGATCTTTTTTATTCCATTTCCAAAGAGCTCAAAACAGACCACAGTTGCATGTGGAATAGAAAAAAAGTTGAATATTTTCAGTGATGGTTCCTAAATTTGAGCAGTTTCTGTCCCAGGCCTCTGGTTGCACCAATACTTCCACATGGTATAATTGCAGCAGTCAAGCAAGTGCTCAGCATGAGGATGTCATGGAGGACACGTGGAGCTATTTGCAGCCATCAGCAATGATATTAACTGATAGCAAACTCAGTTCTCTCAGTGCCACTCCTTATGCATCACCCAGGGACAAGCAAATATGCAGCAAGTCCAAAGTTTGAAGATATGCAAAAAAATTAACTAGGCAGAGGAGGGAATACGTTGGGAAAATTCAGCTAAATCCTGGCATAAAAACATTGCTTATATGTGTCTTTGTGTTATAAAAATCAAACCTGCACTCTTTGTCAAAAGCGTCAGCTTTCCAAGCCAAATCACTGTTTAATATTGCTGTTGCCTTAGGAAAATGGCATTCTTTTCCCTTCCTCTCTTTCACTCTTCTTCTTCCCTCTAGCTGAAAGCCAGGGCAGACAGGCCATTCAGTCGAATACACAATCGCGGCTACAATGTTGCTGCATAGTCCCAGCAGGAATTCACAGTTTACCAAGAAGTATTTAGTTAGCTAGCCCAGAGCGTTTCCCATGTTATAGCCAATTAGAAAGGTGCAGATCCATTACTCAGGGTCTGAGCCTTCCTGATAATGGAATGCAACAAATGATCATATAATTTCATGAAAGATTTCTCAATAGCCAGAATTTACATGTTTAAGCGGATCCAGAGATAGGTTCAAGTTTCTGGAATTTACTCAACTGAAATGTCAATACACTGCAATTAGAAATATTGTAATCTTATTGTCACTTGTATGTTTGGCTGATCTTCCTTATCTGTTCTGTATATGATGACCTCAGAATTTCATTGTAAGGTCTGCATTCTGTCAGTAATTGCTCTGTACATGAGCAGGAGAGTGTAAAATGCTCTGAAGTTGTACTGAAACCTGGCAGTTGAGTTTGCCTCTGCCCAGTAATACATTATTGTTAGTTACTGCAGGGAGCCTGGGGCTTATGTGAATAAAGCAGTGGAAGTTCAAACATTTGATCTTCCCCACGAACCCGAATTTTTATTTCCTCCTCACAAATGGAAAACCGAGATTCTGTCAATCACAGCCCAGTGAGGACTCAACATGTTTAGTGTGCATGGAATGCTGATGATGGTGGTGGAGAGAAGAAAACAAAAGAGGGATGAGGTGGGAGAGGATGGGAGAGAGCATGGCTGGAAACCTGAACAGAAGAATTCCACACAGCAACATTTTGTGGCAGCTCCCATTGGTGCATCTTAAGGGATATTAGCATGTGAACGCCCGCCTAGTGTTGGGTTAACCTTGTTGCAAGCAGGTTAAGGAAATGTTAAAAATATCTAGAGAGAGATGGGTATGGGGGAGGGAGAGGGGAGGCAGGTAAAGCATTTTGAGGTCAGTGGCAAGGAAAGGCAAGAAGTAGAGGTAATCCGTAGCATCTATTGCAGAACGCCAATGCCATAGGCCTACTGCTAGCTCTTTAGAAAAGCTTCCTTTGTCACAATAAATTTGTTAGACTTTGAAAATGCTACAAGATGTTGCTGTTTCTCTGTTGTAACAAATTCCTATGGTTACCCCCTCAGGAATTAAAAACAACTTCTGTTTGGATTTGAGAAGAATAAAAATGTTCTCTCTAAAAAGGTGTTTAGACATCTTCGTAGACTGTGTTTACTAAAATACTATGAATGTCAGTTATCATTGCTTGCATAATCATATAAATACATATTAAACAGATTATGATATTATAATCCATACAATCCAGTGAAAACACTTATGGTGTGAACATCCATATATGTTTTCTCAGAGATATTTTCCACAAAGTTCAATGGGTTTGCAGCCTAAGCGCTTCTCTACACAAGGCATTTATTGTGTACTTGTGAACACTCTTACTCATGACCTTTCATGAGGCTGCCATCCTCCAGAGCATCCCCCCAAACTTTTTATTTTTTTTATTTTTGGCAACCTTTTGGTGTTTGTCTTTAGAATAAGAAGAGTCTGGTTTTCAATCCCAAATTGCATCAAACCAGAATGAAAGCCTTGTGTAGAGTTGCAAATATGCCATATTTAGCTTTACCACAGTGCCACCTTGTGTTTGGCTAATAGAATGCATAGAATGGCAGAGAAATGCAACTTCCCCCAGGGCAGGGGGGCTGTGTTAACGTTATTGCGCTAAAATGTTCAGTAAAGAGTTATTAAAGCTAGACAACTGTTTTCATCTTGGAGGTGGAAGTAAAAAGCAGAATCCCTTTTATATATATAAGTACACAGACCAGCACAATTTAATTACTCATAAATTGTCAGGATCAGAGATAAGCAGTGCGATGGGAAAGCTACATTAGTGGATGACACTGAACTATTAATGATGATAAGGAATGCTCAAGTAGATGCTGAAGAACTTGAAAAACATCTTTCCAAACTGAGTGAGTGGGTAGCAGAATGGCAAATTGGATTCAGTGTTAAGTAAATGTGAAGTTTTACATATTATGCAAACAAAGCACCATGCCTGCCCAGGAAAGAGACTGGAATTTTGTTGGATAACCCAGCATAAAAATGTTAAGTCAGTGTATAAGAAAAAAATTCTAAGTTAGGGAGTATTAAGGACTGAAAATAAGATATCAATGGTGTAGCTAGTTTTGGAACTGTGTGTAGTTCTGGTTATCAAGAAATGGTGGTGCTTGAACACTGCAAAAAAGAATATGCAAAAGCCATAAAGTGTTTGCTTTTCTGTAAGGAAAGGCTTATAGACACCTTGGGACTTTAGCACAGAAATAACAGATGAATAAGGGAATCATGACAGATTTAGAAAGTAATAAATTGTATGTTAAAAGCACATGGAGAAAATCTCTCTTTCTGATAACACTAGAACTCAGAATCATTGACTGATTGGCAACAGACTCGAAAAGATGATATTATGTAACAGCTCAGTGTGGTACCCTCCAGATGTTCTGGTCTATATTCTCAGAATCCTTACCACTGATATGTTAGCTGGGTCTGATAGGAGTTGGAGGCCAAAACATCTGTTGGGCATAGAGTTGGAGAGGACTGCTATGTAAAGTCTGCTGCCACGAGATGTGGCAAATGCCACTGAATGGTTTAAAAGGTTGGTTTTAATTCACGGGTGACAAACTCATCATCTATTAGCTATGATATGTAAGGTTAGAATCCATTTATGTGGGAGTGAGTGCTAAAGTACTTTATGGGGCTTCTTTTCAGTAGACAGGTATAAAATTGCACTGTAAATGCAACTGCACGGTTTAGCAAACATGCTCCTTTGAACTCCATTTACTGAAGGAAAGGAAAGTAACAGAGAAAAGTAGCTGCCTTCGACCTGGAAGCAGGTGACTGACTATCAGAGGTCTATGGATTTAGATGGACTCCTGGTCTGACACAAAGTATGACCCACCCTGCAGTGCCTTGGCTTCCACTCAAAGCACTGCCCTTGCACAGCAAAAATCAACTATCTAGCTGTTTTGCAGAGCAGAATTCCTCTTGCCCTGCACAGGATACCCATTAGTTTGGATGGTTGCTGGCATCCCCATAGGAATATGGCGCAGAAAAGCTGGAGTAAAACAGTCAAATTTTAAATTAACTATTTAATGAAAAAAAAAAAAGAAAATTCAAGGTATATAGCATATATACAGGTTCTGTGCACATGCATGTATTTAAAAAAATATAGGCAACTTGATCAAACATTTGATGAGTGTTTTTATGTTCTTCATGTATAAGTCAAAATTTACCTAACCATATTCACAGCCCGGGAAAATATGGAACAAAGTCTAAGACACAGATAACAGCCACATAAGTCTATGACCCTAAGATGTAAGGGAAAGGATAAGACTCAAGGGAGGCAACCAAACTTACAGAAAACGGGGATTCCCAGCATGAATAAAGAATTCATGCATGCAACGGTTCAGCAACACGATCTTGCACTGCATTGAATGGAAGGGATGGAGCTTGTTTACCCAAAATGTCTGCACCTCCCAGTACTCTGGGTGTTTTTATATGTTGCTTTTATTTGGTACGAAGCAGCTGCAAATATGCCAAGGTATATGGACCATACTCCATGCATACCTGGGTTTCTCTGAACATCTTCTCTAAGTCATTAAAAACCTCTCTCTTTATAATTTCACGCAAAACTGAGTAATACATGAAAAATCAATTTCTCTTTGTGACAGTGGGGAGTATAAATCAAAACATTAACTCCTATTTAGATGAAGCCAGCTACTATCTATATATAATAAATACAGAGAACTGTAGTATTTAACCTCTTCAGTATATTTGTTAAAGATTGTTCCATAACAGATCCATTACTGCGATTTCCAGCTTACACCCTGTATGCTGGGGTTCTATAAACATTTATATCCTGCCATAAACTTTATTCACTATATTAAGTTCACAGAAATTGTAATGCTTTCAAATCCCAAGCAAACAGTAAGCAAGCAGAGTGGGAAGCCCCAACTTGACCATGTCCCATCCAAGTTCTTTCTTTCCTTCCAACTTTCTGGCTCTTAACTTTCTCTTGTTACCATGACATTGCAATGATTTGCCAGCAGCTCTGAACTTCTCTTTGAAAGAAGAGAGTAAATAAAACATTTCCATCCCCCAACCAAAGTCCTTTTCTGACTCCTTTTTATTTTCCTTTCATTCCTTCTGGTTGCTCTTTTTCCCTCCCTCTCATCTTCCTAGCTCTTTCTCTCGCTTCCTCCCTCCCTCTCTGCCTCTCTCTCTGGCTCCCTTTTTCTTTTCTCCCCTCCCTCTCTTCCTTCTCCCACTGCGCTCCTCTTTCTCTTCCCCGTTCCTTCTTTAGGCTTTCCTTTCTTGCATCCTGTCCCTGCATCGTCCCCGCTTTCCTTCCTTCTCTCTGGTCGCCCCCCAAGCCCTCGTCTCTCTCTTTCTCTGGCTTTTCTGCACTGTTTCCCCGCCTTCTCGCTCTCTTGCCCCGGTCACAGCCCCCGGTCGCCCCGCAAAGCCGCCTGCACCAGACCGCCAGAAGCGCATCGCGCCGCCGGCAGGTGTCTCGCACTGCCTCGCCGGGAAGCAGCGGGGAGGCTGGCGGCGGCCGGAGGAGGACGCTGCGCCCGCTGTGCCCTTTGCCCGCGCGGCTTACCTGCTCGGGCGCCTCTGCCATGCCGCTGGCCGCCTCCCTCCGCTCCCGCCGGGCGAAGCGCACTGGAGCCGCTCGCCCGGAGGCCGAGGCGCAGCGGGCAAAGGCAGGCGCGTCCCCCGAAGATGCCTCACGCTGCGCTCGCTTTCATCCCTCGGCGGGACTCTGCGCCCGGCCGCTCTGCCCCGAGTCGCGCCAGCGGGGAGCAAGTGGCGCAGCAAGCCGCGAGCGGGCCAGGCTGCGTGCGCCTCGCAGCAGCTGTCGGCTCCCGCAGAGGCGCCGGGCCGAGCCAGTTTAACCTCGCCCGCGCGCCGATTATCATAATGCATGGGACCCCAAGCGCGCAGCTGCAGGAGCGCTGTCCCCGCCTGCCGCGGCGCCCTGGGGCTCATCGGGCGGGAAAACGAATGAGGGCGCGGGGCGGGGCGGGGCGGGGCGGGGCGAGGCGGGCGGAGAGAGCGCGGCGGCAGTGCGCGCGGTCCGGGCGACTGCGGCAGACTCGCCCGGGCTGGGTCTGCACGTGCGGAAGCATCGCCCAGCCTGGCTGGTGCTTTCCACAGAAGGACACAGGATCAGACCAAGCCGTGCTGGATCAGGCCCGCGTCCTGTTCGCAGAGTGGCGCACCTGCTGCGCACCGGAAACGCGCCAGCGGGGCAAGAGCGCAGCAAGCAGCGCCCTGCTGCCCAGGATGCGCAGCAGTTGGTGCACGTAGACATGCTACGTGCTGGAGGTAGCATATTTCCGTCAGGATTAGTAGGCTTCTCCCACGGGAATTTGCCCAACTGCGTTTTTAAGCTACCCAAATGGGTGGTCATCACAGCTACTTGTGGCCGTGAGTTCCATCGTTTAACTGTGTGCTTTGTGAAAAAGTTCTTCCTTTTAGCTAATCTCAGGCTCCCACCTGTCAGCTTCATGGAGTGACCCAACCGGATTCTAGGATTATGAGAGAGGACGAAAAATGCCTCCTGATCCTGATCCACTTTCTGCACACAATGCCGATTCTGCACACCCCTGTCCCGTGTTGGGGTGCAGCTGCCAGTATCGCTCAGCCAGGCTAGCACATCTGGAGGGCAGTAGAGAAGGCTGAGGTAGAATGACAGGTGGGCAGGGCAGGCGGTACCACTTCAAGAGAGACGTCATCTTTTAATGTTCTCTTAACCCAGCCCCCCTTGCATGTGTTGAACTACAACTCCCACCATCCCCCATCAGCATGATGGTTGTAGGTTGTAGCTGTAGTAGTCAAACACATCTGGGCAATTTCAACTTGGGAGATATAGCCTGATGATAAAGCCTCACCAGAAGCAAAAAAGTAGCACCATTGGCAGGGATATTTTAACTTACCTAATTGCTTGCCCTGCTGGTTTTCCATTTGCCTGGATTTTTAAAAAGTGGAGTATTCAAATATGACCATCCCTATCCTTATAACAGCACAATTAGTTTATACTACCTTGTCCTTCCACATCACCTCAGTAAAAGACTGACAATGCATTTTTTATCTAGTAAGAAGTTCTGCAGTCATGATCTTTGGGGTTTTCTTCATACAAGTGCTTTAGACTGTTCTTTCTCTAATTCAGACATCAAACTTAACTGGCATAGACCTGCGTTCATATATTATTGTGCATTCTATCCTCTATAGAAGAACTGTAGCTCAATGCAAGTGTATAGGGTTTGTACACAAGACATTCCGATTATTGACAGATCCAGATCAGAAAGACATTCCATCTGACACCCTAGAAAGCTGTTCCCTATCCCAGCATAACAGGGAGTTATCAGCAGCTTTAAGGAACCCTGAATGCCTTGCATTTCTGATTGCAAGGTATTTGCTTACTACTACCTTACAAAGAGATCTAAAGATGTTGATAATAGGAATATTTGGGATCTCTCATTTTTTCTCCTGCAAGAAAACCAAGGCAGCTTACACGAGTCTCCTTCACAACATCACTGTGAGGTAGGGTAGGCTGACAGCCTGCGACAGCTACTAGATGCCGATTTAAAGTCAAGTCTGATTTGGCCAATGGCCGTGTCCTCGGAAAGTGTATCATACTGTCAGTTTCGCTGGAGTAAGATTAATATGATGCACGTTTTCTGCATGCTGCACCATGAGAGCAATCACAGGATGTGTTTCTTAGCAGTACAGGAAGAAGTAGATGAGTAATTCACAAACATGACACTGATCAGGAGTGAAGACATGCAGAATTATTGTTATTATGTTCCTCCACTTGTAATCCTTATTTAAATTATTGACTAAGCAGCTTATGATTTTAAAATAATGTTTGTGGGGGGCTATATCATTAACTGACAGCCTGATCTCATTAATCCGCTTTCACTGTGGCACAGTGAAGTCTGGCTTGTGCCGCCGCTGTGCTGGGACACCCTATAGATTCACCCTATAGTCCAGGTAGGTTAGAAGGGACACAGGAAAATGTCATAAGCAAAAGGAGCATTCATTTCAATAGAATTATATGCAGGCATTTTCAGAAGATATAGGTATCACAGCTGCTAACCTTGTGAAATACCATTTTAATTTCTCCATGGATTTGCTTCTTCATTGGTATCCAGCTTATTCTCCAAATGTGAAAAAAATTATTCCTTTTGATTTTATATTCCTCCATATACAATTGTGTAATTTTTTCAGCCTTAAAAAATCTGACATGTATATTCAGAAATAGATCCCCTTAAGTTCAGTGGAACTTACTCCCTGCTGAGTGGGCAGGCAAAGTTCCTTGGCCTCATTTTTATTAATAGCGTGAAAGACACATGTGAACCTTGCACAGCATAAATAACCAGCTGTCAAGAAAAAGTTCAGTGATGTGTATTGTGATGCTCTTGATAGAACTGGTATTTCAGCCATTACTTTTTTTCTCTTTTTAAAATGAACTGCACTACAGTGATCTGACTTAACAGAGTAAAATTTAAACTGTGCCTGCCCAGTTTAAAAAGTAATGTATCAATACACAAGATGCACCTGTTGCCTCATGCAGACCTTGAAGCTTGCTCATGTCGTGGACATATGAATGATGGGTCAAACAAAATTACCAGAGCATAGAGACTTACTACAAAAGTAATTTTCCAATTTCCCTCCTGTAGCCACAGATATCTGAAAAATTGCAACACTGATGCAAATATAGGCTTCTTGTTGTTTGACAGTTGGCAAAACTGCCCTAGCTGTTGACTGAGATGGGTCCACCCAAACATCTGAACCCTGGAACTGCCAGAGCGTTCAGTTCAAATGAACAACTGGAAATTTTAAGAACACCCACTTGAAGCAAACCTGGAGAATGCATTGGTGAAGGATGGGCAAATTGTTAGTTGGAATGCCAGATTGTTGTCTGGAAATCCAATGATAAATGTTTGTAATAAATAATAAATAAATAATAAATAATGAAAAATAAAGTGTCTGAAAGAAAGGAATGCCTTTGAATTCTGATTTGTCCCACTGCCCCGCCAGTAGCAAAGGATACTTTAGGGTTCTTGTAGAAATGATGCTTTTAAAAAAGGTATATGTGTATATCTTTAAAAATGTATGGCAGCATCTGGGCCTGACAGGGTATTTACCTGTAAAATTTCCAGATGACATTCTATAAACATCTAGACAGGAAGCTTAGGGTGGCTATCGACTTAGAATGTGAAGGAAAGAGGTAGTTAGTTTCCAGATATGTTCAGCAGGACTACTTGCCGTGAAACAGAATAAAATCCAGGGCAAAAATCACATCAGAGTGGCTGCTAAGACCTCAAAAAATACTCAATTTGAAAATGGATGTGGGAAGCAACCTTGAAACAGTAAAACATGCCTTCCTTCATGCTGAGAGAGAACCACAAGTATAAGCCAGTCCAGTGATCCTGAACATTTTCCATAAGCTGCCGGATAGTGTTCCATTTTTTAAGACTAGTACTGTGCAGGCATAAAGAAGTCTATAATGGATGCAAATGATTTTCTACAAGTCTGGCCTGTGGATTCCACAGCGCACTGGCTTTACCCGAGTTATGCAGGCTTGCACACTGTTTTTCCACTTTGGAGGGGAATTGTCCTCATTCATATCATCACATTAATGCTGATTTCCTTTAACTAACGGAGATCAATGTATATGCATAAGTGTGCAAGTGTGCATTATCACTGATGCAAATTAATACAAGCACAATGAAATTTTAGTAAGCTGAATCAATGGGTGCATGATGGAAGGAAAGATGCCTGACAATCCACAACACACAGCCAGAATGGATTTAACAAAATCCATACAGCTCTAACAGCGTGTGCATGTCCTTTGCATTGTGTCCCTAACCATACTGGGTGTCCCAAAAGTTACCCTACATAGGGAAAATGGGAAATTGTAGCTAAATATACCTTTATTTACAGAATATTCATTACAACATTTTACAAAATATTTACAAAATATTATCTACGTGTTGGCCACCTCTTTCTACATGCACATGAAGTTCCCTCTTATAAATGTTTCTCTTATTATATTATGAAGTATGAGTTTGTTAATGTTTCCTATGTAGGGTGACTTTTGGGGTACCATATACATTTAATCCTTTTAATGCATTTACATTAATATTTACTTACATTTACATTAACATTTATATTAACATAAAAGTAACATTTAATAAAGAATACATACATCTACTTGCTGTGGCTTGGAGACATGAGAAATGGATCTTAGTTAAATTGATGCTCATTGCTGAATTTTTAAAATAGTAGTTTTCTACTGGAAAGGTTTAGTTTTCTAGTTTTTTGTTTTCTGTGAAAGCCCTGTGGGGGGAAATAGATCTCAAAGGAATAATACCTAAAACTCTCCTTAGTTTTGATTTGAAAATGGTATCTTCACTTTAGGATATCTGAATGTACCTCAAATTAAAGATTTCATTTGCACAGCTGATAAAGCTGTTATGAGTACATGTCAATTCATTATTTTGCACACATTTTTTCTCCTTCACCAAATGCACTAATTATGATTTGAAGTGAAGACTGCTGAGAAAGTGTGCAGCTCCTTAATCCTTTTCCATCAAGTTGTTTTTCCTTCTTAAGAAAATGCTTCCCCACCCAGAAGCATTCATCTCATTTTCCTGGGTGGATTCAGCTCAGAACTAAGCAACTTGGTACATCTGGGCACTAGTGCACTGTGGACACATTTTTTTGGCACCTACGAAGATGTCCTACTTCCTCCCCCACTCATTAAAAATAACACTTTTTGCTGGCAGCTGGACTTCATATGAATTGCGGTTTTGTTAGCCCTGAAAACTGGTTTCAAAGGAATTCAGTGTGTGGTGGCTGGTCTTCTTCAAATTACAGAGTCAGTTTATTTTGTAAAGCAAAAGTCTGTATAGGAATCACACGTTCTCTTTGTTCTCTACCATTATTCAGATTTACTGTTGACCTCTAGACCAACAGCTTACATCAAATACTTTATGCCGTATGGTTAAAAATGTTTAACTATATGACATCTTACAAAAGTCATGGCATTTTCCAATTTGAAAGTGATTGTAGCCTGCCTCCGCATCATCTTTATGGGGCCAATATTTACATCGCAAGGTACAGAGATGAAACAGCTACATCTCTTGTAGCATTATGTATATAATTCCAGATTATCTTATCTAACTGACTTTGTATCCCTTTACTGATCCACCCAAAGAGGGGGCTGTTAGGTATGTCATTAAATACATGGCTGAAACTGATAGAGATACCCATCCTGTAACTTAAGATATTCAGTGTGATGGCTTTAAATTAGACAATTTGGTATAATCACTCATTGCAATTTCCAATATACTTAGAACTATATATATCAGTTCTGAAATTGTTAATAATTTTATCATTAAAGTCAAAGGAAAGTATTACTTTGCTACAATAACACTTGTATATATATTTATTTCAGTTTTTAAATTGAAGAAAACAGATTCCCTGCATAATAGGGAACAGGTGTCCTCTTGTACTTGGCCTCAGGGAACAAAATGTTTTGACCTGCCCAGCTGGTGCTTCTTTCTCTCTTTGGATCCTTCGCAGAGCAAGGGCTGATCACAATTGCTAGAAGCCTGAACCGCAGAGGACTTTTGACATTAAACCAAGGGACGCAGGTTGCATATGTATAATTTCTCTGATAACCATAGATCCAGCTGTGTGTGGAATTGGCTATCTAAAAATAGCTCATCATCAAACTTTATAGGGCATTTGAGCAAAAAAGTGAAACAGGTACTGACACCAAAATGACTGATTTGTTCTCTCCTGAAATCTCTCTGCGCAAGGTTTTGATTGTTCCGGCTATCATTAGCTTGTGGACTTCAAAATCACTTGGGGCTTGCTTATTTTCTCAGGACTTCTGATTTGATAGTCTGACTTCTGTTGCCAGGAAATAGGATGTTGAAAATAGAATAAATTCTGGGAGGAAAAAACAAAAGCTTCACAGTTTCCATTACGTGTACAAAATGTCTATCTTTGTATGGACTCAAAAATATATTTCAAACCTCTTCCCCAAACAGTCCATGACTACACTCTTGTGTCCATGGTCCCACTAGAATTTTCAAAAGGGTGTGTGGTAAATGATTTGGTGTGAAAGGCTTTTGTGCAGATTGCACCTATAATAAAAGCAGACAAAATGCTTTGCTTTGATGAATTGTTCATACTGTTTAGTGGATTTCCAGCTGTCTGGCATTACATCAATGCAAGGCAAAACCCAGCTATGTAGCTTCTGGAGAAGAAATAAGACCTTCTAATTTCATGGGAAGATCAAGAAGTTATAACTTTGAAGATGCTCTGTTGCTTTTTCAGTTGAGAGAAAGTATGAAAGTCTGATGAAGATTCCAGAAGGCCACTTTTTCTAATTTAGGGGCTAAGGATGGGTGAGGAACAGGGAGTTTATGTTGGGTTTTTGTTTTCATTGTTTACAAAATGTAAATAAATACAAAAATATCCTTGTAGCAAAATAATGTTTTGACTTTATTGCTATACAGCGTCGTTCTGAAATCAGCACAGACAGAATGCAGTTGTGCCTTGTAAGATCAAACCTGCTTGCTTTCTGCTCCGTCTAGGTTATCCTTCCAGCAGGCAGACCATTGTTTTTAAGGTGTTTTAGCCTGTAAGTTGGTCTGGGGGTTGGGTGCTCTTTTTAGATTCACAGATTCCTAGAATAGCAGGGCTGGAAGGGACCAAGAAAGCCACTGGATCCAATCCCCTGCTAGTGCAGGATGCTAAATTACACCATCCCACTCAGGTGACTGTCCATTTTGGCTTGAATGTCCCTGGTGTGAGAGAGCCCACAACCTCTCTCGACAACTGGCTCTTCTCTCATTTTGCTCTGATTGTTACAGTTTATTCTATAACTCTTATGTTTCTAGTGTATGTTAACATTTTCTGGTTTTTTATCTGTTTTAAATTATTTTGCTACCTGCCTTGTGTGCCATTTTTGACATGAAGGTAGGGTATCAACCAATTTTTTTAAAATATGCTGGGAGGCAGTAAGTTGGCACAAATGATAGAATTTCATTGGGGAAATGAGAAATTTATCAGTGATAGATTTATTAAGGACTAAGAAAAAAGTTTGCAAGTGCCAATATCATTGGTGTTCTAGGTTTCACCTAAAATTTATCTTGACCAGGTCTGGTGATTTTTCAATATTTTAAGTTGTAAACATACTTCTCCCAGCACCACAGACACATAGTTGTGTGTGGGACATATTTCCACTCCAAGATTTCCTAGAAAATGGCTTGTGGTAGTAAAATGCCACACAAACACATTGCGTAGCGTTTCCCCAGGTTCTACATACAGGTTCTACACACATCATCATAGCAAAATATGTTTCTACAGTTTGTAGGCAAATTATGCACAGATGGCAAACATGTTTGCGTGATACATATTTTTTACACCAACTTGAGAAGGATTGAGCATGTACGCATAGAACAAGAGAACAAGATCTCTGGCTTGCTATATTTGCCTTGAGTAAGATTATGGAACTCAACATGAATGCTCAGTGAATTAGGATGCACTCTCCATAGCGCTCTATAGCACCTCTCACCCCTAAAGACATCCAAAGTGCTTAGCAAAGTTAGCAAGTTAACATAGGAATAGCCATTTTATCAGCAACTAAAAACTGTTCTCACTGGGATGCAGTTTGGCAGCTAGGAGATTATTCCATCCAATGGAAACAAGGGAGTAATTCTCTGTGGGCCACCAGTAACATTTCCTGGAATATTTGGGTTATGACTCCTCTTTGTGCAAAGAGCACTGCAGGCTTTCTAAATAGCCAGTGGTGTGTGGTCCTCGCAACTAAATCTAATTGCATGACCCCTCTCTTTAGAACACCCTGCGTTATTACTGCTTTACATTTCATTTTATGAGTCCACAGAGACATATGCAGAAAAACAAAAGGCCAAACACAGATATCCTCAGTTCTGGCGCTGCACTCAATGCTTGTAATAGGAATACATATGCTTAGCTGGGGATAAATTCTATGGGAACTCAAGGGAACTTATATCTTAATAGAAGTGCGCTCTATGCATCTATTTGTATCCTATCTGCTTCTTCGTAAATTGTAATTCTACAGAAAAGCCCCTTTTTTGGGTACCATATTTATGTCCTGGTGAGTCAAAGGAAGACTGAGCCTTTCTCCCACAAATAAGGTAACTGTGAAGTGAGAGCTGATGCTATTTTGATCCAAAGGTGTCTTTGGAGTACAAGGGGAAGCATCAGCCTATGATGCTGAGGTTCCCTTAGATCATTGATGCTACCCAGAAAGATACAAAATGCAAATACAGAATGTTTCTTAATAAACAAATAGAAACAAGTTTATATAGTTGACTTATTTTATAGTTGACTTATATCTAACCTGCCCAATAACTCCCGCTCTCTGGCCAGATATAGTAAGATTTAATTGCAGAAAATGAGACCCTGATTGCTTAGTCTACCAGCAAATCTTTATTTTGTTTAATACTAAGAAAGCAGTCCTTCAGTGATTATCGCAGAGGTTTGTTTGCCAAAGTCCTGTCATCTTGCAGTGATGTTTAGACATTTCTCATGTGGCGATACAATTTCTTGCTCCAAGGGTCCTAGCATTAGCAGCAGCATGCTAATAGCTAAGAAGACGAACATCTGTGATGGATTATTTCTTCCTGTGCTCAGCAGGAGTGCTTGTGGTGAGCTCCAACTGAGCCAGGCAGCAGCAGCTCTTCTAGGCAATAGCTTGCCACGCTCTTCTTTGTCTTATTATATGAGCCCCCAGCATGATTGGTGGAATGATAGAGCTGGGAGGAACCTCAGAGAGCATCTAATCAAGCTCCTGCTCAGTGAAGGCTCTGCCCATGGCAGCATGAAGCTGTTACATCCCTGACTCATGGCTATCCAGTCTCTCCCGGAACTGGTGGGTTCTCTAGGGAGAACCCACCACCTCCCTAGGCACTCTTTTCCACTGCTGTACAGCTCTCACTATTAAGAAGTTTCTCCTAATGTGAAATCAAAATTTGTTTCCCTGCAAATGGTTCTAGTTCTGCCTCAGAGCAGCAGAGAAAAATCTCACCTCTATCTTCTGCAGGACAACCTTTCAGATACTTGAACACTGTTTTCATGCCCTTCCTTAATCTTCTCTTCCCTGGGATAAACATGCCCATCTTTTCCAAATATTTTTCATAGGATTTGGTTTCAGGACCCCTCATTCCTCCAAAGGAGCATTAGGCAGTGAGTCCTGCCTTCTCATTAGGTGCCCAAAGCATTTGAGTTTCATCTTCAGTATCCGGCCTTCTAAAGAGCAGTCAGGGTTGATCTCCTCTAGGACTGACCTGTTTGATCGCCTTGCAGTCCAAGGGACTTGCAGGAGTGTCCTCCAGCACCACAATTCAAAAGCATTAATTCTTTGGTGCTCAGCCTTCCTTATGGTCCAACTCTCACAGCCATTCATTGCAACTGGGTTGACTATTCACACTTTTGTTGGCAGGGTGATGTCTCTGCTTTTTAGTGTGCTATCTAGATTTGCCATAGCTTTCCTCCCAAGGAGCAAGCGTCTTTTAATTTCTTGGCTGCAGTCCCCGTCTGACATACAAATATGACATACAGTATGCCCTGACTAATATGGCAAACAAATTGATTAATTAATAAGTATAATTTTCTAATTGTGTGATTTACAAATGTATGCACAAAGTTGTGTGAGTATATTTTAACATATGGTTACAATGTGGTATTTTCTTTAAAAACAATAAATGGATTGTCTTTCCTTTTGCCTTTGTATGTTAGTTATCAGAGCATATAAAGGCAGTACACGGTTCCTTCAGTTTGAAGTTATTTATTTTTATTATATCCATGGCAAATGGACATGAAAATGGCAACTGTTGGCTTCGTGTTCTTCTGCCCATTGCTTAAATTCTACCTGCCCATCCTGCTTTTCAGCAATTTTACTGCACTATTTTTGAGCCTGCTTTTAAATCCTGTTTTTATTTGAATGTTACTTCATGCTGTTATTTTGTTTTCTAGCATTTTAACTGAATACCCTGAAAGTTAGGATAGTAATCCCATCAGCCTCGTCACTATCAGCATCTGTCTTTGCCCCACTGTGACAAGGTTGACATGATCTGTCATAGAGGGTGTGAGGCAAGGCAAGAAGCTGCTAACCAGATGGAAAACCCCACTGGTCTGTAGGGTTGTGGGCCTGAGGCTTCCCCTGCTTGGGTTAAACTGTAGGTTAGCCTTATGTCTGAGCTGGGACTGTGTGTCAGCCCATGTCCTAAAAGTACACTTGCAACTTTTATGCCTGAATGTATATTTAGTTAAGCTTTCCTGGTCTTATGGTACAGAGTTTCTGAAACATAAGGATAATACCCATACACCATATGCCTACTTCAGTTCAACTGTTCTGGACTCATCAGATTTTCTGAGGTGATGTCAAAGTCTGCTGATATAATTGCAGGCAAGCTGGAAGTAAGTGGAATAGAGAATTCCTTGATTAGGAACTCTTAACCCATAGCTGAGTGGGCCTAGCTATACAGATTTGTGATGTCACCGCCTCTGCTTTCTGCGAACACGTAGCTATGCAGCTTTCTGTCTGAAGTGGCATCCAAATAGACTTAATAATGGACCAAGTTTTAGTGAGTTGATTTTTGAAGCAACACTTACTCTGCTGGCTGTCTCTCCTGATAAACTCTTTGCTGAGGTGATTAGAATATCTGACTAGTGATGCAGATCTCATTGGAATGATCCTTAAAAATTATCTCCTTGTCCAAAACCCATCAGCAAAGAGACAAGCATTGATTTTGTGTTAGCCCTAAAGGCTAATCAGTTGAATGTTAATCACATACTTCTACTCCATGGAGCTCCCAGCTGTGCTCCACATATCTGACATGTTTAAATTGCATTAAAAATGCAATCAGGTAAAAAAGTATTAAACTTTGAAAAGACAATTAAATAATATGTTATAGATGCGCACAAGAATGGAAAGCAGAAAGAGAGAAAGGAAGAGAGAGAGAGAGAGAGAGAGAGAGAGAGAGAGAGAGAAAGGAAGGTGCATGACAGAATTTTTAGTCCACTGTGCTGTAAATTAATAATAATATATTTTAAAAATCTTGAACTCAGCAAAATTTAAGTGGTAGAATGTGAATAAAGCAACATTAGGAACAAATGAGCATTAATCCATTTAATCAATTAAAAGGAGGGTTTGCAGCTCTGGTCTTAGCTTGGTATCTAAATGCATAAAATGAAAATATCGGGCAAATTTCCCTAGGAAAGGTGTTCCACAGATGGATAAGCACAACAGAGCAAGCTCTTTTCCTGGCAGCTACACCATCAGCAGAATGCTTACAGATACTCGGATGCTATTCCCCTTCTACTCCCCTGCCCTAGTGCTCATGGACCTGGTAGCACCCTGGGCTTGCCTCCAGACCAAGATACACAGTCTGACAACTGGGAGCAGTGGGGCAGGTCCACGAAGCCCCATTGTCATGGTCAGACCATTTTCTGGTGCTATTTGAATGCAAGGTGTTACTTCCCCGCTGTATTGGTTGGGGACCCATTTGGAGACCAACAGGAGGCCCTGTGCTGTGGAAGCAACACAGCGAGGCAGAAGACAGGGAAGGGGCAGGAACCAGAAAGAGGAACAGCCAGGAAAGGTGCAGGCACTGAGCTATAGGAAGTCCTGTCTGGGTGAGACCAGTTCTGGGGGAAAGAGCTCTTGAATAGCTCTTCTCCCAGGACTTCCAGCTGGTGCTTGTCAGTAGGCTGAGACCTCCAGGAGGCCTTGGGAAGGAGTGGTGGTGCCACTCTGCATTGCAGGTTCTTAGCAGCAAAATGTCTGTCTGCACTGAAGTGATAATAAAAGCAGCAAACCTGCATGTTACGCTCCACCATTTCACTATAAACACTAGGAATTTTATTCCCTTTTTCTCTAAACAAGTCCATTTTAAAATCCTACAGTGCTTCTTTTCTCTTGGTTGTTATAAAAGGATTACTTTATGCCACAGTTTCCTATGCTTTTAATTTAGCACTCCAGCAGTAAACTGGCAGCTCAGCAAACCTATTAGACACGTCCTTTGAAGCAAAACAAAACAATTTGATTGATTCAAAATTGAAAACCTATCAAACCAGCTGATACACATAACGGACTGAACTCCTTAGTGGTTTGTATT
Organism: Varanus komodoensis; assembly: GCF_004798865.1. Classification (NCBI taxonomy): domain Eukaryota; kingdom Metazoa; phylum Chordata; class Lepidosauria; order Squamata; family Varanidae; genus Varanus; species Varanus komodoensis. Next base: position 16,691,357 of record NW_025335568.1, on the reverse strand, counting down.
AATGAAGGCTTTTTTCTTTGGACATAAATTACCGTGCAGACAAGCAAATCATTTATGAGTTGTTTTCCCTATTTTGGGTTTGTTTCTCTGGCTTCGTTCTGTCAGCCTACAGAACACTTTCATTTTCAGCCTAATTTATTTGTTTCAAAGTAGATGGCAGAAACATGTCAGATACAAGCTATGATTCTTCTGGCATCGTGATGGTTCATGATATCATAACTAATCATAATTTAAATAAATCAGTAAACCAACAACAAACCATGGGCTCTATTTGTGGAGTGTAGCTGGTTGACAAACCATGGTTTGCTTGCGGGGAGGAATTTAGACACAGCAATCCATATCACATGTGAGAGTGGTAAATCACAGGTCAATTCATTAGTTGAGTAGACAATTAGTTCTTAGGTTGACTTTAGGTGCCCAAGTTTGCATGCCATGAAGGTACCTGCAGTTGGGTCAATCAAGGTGGAAATGGCTTGCATGCAACATGCCACCATCACATGTGAACAGGGCAAGCAACAAGCCACATTTCTGCAAATGACACTGTAACTTAGCATGATGTGCAACTCAAATCTAAATGTTGTCCTTGAACAATAAATCAAAGGAAAAGTACTTTATGAGCCCAGAATACCTGCCTGCCCTTTTCAACAGAAATAAAGACACCTCCTGAAGATGTGACAAGAGGGAAATTATGCCAATTTAACATCTACTGCCACTAAGCATCATGTTCCATTCCTGTAGATGTTTGATCACTGGGAAGTCTGGTAAGAACTGATCAAAGCTGCACCTCCTGGGCTAATATGCAGATCATAATTTTAATTATTCACCAGTTTCATGCTTCCTGAATATTTCAGTGCAGTTCATAGCTCAAAAATTATATTTAAATAGATTTAACATGGATATCTTATGAAAAAAATGCATTGAGAAATGTCTATTTTGAGAACCATACTTTTAGGGACATGTATTGCATGCATATTTTGAATGCAAATATTTATGTGTATTAATAAAGCAAATCAGATTTTTGTGCCTAGATGATGGAATAGACCAGTAACCAAATCTGTAATTGGCACAGATTGGAAGCAGATAGACAGATGGATAGATAGATTGAAGGAGCTTTTAAGGTGGAGTTTTAGATTGCAGTGTCAAGGTCTATTCTCAGAACCAGTTCCACACTTCTTAACTTATTTGCATCCAGCAGCAGTGCAGGATTTTATACTTACACGCTACAGAAACCTCCTTAATTGCAGGCTAGCAATAGCACAGCAGAGTGTCGATAAAACTTTCCATTACATATATATAGGATGGCATCCTTTTTGTGCAAAATGCTGTTTCCCAATCTGTGACTAGCCTGCAAGATCAAGGCACTTGGTTTTAGTAGCACACCTGAAAAGAAGGAGGGCACCTCATAGTCTGGATAACACCTGTGGCCATGCCTGTGGACCTGGCAATGTTTTCCATGCTGTGCCACTCCCAGTTTCCCAGCGCAGTGCACAGGGCCAAGCAAGATGACTCAGAGCAGGAATAACAGAATCACAGGATCTTACACCTGGAAGCGTCATGAGAGCAAATTCAAATCTGTTTGCTTGTTAGCATGAAGTTTACATGAATGGGTTCAAAAGGACAGAATTTACTAGCAAATCACTTTCATGCATTAACCAAAACTGCATACAACAATTTTAGATAAACAATACATAGAAATTTATCATCTTTGTTCAGGTGATTTACTATGAAACCTGGAAATTTCATGGACTATATAGCTATCTATTGAAAGCTAACCAAGCATTTACAAACCTAATTTGTTCTGGGGCTTATAAATGTCTGCACATATAAACTCGTAATTAGATTTCAGTAAACTTAGAAAGCAGCAGTAGCACCTGAAAATGCCATTACTTTCCACATCATGATCATCATCGTGGTTAGCTTTCAACTTACGTGTTAGGTCAGATCTTGTCATTTAACCATCCTCAAGCTTTTGCCCTGCAAATTTCAAGCACTGATAAATCAATGCTCATTCTATCAAATGAGTAAGGAAGTTTGCATTACTGACAGAGCAAAGGCAGCAGTTATTTGTAGAAGCACCTTGTGAAAATATATGGGATTGAATAATAGAGCAAATGAGTTAGTTTTTATAGGGAACCACGCAACATAAATGAAACTGTTAGAGTATAACTATGCAAGCAGTTCTGTCTTAATTTAGTTCTTGCCTGCTTACCATCATAAGACTAATTTTTGTACATGTCCTATATACTTTTTTCCCACAAAAAATGCTACCGCTGTTACTAGCCCAGTGGAACTCCCGCATCAAACCAGGGTAGCTTGGCCTGTTTGCCTTCAGAAAGCAGCTTGTTTGCTTTTTCAGTTTTCATGGTCTTACTTGCATGTCTCCACTTTTGTTCTCAGTGGTCTGTTTAGCTCTTTCCAGAAGATGCACTGGGAGAGGGAGTGAGCTGGCTGTACAAAAATGAACACCGAAGCTCAGCCTTTGTAGACCAACTTTGTAGACCAACAACTCTTTCCATACACAGTACCTTATGCATGACCACAGGTCTGAACAGTTATTCCTGGCTGCATCCTGTTATCTCATCTCTTTTAAATATTTTCAGTGCATAAATTATAAAAACTCAGTTTCATAAGCATGAATGACTTGCTAGCTGGCCATGGCGCCAGTCCAATTTTCTTTTTGAGCTTTATACACTTTTGATCTTCTCCTAGTGCTTTGGTGTAATTCCTTATGGGATATCATGGGCCACTTCTGACGACACTCTATGTGATTCTACTAGAAAAGCCCAAAAGATGGAAAGAAGTGCACCAGAAAATGAAATGCAGTGTGTGCCTCAGAGACACGTGGAACAAAACCACAAGCAAAGGTTTTCTTTTACTTGGAAGCAAACCCAAGTATGTTTCCAAAGCAATATTCAGGTTAGTCTGTTGTGGAGCAAGCAAGAAAGGGCCTCATGGCATCAAAAGACTTACACATTTATTATGGTATGAATGCTTGTGAACTAGAATTCTTTTCATCTGATGCATGATATTGCTATCCCCAACTGGCAGAGAGAGAAAAATGTAGGCACTGAGACAGAGGTACGCAAGAAATAGAATGATATGCAAGAAATAGAAATAGTGACCATTACATAAATGCTTAATAGTGTAATCTGATGCGTGTCTATTCAGAAGTAAGACTGACACATGCATAGAACAGTGAGCATGCCCTGTGCTGATGCATGTTTGTTAGCAGTTAGTTCAGCCTTTCTCAACCCGATGACCTCTAGATCAAGAACCCCAGAATTCCTTTTTGGTAGCCACATTTGTTTGGAATGATGGGAGAACTTTCTGGAGATATCCAGATAGAAGTAAGTTCTGCTGAACTCAGTGGATCATATTTGAGAATGGATCTGCAATAAATCAGGTGACAGAAGTTAAAGCATTCAAATATTTTGAAAGAAATACTGAAAATTATCATTGGAAATATTGAAAGACATTGGCATGAAATGCATTCATTTAGCTACTACCTTTGTCTTCAGTGTGAACCAGATGTTTTTGAGCTGGGTATTGCCCTTATGTGTTTGTTCTCATTCATAATAAATACAGATTTAGAAGTTTCTTAGAGAAGTAGGTTCTCATTCAATAAATGAACAAAAAAAAGGAAAGAAAGACAAAAGCTTTGCTAGGACTTCTCTACATGAGGACTAATTGTGTAGTTCATTATCCCTCACTCACAGAAGTTTGTAGGGCTTTTGCACAACATTCTCTTTCACCAGGGACTCTCCTGACTTTTCCAGCCTTTTTTGTGGCTTTTGGTATTTTCCTAGATGGCACCATTCTTCATTACAGTGGCCTCGTGTATTTTCACAATTCTGCTCTATACCATGGTGCCACTATGAAAAGGCAGAGAGGAAAACACCCAGGGGTGGGGTAAGGTGGGGGATCTGCAATCCTCCTACAAATAGAGTAGCAGAAGAAGCCAGGCTATGTAGAGAAACCTTAATCCTGAAGAAAAGAAGCATCAATGTCTACGTTACACCTTCACCTGGATTCCTAACTAAAACCAGAGCACAAAACTGGTGCTTGCAGAGAATTCATCAAAGTTTCCAAGTTTACCTCGTTTCTGCATTTGGCAGGCTCCTGTGCATGCACTGTGAATACTCGTGGGTAGGAAGTTCAAAAAGCTGTTCAACAATTATATTACTATAATTAGATTAGAAGTCACGTACGGCCTGCTTTTCCCCCCTGCATCCTGCACAATCCTCCTCCTCTCCATTTTATTCATTCAACAGCTCTTTGAGGTAAGTCAGTGACTGGCCCACAGCTGCCAGAGAGTGTCGTAGCCAAGGGGATCTAGAATGCAGATTTCTGCAGCTGCCTACCCTCTGTTTCTCTCTTTATTGGCTCTGTGGAAAGCCATGAGGCTGGAAGAAGCAAGACATGTGATACTTGCCTGGCCAAGTTCTTGTGAGCTTGAGAAGTCAACATGGAAGAAGTCGATATGGCAGCTGAGGAGAACTGTGATGCGCTGGTGAGGGGAAAGGGCATGATATGGTGGTTGAAAGGGATGCAACATGGTGTGAGACATGTATTTCCCTCCTCTGGGATTGAGAGACCTTGTACCAGGACTGACCATTGCATGTTCTTTGCCCCGCTATGGCCCCAGTCAGATCACACCATAGCTTTTCACAGTGGAATGGAAACTGGCTCAGGCCCTAGAGTACCACTGGCTATTCGTAAAAGAAAAATCAACTGTGTGGAACCAAGTAGACTAGGAAGTGTGGTTTTAGAGCAGAGGTTACTGGAAGGCGTATTATGATCTACTGGTAGTTCTCTGTATGATTTGTGGTAGATCAGTAATTATTTCTGGTTCTCATTCATCTAGTCATAATAGCAAAACAAAAACACACTCTCCTCCCACAATACTGATGAAATGAAGAAAACTTGGAGTAACCCAGATCTTGTAATCGAAACAAATTCCTGGGTTCAGAATTCTTTAATTCTAAGATTGTTTCTAGATGGAAACCCTGAGAAGGCATTGTGCCACTCTTCTGTCCTTCTCTCCTTAATGGATTTCCCACAATAATAATTGATGATGATGATGTGAGAAAATGCAGGAGAGTTACAAGCAGATGTCTGGAACCTGGATCCCCCATGGAATTCCACAAATAAGGCAGAGTGACGGTGCAATAAAGCCTTGTCTGCAGGCACCCTTGATAGATGTCTTTTGCAGTGGGTTCTTCTTGGTGAATCTTGGGCTTCTGCTAAAAAACCAAGTTGGGATATCCACCCATCCTGGGTAATGGTTCCACTGATTCTGACACATGCAGAGCACCTGTAAAGTCAAAGGGAAGGCATACAGACTATGCATTCAATATCTCAGTGGAGATAAATGGCTCAGAAAGAGAGTGTTTTGTTAGGTGAGAAGGGCAGTAACCAGGGAAACATTCCTTCTCATGGAAGAATTGGGTCTGAATGCTCAGAAGAGTTTGAAGTAAGACAGATAGTTATTATTAACAGTTTACAGAAGCTTAATTCAAATCAGATTATAAAAATGTCTTCCCACTGTAAAGTGAATATGTCAAATTACATGGTAATTTAGAAGTGTTGTTATTTTTCTTAAGAGTAGGTTGAACTCTGCGACTAAGAAAGCAAATGAATAACAATAAAATCTGTCAAATGTATGTAATCTTTGGGGCTTATCTCTAAGTATAAGTATAAAGTCAGCTAAAGTTAAATTTGCCTATGAGTTATCTGATCCTGATTCATGGAGTTTCCAGGAGAAGTAAGTTTACCTTAACTGGGTCCTATACAGCCCACTGGAAGGGCTCTTAGCCATAGCAGAATGTCATCAAGGTCAACCTTGCCAATCTGGTGCCTTCCAGGTATGTTGGTCTGCAGTTCTCTTCATTCCAAGCTAACCTGGCCAATAGGATGGTGGCTAACACATGATGTGCTCCAACACAACTGGAGGTCCACACATTGGAGATGGCTGCCTTGGATAAGAAAAGACAGAAGGGTACATCTCTACACTGGGTTGTACTTAAAGAAATGAACTGTATAGGTTGTCTAAAACAAGCAGCCAACTAATAGGAAATGTCAGTAGACATAATGTATCTTCTTGCTGTAGCGCAAGGATCAATCCAAAAATGATTTTCGTGGCTAGATTGTATGGTGAATACCAACAACTTTCCAGGCATAGCTCTAGGACTGCTTTACAAATGCTGCTATTATGTAATAATTAGATTGACCAAAAAGTATGCTAATGAATTCATCCCTAGTGAGAAAGTTTCAGCACAAAAGAGGCACTGCCAGGATTTTCCCAGGCAGAAAAGGAAATTTTTTATTTCATGGGAAAACAACCCATACATAGAATTTTATAGTACGTGCACTGTAGTTGTTCTTCCAGCCTCATCCAAAATTCTTCTTCAAAATACTGCTTCCTTTGTGCTAATTTAGTCACTACATACAGACATGTGTAATATTGCCCCCATTTTTAAAAAGGCAAAGCAATGTTAAGAAACCATGTGTGATGGTGTTGTCAAATGAGAAATGGAGACCATTGGTTAGGAGATGTGCTAAGCCCGATTGGGCAAGCTCCCATTAATGAGAGGCTTCAAAAGCCAAGGAGGACCTGGTTCAACATCTGTGACTGAGAGTCATGTCTTTTAACACATGGTGGAGCATGTAACCTCACAGCTGTTTCAGCTGATCACCTTGCAAAGCTTCTCCAAGCTGGTGCTTTCCAGATGGCTGGCAATGATGGGAGTTGGGAAGGTTATCAGGTTGAGGAGGTCTGATCTGGCAGAATATTGTTCAATTCTTTTCTGAGAATACAAATCAATGCACTTAACATTAACACATTAGCACAATGTTTTCATTGGTAGTGGAAGAGCATATTGGGTTTGAATCAGATGCCCCATAGGGTGTCTTCAGAGAGAGGATGACTCAACAGCTAGGAAAAGACAGAAATAGAGGTCTCAGCAGGAGATAAGAAGTAGATCCTCTTTTTAAAAAATGTTTACCTGTGCAAAGAATTGCTCATGGGAACCATGTTTTTGGAAGACCAGAGATCTTTCCAGAAATGTTTAAAGGAGCTTCTTTACAAACATCACAGTGGGACAATTCATCTTTACAGCTGCCAACACAAGTATATAACAGGAATAGTTTGTGGGTCAAAAGAGAAAACTTGCTTCTATAGCCTCTGTAAAGTTGCACTATTTATAATCCTTTTCAGCACTGTGCATAACTTTATTGTGAGCTATTTCTTTCTTAGCTGCAGGCTTCAAAAAGACAGATAGGAAAGTGTTAACATGGGAGGTTACAAGTGGAAAATAAACTCATCCACATGTTTTAGGGACGGCAATTGCACTATAAAACATCTGGATGCACCCTGTGTAATGGCATGAGTGGGGACACTGCAATAGAGTGAAAAGGTTAGAGTCCCTGTCCCACTCCAGATCAGGCCCCTGTGCCTACAATGGAGTAAAAAGAACAAAAGACACAGCTGTATACCACAGCTGCTTGGTATATCTTTGAGCCAAAGTCTGCTCTGAGCCTCTTATACCTGTCCACAGTCTTTCTCTCTGTCTTCACTGTTCAAGTTTAGATCCAGTGTCATCCTTTGATACTAAAAGAGGGCATGGCAGTTCAGTAGTGGAGGAATTCTTATATTTCCATATCACTTTTGAAGCAGCCGGCCATAGCGCTACAGCGTCAAGCAATGAGTCATTGATTCATATGTGGTTCACACAGATATCCTTGTTCTTTCTTCAGCACAGGGAACGCAGTGCTAAGAAAGTGGCGCTAATGTCTATAATCTCCATCCTTTCACTCCTTGTGAGCTTTTGCTGAACTATTAAGAACTGGCTTCAGGGACACCCCGGGGAAACCACTGCCTGCTTTGACACAGAGTATAGCAGCTATTAGGGTCTTTGCAGAATTGCTCAATTACTGAGAGAGGTTTAATTTGAGCCAATCATTTTGTTCTCAAGCATTCAGTTTCCATTAGGTATTTTGGTTTCCATTTGCTTTCATCCACCAGAAGATATTAAGGATCGCTCTTCCCCGCATTGCTTTCATGATGCTCTTGAGAGAGAAAAAATATTTCTGTGTTAATATTCGGGCAAATGCATCCATACTTGTCATGGTATACAAAAGAATGGCAAAACTCCCCCACTGCCCATATTAGTTGTAAGAGAGCCCCTTGGCGTATAAAAGCTGCATAGGAAGGATCTGTGAAGCTGTGGCCTCAGCACAACCATTGACGTGTGAGAAGGAAAGCTTAGAATTCCTCCTCTTCCTCTGGACATGAGTGGAAAATGGTCACAGAAGCAGCAGAGACACAAGCAGCATTATAAGCAGTGGAGGAGGTTCCTTTTCTTCTTTTTGGGGTAATCTGTCAGGTGGAACTCATGATGGAAGTGGGCAAGGCATAGGGTGACCACCCATGAACTGCTCCAAAAGAGCAAAGCATCATAAAAAAAGAGGACGAGCATTTGCATAACATGCACATGGGCTGCTTTGTATGTATTCGGGCAAATTTAGAAGAGTTATAACCATTTAAACAGAAATATAGCAAATCTTGGTATAAAATGGAAGGCTGTGACTGGGTGACCCATGAGCTAGCCTATTCTGGCTGCTGTCCAGGTGCTAAGTGTAAACTCAAACCATCCATAGATAAAGGTATATACTGTAAGAGATACTGTAAATGTATATACTGACAGTGATGGACAGCCTATAAATCTCCTAAATAAATTAAGTGGTGAAGGGGAATAATTGCTAACAGTTCTTTATCTTTAAACTGCAGAGCCAAATGTTTGAGCCACATCTTTCTCACACACACATTTTCACAGACTCTCACTCTTTTCTCACCTTCTATTGTTGAGCTGCTCTCTCCTGAAGCCAGAATTGATTGCTTTCACAAGGTTTCCCCAGTCCTCTTTTGATCACTCTAACTACTTTGTCCTTCCTGGGGTGCTCCTCTCCCACTTCATTCTCTCCCTCTGGCCTCACTCCATCCCACCTGTATGTGACCCTGAAGGCTGCGTGGCTCAGGTACTCCAGCCCTGGTGGAGGGAAACTTAGCAATTAAAGGAAGAGAAGTTGGTTCCCTGTTTCCCAAAGGTATTGAGTGGAACAGGTTGGCTGTGCAGATCTTGGATAAGGTGTTAAGACCTTCTGGAAGCCAACAACAGTCATGGACCAGAGCTCAAGAAGACCTTGTTGCAGGCACTGTAGAAACAACCTCACAGTCAAAGCTCAAACCATCCATAGATAAAGGTAGAAAACACACAAATACTTTAAGAATTGGACATCTGGCATCCTTTCCCCCTCTTGCCTCCTTTTTCATACTGTTAATTCACTGAGGTGTTTTCTTAGTTATGTATAGCAACAGTAATAAAAATAATAATAGGCAATTTTATTGTTTCTGTTAATAAAGAATAAGGCCAAGGTTATGCAAATAGACAATATAGCCAGTCAAAACTAAACAGCTGTAGTTGAGGGGCAGCTCTGATTTAACACAGGCAAAGACACAGCCTCACAGTCGTATCAGAATGCAGGCAAATGAAAGCTAACAATATCTTTGCAAACAGCTACTGGGCTGCGAGGAGCCCATGGCATTGATTTTAATTAGATCAGGCACAGTTTCTCTCAAACCTATTGGGTTTGTCTGATTCCATGATTTGTTGTGAGTAAGTTTTTATGAATCAGTTATCTAAAGCATATTAGGGTTGATCACCCCCGCTACACAAGGCTTTTGTTGATATTGACTAGCTTTGAATTTTGCCTCCTTCAGTGAGGTACTTGACAGGAAAAAAAAAACCAGCCTTGGGTGAAAGAAGCAATGTTTCTTTCCTCATTTCTGTATACAAGGAGTTCCCCTTCTGCTGTGTTCAGCCATTCAAAAATAGCATTCAGGATTTTTTTTAAAAAAATAAGCTTTTGCATTTGCAGAGTAAACAGCACCTTTAAAAAAACTTTGTCAGTATGTGCAGGTAGAACAATATACAGATTAAATATATTCATATGCATGTGTATACCCATTTTAAAGTACATATTTTGCATGTAAAAAGAAGAAACAAAACTACAAATTTAAGGAGGTTGCTTTCCCTTTGATATTATTTCAGAATGTAACACCTGAAACACACACACAAACCAACAAAAACAATGATACCTTCAAGGAAATAAATTTGCCATGTTCCTCGATCTCTAAAGCCATGCATTTTTTAAGTAACTCAATCAGTTTATTCAGAAACAATATTGACTATTCAGATGCATGAAATTAATTCTAAAATAAAATGAAATAAAATTCCATAAAGTACGATCAATATTCCACAGAAAATGAAAAATCATTCAATGCATCCATGTTTTGTGGGGGTGGGGGAGCAGCACTATGGTGGAAAGCTCTGCCCACAACCTATGCATGCTGGCTGAATGCTTGAAGGGAGCTCACTACAGCTGCAAGACTTCTGCCCAGGCATTCAGTGATCATGTACTGATGGGTGGTGGAACTCAAACCCTTCATGAGCAGGCACTGGGTTTTACTTTGAACGGTTGACTAGGACATCTATTTTTGGCATATTCACATCTCCCAGACATGTTCCCCATTGATAATAAACGGCAAACACTTATGGAAGAGTGCTATTTCACTTCAATGATAAAATAATACATGACTATACCAGGCTGACTAGGAGACCATATCTAGGTCTCAGTTTTTATAGTGCCATGACCAGCGCTGGTATCTTCTGATTGTCTATGTTCAGCTGCTTTCACATAGGCATGCATTGATTTGCACACATTGTAGGGAGCATAGAGGTCCATGAGTGACTACAATTAGTTCTCATTGATTAACACTGGCTTGATGGATGGTAGTAGGAAGCTAGGTCAAAGTTAAGTTCCAACAGTGAAATGTATTGTCAACTGAAATGATGCCTTAACTAGGGCAAATTTAAGATTAATTCTTTTTTCATCCTTTTATTTTTCACATTAAACTTTTAATGTTTTGGAGCTTTTAAGCAAAATCTAAGTGCCTACCCTCCATCCTTATCAAAACTCTCTGAGAGCTCCTTCTAATGATAACTTGAATGCTGTAGAACGCCTTTTCATATCATGAAGGTATCATAAATCCTGGATCACTTTAGACTAATTGATGACCACGACAGGGCTTCTTCCCATGTCACCACTGAAACATTCAAGAGACTTGGAACTTCTGATCTTCTCTTCACAGCACAAGATCCCCGCCACCTGGCCACAATTAAAAGGAATTTTGAAGAGGCTTCACAATTACAGAGTAGCATCTTGAGACCCTTTGTCTAGCTCTCTTGCGTCCAGAGAAGTTAGCACTAGTACCCTTGGATTTGGACCGCTCTAGTCATGCAGATAGTGCCCTGCTGTGGCATGACAAGAGGAATGAGTGACACATTTGCAGTGCAACAGCTGCTGTGCAAAGAAGGCCATTATGTTAGAAGGGGCTCTTTGGTTCTCTGAAAGATACCAAGCTCTGTGGCCTACTTTGCCTTTTCCATGCAAGTTACGCTGATATTAAAATGATCCGTAGCACAGGGCATCAATGCTGTGAGGCTTGCAACTTATTATATTAATGGCCTACTGCCTCTAAAGGATGAGCTTTAAGTGCTTATCTGAGAGCTTCAACCCACCATGCCCCCCATAGTGTTTACCTTGAGCTGATCCACAAATAATATTTTTTAAAGTATATTTCATCTGACTTCCAAAAGTTCTGTTGAATTCCACCTTAACTAATCAGGATTAGGATGTCCATCAGCACATTAATGGAAAACATATATTATTTGACTGGGCAGGAATGATGTGGCAGAGGATTGGCAGATCCTAACCTTTGTTTACGATCCCCTTCCAGAGACCAGTGTTATGCTCCTTCTGTTCAATGGGTGGCCATTCAAAGCAAGACGGCAGCAAGAAGATTCATGGGTGACCATCTAGGTAGAAGAGTGGCATTCAGTATGAAGTGATCAATTTAGATTGCACTATGATACATCAGAAACCATATAAACTGCAGGTGTACTGCTAATGAGATAAACATTTTAGGAGTGCCCAACCAAAAAACTGGTGGCTCGTATTTCCAAGGTATCATTCGGTCAAATGGAGCACAAGCAAGGCTATCTGATCTGGCTGCTTCCATACTTGAAGATTACGGGAATCCTATTGAGGACGGAAGGTGCAAAAGACATTGGTGGCCAGGCTTGGTTGTTTAAGTCTTGTGGTCCAGCTTGCAAGGAGGACAGGCTGAGGTGAGACCAGAGTACCTCGTATCCCAGTGAAGCCTTAGTCATCTCCACTCCGTCCCTTGGAATGCCCACCCAATGCCAGTTGCAAGGTCTGTCTTTCCTAATCTCAGAGCTGTAGCTGGCATAGAAATAACTTTTCTGGCTGTGAGGGCAGAGGGAGGGTGCTACAAGGCCAGATTCTGACCTCAGAACATGTTTTCAAGACTGGAGCTAAAATTCTGATCTCTTCTATGGCCATCTAGAGTCTGTCTGGAGGCCACAGGATGGTGTCCTATAATGGTGGTCTGGAATGCTCCTCTTGCAGAAGGAAATCCGCAGGACTGAACCCTGTTGTTACTCTGCCATGGAATGCATACATATTAAGGTAATTGTAGTTGATTATTTATTTAAAATGATGTTAAGCTGCTTGTAAAGGTAGAACTCTTTCAAGGTGATGTACAAGATAAGACTACACAAGCATGCCAAATTCAAGTAGAAAACCAGTAAATAATTATTAAATATATTACTATAAAATATTTTCAAATAAAGTAAAACGAAACATCATTAGAAATGTGGATGGGGGGAGGAGGCAGGAAAAAAACCCCATCAATATCTTTTCCACAAAAGCTGCTGTAGATCTGCCACTCTTGATGACATCTCCTTGTATTCTGCTTGCACAAAAGCAGAGGCATGTTGTGGAGTGTGCATTTCTTAATATGGTTCTACTTTGCAGCGCTAGCTAAAAACAGCTTCAGAGATGCTTCTGACTGGTATGCTGTGACCTGCCAGTATAACCAGGCCCTGCACATATAGGACTAATGAGTGGAAAAAGGAATGGAGAACAGAGCTGTCCTGACCCATCCTACTATCTCGGGATGTGCACCTGTGTTCAAACATACGTGTGTGCTCCATGGTGTCACATTCAGTAGCATAGGGGGCTTCATTTCATACAGCAGCAATACCCCTTTGGAGATCTCCACATTTATTGCATAGATATTTGGGTGGTCTTGCATAGAGTCAATTCCATCTTCTCCACATGAAAGAAGGACTGTTTAATCTTCACCAGCCTTATATGAAATAACATGGTTGCAATGTGAAAGAAAAAGAGACTTTTAACTGAAGAAATTAGAAAATGGAAGGGAAGGGTAGAAGATAAGTGATTTAAGGCACCTAATGCAGCAAAAAAGAGGACCCAACAACACCTTTGTCCCTTGTGATGTGTTGCCAGAAAAAGATGTGATACACTACTTCACACATTTTCCTCTCTTTGTGGCAAACACAGCACACAGAGACAAAATAAAATCAAAAGGTCAATATGGAGAACCATGCCTAGCGCACAATAAATTTCCTAACTTCAAATTTCTTTCAGATAACATCCTTTCTCTCTAGAAGTGGGCCAGAAAGAACAATGATCAGGTAAGATCCATAGGAGGCTACAGAATTGGACTCAGAGAGTGCTCATCAATGGTACCTTCTCAAACTGGGGAGAGGTTACAAGCGGGGTACTGCAGAGTTCAGCCTTGGGCCCAGTGCTCTTCAACATTTTATTAACGATTTGGATGAGGAAGTGCATGGGATGGTAGTGTCATTTGCAGATGACACAAAACTGAATGGGATAGCTAATACCCTGGAAGACAGAAAGATTCAAGGTGATCTTGATAGGTTAAAGTGCTGGGCTAAAACAACGGAATGAAATTCAGTGAGGACAAATGCCAAGTTCTGCATCTAGGAAAAAGAAACAAAATATGTATTAACAAGATGGGGAATACTTGGTTCAACGGTACTACATGTGAGAAGAATTTTGGAATTGTTGTAGATCATAAGCTTAATATGAGTCAACAATGTGATGTGGCTGCAAAAAGGGCAGATGCTATTTTGGGATGCATTAACAGAAGTATCCCTTCCAAATCCCATGAAGTACTAGTTCCCCTTGGCTCAACACTGGTTAGGTTTCATCTGGGGCACTGTGTCCAGTACTGGGCATCACAGTTTAAGAAATCTGCAGACAAGCTGGAAAGGGTTCAGAGATGGGCAGCAAGGATGATCCAAGGACTGGAAACAAAGCCCAGTGGGGAGAGATTGGGAGTACTGGGCATTCTTAGCCTTGAGAAGAGAAAATTGAAGGGAAATATGGTAGCACTCTACAAGTACTTCAAAGGCTGTCACAAAGAGGAAGGCCTGGATCTCTTCCCAATCATCCCCGAATGCAGGACATGGAATAATGGGCTCAAGCTGCAGGAAGCAAGATTTAGGCAAGCTATCGAGGAAAATTTCCTGACTGGTAGAGCAGTATGGCAATAGAACCCATTGCCCTGGGAGGTTGTGGGCTCTCCCACACCAGAGGCATTCAGGATGCAACTGGGCAGCCATCTGAAAGGGATGCTTTAATTGGGAGTACTGCACTGAGCAGGTGGTTGGACCCGATGACATGATGGCCACTTCAAACTCTATCTTTCTATGATTCTTTGGAATATCCTGAAACATCCCTAATCCCTAATCTGGGTACAGAAATATACTTTCTATATCACAACTGTAATTTTTCATCTTTGTGCTAGTGTTGGAAGGGACATAACTTCCCAAAGGGGAACTGGATTGTGTGTCCTTCCAAGAATTTTCTAAGGGATTTCAAACACTGGAGTGGGAGAGCAGGTAACCGGAAGGAAACAAAAGGTGTGCAGAATAGTCAGCCTAGCCTGCCTTCTGCTGCTGTCATGGTCAGTCTGTCTGGCCAACCAGCTTGGCTGTGCTTCACAGCAGCTCTGGAAAATTCTGATATTCTGAAGCATGTGTAGGGCAGCAAATGTGCTGTTGTTTCTGAGGGATGTGTGGGCTTATGGAATATAAGAGCCAGTGTGGTGTAGTGGTTAAGAGCACGGGACTGGGACTCAGGCGATCTGGGTTCTAGTCCCCGCTCAGCCATGGAGCCGACTGGGTGACTTTGGGCCAGTCACAGACTCTCAGCCCAACCTACCTCACAGGGTTGTTGTTGTTGTGGGGATGAGATGGAGGAGGAGAATGATGTAAGCTGCCTTGAGCCCTTTGTAGGAAAAAGGCAGGATATAAATTGGAAAAATAAATAAAAATGTGTGGATTGACTGGAAGAAGGTGATGCAATGAGATTGCCCTGTGGGTTACTTCAACCTCATAGAGTGTGGTGGGTGCCAACTCTTGGAGATAGGAAAAGTCAAGTTCTGTTTTAATATTTCAAGAACCCAGTGCAATTCATTTGCAAAATGACCCTAGAATGAAGATTCCAAAAGTGAGCAGAAAGGAATGGTATCACTGGGGGATGGGGTACCCTTCTCATTTCCCACAATGCTTTTGAGCAGCCTTTGCAAGGACTCTTTGGGAAATTAAAATTGCTTGTGGTAGCCACTTCCACCACCAGGGAACATCTGACAGGTATGTGAGTTGTGAGTTCTGATGCTGAAAATGCCTGAGCTGTTTTTTCCCCAAGAATACTGCCTGTTGAAAACTTTGTGAGTTTTCACTTGATATTGTTGGAATATTTCCCTCATGTTATTAATGTTTATATATTTGTCCTTTCCTGGAAGAATTATGGTGGTATAAAAGGCTCGTGTCTTACCCAGTCCTTACAACAGCTAAACTAGTGACTGGCCCAGTGAGGTCTATGTATGATTGGTGATGTGGACCAAAGCACTGTAGCAAGTACATCACATGGTTTCTCCTGCTTATGCCATTTTAAAAATAGATGATGCTCCATTTGCTTTTACATGGCTGGACAGAAGAATAAGAACACTGCCTGCGATGTGTGAAATCACCAAAATCTGAAGCTGTACAAGGGGGAATTTGCTCCCTTAAAATGGGAGTGTCTACGGTTTGAAAGCATATTTGGCCATAATGTGAGTGAAGAAATTAGGTGTAATAAATGGTTAAATTTAGTGCATGGGTGTTGAGTTTTACTAAATGCAATGGTTATTGTATGATGTACTTCTGTAAAATTCTATTCCTGGAATTTCCAGGGGTCAAACGGCACAGCCATTAATTTTAAAAGTGTGAAATCACATCAAGACAATGTGTTCATAAGTTTCTTGTGCCAGGGGGAAACTCTTAGCATCAATTCATAACAGAAAAGCATCCATTAGAGAGCAACAAGGGAATTTGCTGCTTGTTAAGAGAATTAAAAACAGACCAGCAGACAGAGAGAAACTTGGGAGCCTTTTGACCTTAAGTCCTTTGCAGAGTTCTCTCCTGTGGCCTTCACTTGGGTACCATTCACCCCACCTCCCCTTCCTCTCCCTCTACAGGATGCAGCTTAACACCTGCCTCTTTTTTGTCTTCTGCTCAGATCTGGTTCACACATTAAAAATCAACGACATGATAGGGATTTATAAAATAATGCATGGCGCAGATAAAGTGGTTGAACACAAGTTTTCTCCCCCAATTTCTGATGTTCATTGGCAGGGGACTGATGCAGAAAATAAAGTACTTCTTCATGCTTCTATTCTTTCGGCATCATATATGAAATTGACTGTCACTGATATCCACTCATTTAGGTGGCTCTAAAACAGGATTAGACAAATCTATAGAGGGTAGGAGCTTCCATATGAAGCTTATTTTGAATATTTATTCTGCCCATTTGTGGAAATGTACAAGGGTCCAGATGATGCTGTCTTCCACTGGGACCCCTTGAGTGATTTTCTACTGGTGCTTCTGCCTTTTTTCTTACTACAATAATAATGATAATGTTGATTGGGAGAAAGATGGAATAGCTGCACAAAGACTTTCAACTGGTAGTGCTAGGAACCATTTACCTGGAAGCACCTGAAAAGGCTATCAGCGGTTCCTTTGCAGTCATGATGGTTAAATGGAACCTTCAGAGGCACTGTGCTTTGGTACAAGAAGAGTGGATTATCATCATGGAGAATGCTAGACATGGTGGCTACCTGCCAGGGAGATGGATCCCACAGCTGATGGACCTAAACCACCTTACCATGCTGGCTTGTAGAACCATGGGTTCATCCAGGAGAAGGAGGCCTCTGTGCCACATCCCCTGGAAGAGTCACTTGTTGGTATCTGAGATTCTGGAAGGATGTTTTCCAGAACAGTCTCAAAAACTTCTTAGAAGAAATAGGTTCACACTTCCCTTGTGTATCTCCAGAGAAAGGTCATCCATCAGCGTCATCAAGGTTGATTTGCTCCCAAATCTGGGTCTGCAGCTTGTCTGGCATGAATTGCTGAAGCTCTTTTATCCAAGACTATCTGCAACTGAGATGCCATTTGCAACTGGCTGATAGTTATGACAGAAAACTGGTTATTGTATACTTCAGGGAGCTGTTTTTAGGAATGGTGGAACCACCATCTCCTTCAAGGCACCAGGAACACATTTAAGGCTGGCACAAGATTCCAGTGGACCCTCCATATACTGTTGCCAATGGACCGTGGAGAGAATAGGCCAGCCTCTCACTCATTGCAGGCAGTGCAGTGGGAGCCATATCATTTTTAGGTTCAGAAGAGGAGAAGGAGGAAGAGCCAGTGGGGGCTGAGCCTTTCGAAGCCCCCTCAAGATGGCCTAGTGAAGCTTTGCACACTGAGTGTGACAGTCAATCTCTTCTGGAAGAAATGGAAGGGTTTTCAGGAGGGAAGGGGGAGCATATGTGAAACCTAGTCCTTGACCCAGGAAGGAGACCTTGGAAAAAACAAGCCACTCAGTGGGAGGGGCTTCATCGTTCCCTCCATCTTGCTCTCCAAGAGCAAGGGGTACCCTGAGGGTGGAGCCTGCAGCCTTACTGAAAGAAAGGGACTGCAGGGAGGTTTCCAGATTGGATTCAGCGCTTTACCTAAGCAGAGGTTTTTCCTTCCAGCATTGATAGAAGGCTGTTTACAGTTAAACTGTCAGCTGCAGAGTCTTAGTAAAAGAAATGCATCTCAAAGGATTGTCCTAAGTTTTGGAACCTATGGGAAGGAAGGAAGGAAGGAAGGAAGGAAGGAAGGAAGGAAGGAAGGAAGGAGCTCACAACAGGCTCCAGCCACTGCTTCTCCCACTGCTGCAGCTGCTGGTTCTCAGCCTCTGGGCTCTTGGCAGCTGCCTACACATGCCAGGCCAGAGTCTGACCACACTGCCACCCCCTTGATCAATGCCATCAGCCCCCTGCTGCTAGCTTGAGGAAGCCCCAAAGGGCAAAGGGCAAGAGAGCATGCTGTGGGTTGCTAGACGCACATTCTCAGGTTTCAAAAACTCATGCACAACACAGTCCATATAACTCTCAAACGGCAAATGATTGCTGGGTGAAATTAGCATTTCAGGGAAGGTGGTGGAGTCTTTATTCCTGCAATTACATGGACACGGTCCCTTAGTGCATTTTCTCCGTGCAAATGTGATTGAAAGCAGGGTTGACATTAGAAGACTTTTGCAGTTAGATGAACTATCACTGGGCTTGCTGTTCAAAAATTCGATGCTGGGAAGATCATTAAAGCACTTCCTAACAGTTAGGACCCCGAGGGTGTGGAATGGGCTTCCACGAGAGGTCGTTGAGGCCCCATCGGTGCGGGTGTTCAAGGATAGGGTGGATGTCCACATGGTGGGCATGTCATGAGCGGAGCCGGCTGGTGCCGGAGGTCAGACTAGATGACCCAGGAGACCTCTTCTGACTCGCTCTGTCACATGGCTTGGCCCTGTTAGTCAGCCAGGGGTGGGGCTGAGAGGAAGGTGGGATGCAGTCAGGGTAGTGATCCAACAATATTCACAAGACTATTGAGAAAGAGGGCTGTGCAGAAGTGGTACCATGATTTACTGATCCAATAATAGCCCATGAACCTTCCAAAACGGACATCTGCCAGACTAAATCTTGGATTTAATTTTAATCTATCTGACTTTCCCTGGATTTAGTTGGTGCTTTCAAATAAAGAGCAGATCCTCAGAATTCATCAAGAAAGAAGGTAATGTAATTAATGTTCTCATCTCCTTTAATGCATCCCTGCTTGTACATTCTCTCCCCTAAAGTAGAAATAGCAAAGACTGCAGGAAACAACCCTACAGCCACACAGTTATGCAAGTACTTGCCAAGATAACTGGGTCTGTCTGTCTCAGCAAAACATGCACACCTAACAGGTTGTCCTTTAACAGAATGTGGAGACTTCATAAAAGGGGAGCAGGCAGAGCATTGGTGGATACCAACATAGCTTACAAAAACAGAATGGGATAAACTGCCCCCCCCCAAAGGGGTTGTCAGCAATCTGTTTACATCTGTTTTTCAAAGAGGAACTTGAGATAAACTAGCCCAGTGCTGGGGAGACTGCCAACAAAGGGGTGTCCTCCCTATTAGTTGGTAGATAGAAACTGCAGTACTAAAACTTTTTGCAAATATTCCAGACAGACAGAAAGATGAACGAGTGAATCCTAGATCAAATCAGGCCAGAACAAACAAAAGTGACAAATCTAAGGCTGTCATACTTTGGACATATCATGGAAAGGCAAGACTTCTTGGAGAAGACAATCATGCTAGGGAAAGTTGATGGCAGAAGCAAAAAAGGAAGACCAAATATGAGATAGATGGCCACAGCCTTGAATTTAGAACAGCTAGGCAGAACTGATATTTTGAAGGCCTTTCATTCATAGGATCACCATAAGTCAGAGACAACTTGACAGCACACGGCAACATCAGAACTAAAATCCTTAGTTCAGTCACATTGCTATTTTAATATTTCTTATCTGGTTTGCTCATGTTAAAAAGTATGAGTTTGTTGTGACTTTATGGAAGAGATTGAGCATATTTGTGCCTAGAAATGCCAATTCCTGGGTTGTTATTCTTACATCTGAACATCCAGAGCTAATCCATGGTTTGTTTATTCCCTAAACAAGTGAGAATTTTAGAGTTCATATTTAATGATAACTTGTGGATTATTAGGAAAGTAGAAACGACAAACATGCAAGAGGCAGCAAGACTGTTCAGTGCTACATGGCCACAACCAACAACTTATATATGCCATTGTGTGTGGACCAGAACACTGTATGCTGTAGTTGGGTGATTCCAAAAAGATGCTGTATGATCTTTTACCTTTATAAAGCCATAGTTCTCCCTGTTCCTTTGCAGAATCCCTTGATTTTTGGCCCATTCCTCTGGACTTTTCCTTTGCATTTCATCACTGAAATTGGGTAAGACATCTCCTAAGCATGCTTACTGTAATAAGATTCAGTCGTGGAACTTGTGTGCTGCATTTACCTGAATAAGGGCACAAAATGGGCATCAAAGATCAGGTAATATACTTATTTATCATTAAAAAATGAGGACACAGGTTAGTGCACAGTTTGTATGAGAGGCAGGGGTGCTAATTTACATAGGGAGATGCAAATCTGCAAGAAATTGCCATAATTTAAATAATATGGGCTGGTGAGTGAACTAACCAACCCAGGGTAACTTATTGTCAGGAAAGTTTATTATGACATGTGAATCTGCCCATATTGTTCAGAAGGAATCAGTCAGTGAATGCATTTGCTTGTTTTTAATACTTAATTACTACAAATTTCAAGTGCCATTTTATCCCCCCTGTGCTTAAAGGAATAAAACAAAGGAAATGTGCACTACTGTTTTTTCTTCTTAGGCAAATCTGTGCACGTTAAGTGATTAAGTGATTCATTGATGAAAGAATGTACACTTGCTTGGCTAAGATTTCCTTCACTAATAATAAAGGAAAAGCCAGGCAGCAGTTTGCCCACAGGCTTAGTGACAGGAGTGCTAGGCCGAGCCCCAAGGCACCACGGCAGCTTCTAGTTGGCCCTTGGATGCAGCCTAGCAGAGCAGGGTGCGTTCAACTCCACTGATGAGAAGGAGAAAGTCACAACATGTGACACTGGATAGGCAACGAGTTACCTGTACAGTGGTTTCTATGCAGGGATAATGTATCTTGGAATGTTGACCTTCGTCCACAGCCATTCTGTTGTGAGCCGGGGTCCCTTCTTCACGCACCCAAAAGCCACACACTGTTTTCCTTTCAAAGTGTTATATATTGACCACAAAGCACCCAGAATGAATCTCTGAGCATGCGCAGAGCAGTGTGTAGAGCATGCCTGGGCCCCACTCTTTGGGAAGTCCTTCTGAAAGCAAGCAGGCTCATCTCCACAGGCCAATCTTCTAAGTGGGCCGTCCTTCTCTGCTGATGATGCTCCATGGTGTTGGGAGCCATGACTGCCTCACCTGAGCCTTGTTCCAAGTTCCTTCTGCCAGTGGTGCATCTTGGTTATTCCCAGAGACTGTCCACCCACCTGGGGAGCCTGGCCTTGAGAGAAGCATCTCTGCCTCTCTCGTCTCAGTGTCTCAGCATGGCCCACATTCCCAGGCTCCCTGCAGTTCTGCTTCACATTCTGATTCGGATTGTTCTGAAGTCCAGCCAATAGTCCTTGAGAACAAATGCCCAAAGCAGCTATCCTGCTCACTGCCAGCACATTCTTGACTTTCCTTGGCATCCACTTCTGTGGGAAGGCACAGGACTGGAAGACCACTGTGGGTGGGTAAAGACCTAGTTACAGTACCAGTAAAGTGTGATTTGTCCCTTAGCAATGGACAAACCTCTATGGGCAAATTGCTGTCTCCCAGGCTATCTTCCTGTAGAGCTAAATCACAAAGCTGAGGGCAGCATACAAATGTTAGAAATGGCTTTAAGGATTTCAGAGAATAATTAAAGAAACACAGCCTGCTTTTCTATATAGAACAAGACAGCATAGTATTCTCCTTTTCATTCTGTATAACCATCTGCTGCAGGCTGGGGAAAGGAGGTGGGTGGAAGGAACTCGCATTAAAGCCTTTAAATGGTAAGAAATGGTTTCTAAGGGAAGCCTAAGCTGAAAGCCATTCGTCATAATACTTAGTACATCATTTCAAACACAGCAATATGAATCATTCAGCATTTTTACTTTATTGTCTTCCAATAAATTAAATGGATACCCACAGCCCCTGTGGGGGGAACAGAACTGCATTAGCCCCATGCAGATGTGTTCGCTCTCTCGGATAAGCAGGTGGCCGGGCACTTTCCTGAAGTGATTCTCAGGGAGGCTTTATGTTGCTTTATCCTTGTCTCATTCACAGAATTTGTAAGGGTGTGTGTGTTGTCCAGACCGTCCATTCTTCCACTTCCTGCATTTTTCCACTTCTCTGCCACCACACTTTATTGCAAAACGTATGCCAAGACAAAAAGACAGAATTGCTATACGGCACCATCATACTGGCAAAAGTTAGGAGCTGTGAGGACATTATTATTATTTATTTTTGGTGGGGGGTTATGCTAATTTTTGGTGGGGGGGTCGTGCTAATTTTCACTGGTCCTAATTTGAATTAACGAATGTGAATTAGTGCCAGTAGAATGAAATTCTGGTTTAAAAAACCAACTCCATCAATGAACAGACGACCAAACAAACGATGCTCAACAATCTGCAAAACACAGGTGGATGTAACAAACCCATACATCCTTATCCTACAGCCAACAAAATATAAAAATAGGCCTTCCCCTGGTAATTATCTATAGCACCACATCACAGCAATTTGAATGCTGATCCTAATCATGCAAATTCTTTAAAAGCAGATCACATCAGAAGAATACAGCAGGGATTATTTAGAGAAAATGGATGCAACATTTGGAAAACAACATGATGAACAGGTCCTATTGGGAGCTGCTGGCGAATAAAAATAGAAAAAGGAAGTAAACAAGTATTTAGGATATACTTGGCTGAGTAACTGCGCTGACACGTACGTTCAGGAGAGATTTCACATGCTTTGCCCTTCATGTTGGCTGAGGGCGAAACACATTATGTTAAATACAAGGCATGTAGACGAACCTCACCTTTCCTTTTACCTTGAGGTTCATGCCATGGACTGGATCAGAAGTACCGTGGGTGCATTGGGAAGACTTGAGCCTTTCTGCCTAGCCATTCTCGCCTAAACTATGCTTTTCTGACAGCTTATTAAAGGAGAGAAAATAAAGGTCTATTGGTGCCAATGGAGGTTTTCTTTCCTTTTTAACCCATGTTTGCAGGTTGGAGTGGAGCAGAGGAATTTAGGAAAAGATATGGCTGCATGGAAAACTATCTATTTCCAGTATTCACCTGTGCTGATCAGTGCCCCACACAGATTCCTCCAGGTATAGAAAAGAAGCAAGGATCAACTTCATTTTTTTGTTTTTAACATTTAGGGCTTAGAAATTGTTCCTCTCCCTCCCTCCCTCAGTGATCATATAATGGAGTTATGCCAGCTGAGGCCTTTAGGGGTTTACAAAAGTCCTGCTATGTGGGCACAACCCCAGATATGCTGCTGCCACAGCAGATGGGCTGCTGGATCGCCACGTACTGTTGTTATGTCAGGAACTGCTGACTGCTGTCCCGTGTCATCACATCTTTTCAGGAAAGGACCTTTCAGGCTGACTCAGTGAAAAGCGGTGTTTTGACACCTTTATTGTGTTTTCACAGTGCAGTCCAGCTTAGTTTTTCTGATTTGTTCAAGGGTCTTTAACCCTTGAACAAGGGATCCAGCCCTGATTTGTTCAAGGGTCTGGATCATTGAATGACATCACTGGGCCCTTGGTGGCGCACTGTGACAAATTTGCTCATCACAGATGAAGCTGGTCATGTGTCCTTCTCTATGGAGGATAGTCCTTTGTTTGAAGGGCAGCTAAGAATATTTTCTTCTGTTTGCAGTAATGCAGTACACAGTTGCCTCTTGAAATTCTCCATGCTATTTGTGGGCCAAATAATTTATCCATGGGATCAGAAATCCCCAACAGTTTTTCAAAGGTAGGGCTCCCAATTGGCAGGGACTGTAGTTTCAGCTTCTCAGGTTTCGGCTTCTTAGAGCCTGGTCCACTTTGTAGTGGCCCAGAGTCAGAGTTCTTGGTGAAGGTACATGGGATGCTTGCCAGCAATTGAACTCCATGTGCTGCGTAAGAAGAGCTATTCTTCCATGTCAGTGGATGCCACTGGCAGCTGCAAGTGGGAAGACAGGTGGCTGCCAGGAACAGCAGTCGGTGTGCCAGCTCGCTGCACCCCTTTTCTCCATGTGCCTGTGGCAGCAGTGGGAGCAGTGAGCAGAGAGGGAAGTGGGCCAATGGGAATGGCGCCTGGGGAAGGTTGCTGGTTGTGCAATCAGGGCTCCATGACTGCTCATGGACTTCTGGGCTTGGATCACTGCCTTGGAGCAGGATGAGCACTGGGAGAAGTCAAATGGGCAAGCGTGAACCAGGTTCATGAGAGACTTGGCACATCTGTAATTGTAGCATATTCTTTCTCATAGGGACATTTGGTTTGTGTCCTGCCCCTTAAATCTCAGCAGGATGGATAGTGTTGGCTAGCTGGCTCCCATTTTGCTTTCACTATAATGCAATTTATAATGGATAACGCAGTGGGGGGCATGCAGTGTTATTTCATGCATCCAGGAGAGCGAGAGCTACTGCCGAATCAAAATCTGTCTCGAACTGGGAGAAATGTAGCAGAACCATGGTCTTCCATGGTTCTGCAGCCCCCGCCTTGCTGGATGTTTGCACTTCCTGATCCAAAAAACTGCTGTGTGAACAATGGCCTCATGGATTCTCCTCCTGGCCTTTAGTGTGGGAAGCTGAGGAGGCTACAAGTCTCCTGAGGAACAATCGCACAATGCAAAACGGGATATTTTGGCACCACATTCAGCCACTTCCTAGGTAAGGAAAGCACAAGAATCCCAAACCCAAGTTAAGAGAATTTCTTTGAAATTTTCATCACCATTGAATTTCTTCTCATACGCAGTTTCTTTTCCATAAAATTGAATGAGGATGGGTGAAACAAGTGCAGGAGAAATTTTCAGCACAGCACTAATTTGAAGGCATCCTTTATAGGAAAGGCTGCCCTGTCCCATTTGAGTTTAAGCTGAAGAATTGTAAAAACTGTTGCCCACCAACATGTAGCACCCAGGCAGCAGACCTGCCTGTCAATGTGCATCTGTATGTCTAAATTATTATCTGCAAATTTTATGCAGAATCACAGTTGCTCTTTTGTCCTTCCTTTTAGTTCTTTGGAATAAAGATCACTGCTCCTTTCTGGCCTAATTTTGTCTTGCTGGTTATTTAAAATTTTGGATGCTCTTCCGGATACCTTACATGAGGCAGGTATTATGCAATGACTAATTTTGTTATTTAAGAAACAAGGTATATAGGCAGTTACGGGAGGGAGGGCTTATTCTAAATGAGAATGGCAAGGAGCACAGTAGCACACAATGGCAGAAATTGGCTTTGCAGATTCTGTAGCTGTCTGATAGCACAAGAAAACTTTTCCATTGCCTTTTTTGGTGTATCCACAGCTATGATTTGTTGCTCCTAAGAGTGTTGTATTTCAGGTACCTGGAGAGGTTTATAACAAATATATGTGAAGCTGAAATCACCCATCAAAACAAAAAGCCATTGTCTGGAGGAAGCCCAATAAATGTGTCTGGAAAAAGCAGGAATTTAAGGAAATTGGATAAAGGTGTTATAAAAGTCAAGCGAATGGTCAGGAATTTTGTAAGTGGGGTTCTTTTTAGTCCTGACATCAGTTTGAGACATACTGAAAACTTTCTCTCCATCCTGCTACATCTGCCACTTATAAACCCACCAAGAATTCCATTAGTTGTTGAAACTTAGATCTCAGTGCAATTCCTGATACAAGTTGGATGAAAAGCTAAGTCAGATGACAGTCCTAAGGAAAATTAGGTTGCAATCCTACACTCAGTTCCTTCAGACTAAGCCCCACTGAGCTCACTGGGATCTACATCTGAGTAGTCATAGGACGGTGCTGCTATTTGGAAGGAAGTTTCATTAGAAGTTTCACTTGCTTGCTCCTAGGTAAATGAGAGCATGATCAGGTCGCCAAAGACAAAAGTTCTTCTAAACTTTTACATCTGTACAATCTGGCTATAGTCAAACTTGACTAAACCTATTACAATCCATTGGGCACAGCACCGCTTACTATGCTGTCATTAAACAGAAGCCGTTTGAAAATCTTCCACATGGTAGGTGGAATGTGTATCAAGGGTAGGCACCCTGATGTCCATTTGTCCAGATGTTTTGGACTACAGGCTGGAGGATCCATTTGAACAACATTGTGTTCTAATTGGTGCCAGGTCTATGCGACTCAGGGCCTGATGTTGTCCACCCTGTCCTATGACACAACTGGGAAAAAGCAGTAAGTTGCGACAACCAGCAGACCTAAGTCAGACTCATCCAAGAAACACCACCAGAAGGGTTATCTGTTCAGGGGAATGGAAGTAGCTCAGGATGAAGGCTGGGGTGCTAAGCTAAGGCCTTAAGCCTTGAGTTTTAGGAATCAAGAGGCAAATATGGATCACACTGTAAAACAACATTGTGCTAAAACAAAAGGGGGTAACTGTGGAGCATTGTCCTACAAACGAAGTATGTTATATAAAGATAATGAACTCCTTCCCTCACGCACCCCTTCTAAATGCCACAGAGGTCTGGGAAAAATCAGTCCTTTTGTTCCACTGACAATTAGGGGCTATTTATTCCCAATGGAGACTGCAGCATAAATAAGCGTAGTTAGTAGAAGCTAATTTGCAGGACTGTAAAATGCAATTAAAGGTGACATTTTCACCAAAAGGCCTACCCTTGGCTATGAAGAAAGAAACAGAAACAGCTGAATCAGCCTTGTCCACTTTTTCTCCACAGCCTAAGGAAGAGACTGACTGTCATCTTAGATCTTACTTTCTGTGGCTAATAAGACTCTCATTAATGTGGTGGTTCTTCTTCAAAACTGCAGCTAGTATTCATCATTCTCCTTGTGTTTCTAGGTTAATGCCCTGAACTGTAGAATCTTCCTGGTGTTCCTTGAAGGTTGTCTGATTAGATTTAGAAGACCTCAGCTGGGAAGCCAATGCTATCAAATGGAAAGCTTCCAGTGGGGAACCTCTAATGTTTCACTTTTCCAGCCTCCAAGTTTCAATCAGGACCAGCCAGTGGCACCAGTGAAGAAGTGTGAAATCAGAGATGTGTGTCTTACAGCCATCGCATATAGAAGCTGCTGGACTATGAACACAAAGGGTCATCCATGAAGCTGACTGGTGGGAGATTCAGGGCAGATAAAAGAGAGACGCTTGCAGCCAAAGATAGGGTAGCCATGTGGCCAAGTTTACAGAGGACAATCCTCTATTTAAAGGACTGGAGAGGACAGTTCCATGTTTTAAGGCATTCTCTGTTTGTCAAGCTGTCCAGTCGAAGTCCAATTCAGAGCTAAAGAGCCATAGGAAGGGAGAGCGGCAGGGACCTTGGATTTCTCCAGTAACAGTAATGGAAGACCACCAGGGACTGGCTGACTGTTAGCATCTGGGCAGCAGACTGAGCAAGTGATCTCAGTACAGTCTACCCTATTATAATGAGATGATTTATGTTTTTAAATTATAAAAATATTTCTAAGTCTGTTTCTGTACCTATTGATCAGCATATGCACTTTTTATGTCAATCTCTGTCCTCCTTTCCAGTGATGTGTAAATGATCGCACTAGTCACAGGTTCCCCATGGCTGCTTTACATTGAAGTGCAATGTGAGATAGTTGAACAGTGGAATAAAATCAATACTGCATTTGTATCCCAAGCAATGGAAAATCCGCATACTATACAATCCTATCTGTAGCAGACACATTTTAGACCCACTCAGCTACACTGAATCAACCTAAGTGGCCCAGATTATATACAAGTGTTTCTTTGGTTCAAAGTACTCTCTTTCCACAGTATTGCCATGTGAAATTGCATTTATTCCAAACAGAAGAACAAAGCCATTGAATCTGTGAATGCTGATGGATGCATAATTGATATAATCTGGTCTTTCTCTGTGCACAGCTCAGAAGTTTATGTCCATTGATTAAAAGCAACTGGTGTGTATTCTCAGAAGGCCTTTTCATATAACCTGCTCCAATCCACAAGAATGTCATCCTAGTTGTGGGGAGAGAGGAAAGTCTCACACTCACATCTCTTGGTCATCAGTGCTTTGCCAAGATGCTAGGGCGATTCAGAGCGATATTTGGAAAAAGATTTGTTTGTGAAATATGTTTTCACCTGATTTTCAGCATTTCTGTGCCGCATGCCTACCCAAATCAGCACGATTGGCTGATCTTTGGGAGAGGGGTGGTTGCTGTTTTTCATGGTTTGTTTTATACTTTGCTATACTATTGTTGTTGTTGTTGTTAATTGTGAAGTCGTGTCCGACCCATTGCTACCCCATGGACAACATTCCTCCAGGCCTTCCTGTCCTCCACCATCTCCCGGAGTCCACTTAAGCTCACGCCGACTGCTTCAGTGACTCCATCCAGCCACCTCATTCTCTGCCGTTCCCTTCTTCTTTTGCCATCTATTGTTCCCAGCATTAGGCTCTTCTCCAGGGAGTCCTTCCTTCTCATTAGGTGGCCAATGTTTTTGAGTTTCATCTTCAGGATCTGGCCTTCTAAAGATCAGTCAGGGTTGATCTCCTCTAGGACTGACCAGTTTGATCGCCTTGCGGTCCAAGGGACTCGCAGGAGTCTCCTCCAGCACCACAGTTCAAAGGCCTCAGTCCTTTTGCGCTCAGCCTTCCTTATGGTCCAGCTTTCACAGCCATACATTGCAACTGGGAAAACCATAGCCTTGACTATATGCACTTTTGTTTTCAGGGTGATGTCTCTGCTTTGTAGTATGCCGTCTAGATTTGCCATAGCTTTCCTCCCCAGGAGCAAGCGTCTTTTAATTTCTTGGCTGCAGTCCCCATCTGCGGTGATCTTGGAACCCAGGAAAATAAAATCTGTCACTACCTCCATTTCTTCCCCATCTGTTTGCCAGGAAGTGAGAGGACCGGATGCCATGATCTTAGTTTTCTTAACGTTGAGTTTCAAGCCAACTTTTGCACTCTCCTCCTTCACCTGCATCAAGAGGCTCTTTAGTTCCTCTTCACTTTCTGCCATGAGAGTGGTATCATCTGCATATCTGAGGTTGTTGATATTTCTCCCAGCAATCTTAATTCCAACTGGTGATTCATCTAGCCCCGCCTTTCTCATGATGTGCTCTGCATATAAGTTAAATAGGCAGGGAGACAGTATACAGCCTTGCCGAACTCCTTTCTCAATTTTGAACCAATCAGTGGTTCCATGTCCACTTCTCACTGTTGCTTTTTGACCCTCATATAGGTTTCTCAAGAGACAAATAAGATGGTCTGGTACTCCCATCTCTTTAAGAACTTGCCACAATTTGTTGTGATCCACACAATCAAAGGCTTTAGTATAGTCAATGAAGCAGAAGTAGATATTTTTCTGGAACTCCCTAGCTTTCTCCATGATCCAGCGTATGTCGGCAATTTGATCTCTAGTTCCTCTCCCTCTTTGAAATCCTGCCTGTACTTCTGGTAGTTCTCGGTCCACATACTGCTGGAGCCTAGCTTGTAGGATTTTGAGCATCACTTTGCTAGCATGTGAAATGAGTGCAATGGTGCGGTAGTTTGAACATTCTTTGGCATTGCCCTTCTTTGGGATCGGAATGTAAACTGACCTTTTCTAATCCTGTGGCCACTGTTGAGTTTTCCAAATTTGCTGGCATATTGAGTGTAGCACTTTTACTGCATTGTCTTTTAAGATTTTGAATAGCTCAACTGGATTTTGAATAGCTCAACTGTCGCCTCCACTAGCTTTGTTGTTGCTCAGACTTCCTAAGGCCCATTTGACTTCACATTCCAGAATGTCTGGTTCGAGGTCAGTGACCACCCCATCGTGGTTGTCAGGGACATTAAGCTCTTTCTTGTATAGTTCTTCTGTGTAATCTTTCACCTCTTCTTAATCTCTTCTGCCTGTGTTAGGTCCCTGACATTTTGGTCCTTTATCATGCTCATCTTTGCATGAAATGTTCCCTTCATATCTCCAATTTTCTTGAAGAGATCTCTGGTCCTCCCTATTCTATTGTTTTCTTCTATTTCTTTGCACTGTTCATTTAAGGCATTCTTATCTCTTCTAGCTGTTCTCTGGAATTCTGCGTTCAATTGTTTGTATCTTTCTCTTTCTCCCTTGCCTTTCGCTTCCCTTCTTTCCTCAGCTATTTGTAAAGCTTCCTCAGACAGCCATTTTGCTTTCTTGCATTTCTTTTCCTTTGGGATGGTTTTACTTGCTGCCTCTTGTACAACGTTGTGAACCTCCGTCCATAGTTCTTCAGGCACTCTGTCTATCAGATCTAATTCCTTACATCTATTTGTCACCTCTACTGTATATTCGTCAGGGATATGATTTAGGTCATACCTGAGTGGCCTAGTGCTTTTCCCTACTTTCTTCAACTTAAGCCTAAATTTTGCAACCAGAAGCTCATGATCTGAGCCACAGTCAGCTCCTGGTCTAGTTTTTACTGACTGTATACAGCTTCTCCATCTTTGGCTGCAGAGCACATAGTCAATCTGATTTCTGTGTTGACCGTCTGGTGATGTCCATGTGTACAGTCATCTCTTGGGTTGTTGGAAAAGAGTGTTTGCTATGACCATCGTATTCTCTTGACAAAATTCTACCTGCCTGTGCCCTGCTTCATTTTGTACTCCAAGGCCAAACTTGCCTGTTATTCTGGTTATC
This sequence comes from Varanus komodoensis, assembly GCF_004798865.1. Lineage (NCBI taxonomy): Eukaryota > Metazoa > Chordata > Lepidosauria > Squamata > Varanidae > Varanus > Varanus komodoensis. The sequence goes on along the minus strand of NW_025335568.1, from coordinate 16,660,601 downwards.
TTTTGGTTTCCTACTTTAGCATTCCGATCCCCCATGATGATAAGGACATCATTTTTTGGAGTTAATTCTAGAAGGTACTGTAGGCCTTCATAGAAATGGTCAACTTCAGCCACTTCAGCACCAGTGGTTGGGGCATAGACTTGGACTATTGTGATGTTGAATGGTTTGCCCTGGATTCGAACTGGGATCATTCTGTCATTTTGGAGATTGTATCCCAGTACTGCTTTTCCTACTCTTTTATTGACTATGAAGGCTACTCCATTTCGTCTGAGGGATTCTTGCCCGCAGTGGTATACCTGATGGTCATCTTAATTAAATTCACCCATTTCTGTCCATTTTAGTTCACTGATTCCTAAGATGTTGATGTTCAGTCTTGTCCTCTCTTGTTTGACCACATCCAGCTTGCCTTGATTCATGGATCTTACATTCCAGGTTCCTATGGAGTATAGATCTTTGCATTATCAGACTCTCCTTTCACCACCAGATACATCAGCAACTGAGTGTCCTTTCGACTTTGACCCAGTCGCTTCATTCTTTCTGGCGCTACTAGTACTAGCCCTCTGCTCTTCCCCAGTAGCATATTGGACACCTTCCGAGCTGAGGGGCTCATCTTCCGGCATCATATCTTTTTGCCTTTTGGTACAGTCCATGTGGTTTTCATGGCAAAGATACTGGAGTGGGTTGCCATTTGCTTCTCCAGGGGATCACGTTTTGTCAGAGCTCTCTGCTATGACCTGTCCGTCTTGGGTGACCCTGCACAGCATAGCTCATAGCTTCATTGAGCTATGCAAGCCCCTTCACCACGACAAGGCAGTGATCCATGAAGGAGTGTTATACTATACAGAACAGTATAACAAAGGATGTGCTCTAAGCTGCTGTGTCCATGGGGAAATTAAAATAGCTAGAATATCTTTGCTTGGTGGAAGCGATATGGGCCAATTCTAAGGAACTGTGTGAGACCTGTGCTCTCTCAAGCATTTTCTATTCATAGCTCTAAGCTTGTGTATACTATAAGAGCAAGGCTACAACATCAATTTAGCTTAGAGAAAAGGCAAGGGATGGGGCATATGATAAAGGTGTGCAAAATTATGTACAGATTGATCCGATGAAGCTGACTGGTGGGAGATTCAGGACAAGTACAAGGAAGTACTTCACACCAGCTATGGGGGTTTACTCCCACAAGATTAAGTGATGATCACAATGAGAATGGCTTTAAAAAGGGATTAGAGAATTCATGGAAAAGAAAGCAATCTATGATGGCTAGTATTACACATAAGAAGCAGTCGGCTTATGTATATCAGCTGTCGAGAAGAAAACCCCTGACTGCCCCTCTACTTGTTTCTACTTTCTAAGTGAGTGCTACTTCCTACTTGTGGGTCCCCATGGATGGCTGGTTGGCCATGATGTGAACAGAATATGCTAATGGTCTAGATTGGGGTTGTCCAGCGTGCAGCCCCTGGGCCCTTGTTCTGTGGTCCTCTCGCTGCTCAGAGCCCCCCGCCCCCCCAGTCTGGCTCCCAGCAATGGCATGGGCATGATTGCGGTAGAAGCTGAGCACCTTTGCGCTTGTCAGCAGAAGTGGGCAGGACAGGCTGGGAGAGTTCGCCAGCTCAAGTAGAAGAGGCTCAGCACACGAACTGAAAATAGGAGGGCCCGGGGTGGGTCACATGGGAGGGTTTCCGGGTGGGAGAAACAGGGAAGAAAGGGATGGAACACCCCAGAGGAGCAATCACTGTGCTTGGGCTGTGATCAGAGAAGGGGCTGCAGAGGCAAGCTGCAGAAAGGGGCCACTGTGATAATCTATGCTGCAGTAATGAAAAAAGCGCAGACTAGGACAGACTTTGCCAAACAAATCAGCACATACTTTTTATTCTTCTTTGTGGTCTCTGTGCATCCCACATATGGGCATGTGCTCCCATGCAAGGCTAGAGAGGGAAAAACTTCAATTGATCAGTATGCCAGAATGGGTGCCTCTCCTGCTTCCATTTCCTGTGACTATAGGGAATGGACTTCCGCCCAGTTCCTCAGTTCCTTTTTGACCACTGGAGGTAGCATGCATGAGAAAAGCTTGCCAGAAGGGAAATTCCATGGCTGGACCCAGATCACTATAACTTTGAAGTACACTAGTGATAATAAGGAAGATTAACACATTATATTTTTGCAGGGAGGGGGCAGGTTTTACATGAACAAATGTACAGTATGGATGCAACCTGTAGTTATGTAAGAGGGTATCAGGTAACTGGGATGCCTTGCCATCCCCTATTACATTTTTCCCTATCCCTGTTTTTTTCCATAAATCCATCTGGATGTGTACATGGTAGGCATGTCATGAGCAGAGCTGGATGGAGCTGGGGGTCAGACTAGATGGTCCAGGAGGCCCCTTCTGACTCACTCTGTTTCTATGATCCCATGCCAAGGGCTGATAGAGAAATGGTGCACATGGGTATAAATACATACCATTTCTCCCCATACCAGCAGATCACAAACAAGGGAATAAAGGGCTGGCTGGCAAATGAAGCATCTCTCTTTGCTTGTAACCTTCCAAAGGGAATGTCTATGGCCTTGAAACGCTTGCACAAAACAGTGTAGACAACTCATTTTTTAGGACTATCTCACGTATTATGAAACTTCTACACATCATTTCTGAATAAAAAGGGGCGTCACATACACACAGATGTTCCTCATTGCAATAATGCAGTTTTTATTTTCCAGTCATGTTCATACACAACGAAGTTGGCTGTCAGTTGTGGCTTCCCAGGGAAAGTCTGTGGGGGTGGAGGGGCCGGAAACCACGGAGTCCCAGGCCATTTCGCCTGGCAGCTTCTTTCCCAGTTTCTAGTCTGCTGGGATTGTCCCATTAGTGAATGAGGCTTTGGACCCACGTGAGTGCTTTATCAGTGATGTGACTTCTGCCAGCTTAACCTCTGCCCACATGGTTAAACAGCTTTAATGTAGACAAAAGCGGAGTGTGTACGTGCGTGAGAAGCACAGCAACGCACAGCTGGAGCGAGGATCAAAATTATGAGCAGATTGAATGGAAGGAAAAAGCTTGTCAATTGGACAGTGAAGAGGAAAGCAACAGCGGCAACTAAAGGGAAAAGAAGAAATTACTGTAATAGCAATGGGAAATTTAATCAGGTGGTGTGCGTATCATTTTTGTAACCCCTTCTGTGTCCTGCGTAGAACTCACAATGGAGACATCTGGCAGAAAAACACCAAACATGTGTTTGGCCATATAAAGAAGAAAGGTACTTAGAGCTTAGGGCACAATCCTACTGGATTGCTGTCCACTTGCTTGGAAGCTTCCGATCTTGGAGGCTTCCAGGAATCCTGTGGCTTGCCAGGTGACTGCCCTGAAGAAGTGAGAGAGGCAATGTTGCTTGCCTCCTCTACCACTTTTCCACCATAAGAGCATCACAGCTTCTCTGAAGGACTTGCAATGCAGGGGCTGAGCTCATGCACCAGAGCCACAGTGATGTTTTCTGTGGTGGCTGGGAGGGAGTGACTATCTTCAGCTTGGAGCACTAGGATCTCAGGGATGAAAATCCCCAGTATCCTATGACTCAGACAATGTAAACAGTCCTTAGAATGGCTCTGCTCATGCTATATGTGGTCCTGGGGAACCATCGGATCTCTGACAGGAGCAGACAGTATTCTTATTGTGCATATTTTAAAAAAAACCAACTAATTCTGTAAGAAAGCTGTCGGGTTTCATAGCAAATGTAACCGTATCTTGTGAGATCTCAAAGACTAACAAATTTATGATGGCAAATGCACAAGACTTTTAGACTTATTTCATAACCCCATATTTCTCATGGACTGTTAGATATTGATAAGAAAATGGAAGGATGCATCAGTACCTCCACATGGTGCTGAGCCACCTTTTCTCTTGGCTGGGGGATGCTGGTGGTTGTAGTCCCCCAGCTAACCTCTCATAAGGAAATTGCCCCAGACAGCACTTCATTTCTGTGGTTTCAAGTTTCAGAATTCTCTTCCCACTTTTATGCTCACCATAAACTTTTGAGGTAGGCTGAGACAAAGAGATCAGTTGGCCTAAGATCAGAGTGAAATTCATGTACCTTGCCTTTCTGAAGTCAATGCACACAAAGCAGCTTACAGCAGAACACTGCAATTATAAACTGCATTATATTTGTACTACAAATAATACATTGCAGTAACTGAACTGTTAAAATTGTGCTGGACCAACAACTAAACAAGTGTTCATTGCCCTGTGCAAAGCAAACAGCAGAAATACAAGAAGCAGCACTTTAGGTAAACTTTTTGAAAATGGAAGTGCTGCACCCGAGGTTCTTGCTGTCTGTTGTGCAGTCTTTGTGTGTGCATTGCTTGCTCTAAGTGGACTACTTCCTGTCCATCTGAGGACACACGAGATGTTGGCTTTTGCTGAAGTGGAATTTCGGCTGTTCTTTTTTGGGAGGCATGTGGATCTTGCTGTATTTGTGACATATTATGCCTGACAACCTCAGATAACATAGGGAGAATCCTTGCAGCACGATGCTCATGGACAGCTTCACCAGATTGGCTCCCCTGCTTTCCATTGATGAATATTTTTGAATGAGTCTTTTCTATTCCAGCCCATATCCAACCGTATCTGTGAGGTCAATTTGCTTAAGTAACATTAAACAAAGTTGTGGCTGGCTGTTGTGCTTATTTTTCTTCAAAGATACAGCCTATGCATGTTTTTTTTTTAAATCCCAATTCAGTCATTCTTTCCTTTTGCAAATCAATTGCACCTGCTGCCTTTGACCTCCTACAACTTTTCTTTCAGTTCTATTGCTGCCACCTTCTGGGAAGAAATGAGGATGCTTATACTGCTAGTTTCTCAACTCCTTTGAAGTCTTCTCTAATCTATTGTTCCAATCATCTGTTTGCCTGGTGAATACATGGAGATCTTCCTGTGCAGCTGTTTGTATTCCAGTAAACTACAGTGAAGCAGAGGAAAATTAAATTTGAGCAGAATTACTACATTTTAGCAGTATTCCTCCATCCTGACCTGTTCCATGGTTTCACTCATCCACTAAGTCAAATAGAGCTTTCTATTTTTTGAACCACCCTATCATGAGCCCAGCTTGTTAACCTAAAAGGCAATAAATGAGCAACTATATCTAATTGTGACTTTGGGAGATAGGAAGCTGACATGGTGCACTGGTAAATTCTGAAGTGAAGGCTGTCATCCAAACTGTACGAATAGGCAAGGAGAGTTCCCCCAAGAAGAGTCCAGTTGTGTTGATCCAGATCAACAACCAGTTCTAGTTATTTTCATCTGCACAAAATACCGTGCATTTTAATAGGGACAGCTCACAAAAATAGATTGTCGCTGGGAAAATCTACCACTCCCCTTCAAGCTATTGTGGCTATTGTATTTAAACTCTGTGGAAATAGGGGTGAATGGCGTCAGGTGATGCCATCTTCCTCACTAAGCAAAATAAAGAAATAAAATCCAAGCACTTCAATCCCATGAACTTTGGCACCGCTGGCAGCAGTTCTCCGGGGTCTCAGGCCGGAGGCTCCTGCCTTAACCCAAAGAAGACCCTGTAGGCATGGAGAATCCAGCAAGAGCAGGAGCAGTGTCTGCTGTTACCCTCATGTACTGCCTTGTTTCCCCTGGATTTCTTCCCACAGGGCAGTGGATGGCAAACGGCCCTATGGAGTGGGTCAGGCTATGTGAGCCCAGCTGCAGTAGGCCCTGAATTCTTCCTGGCCTACTCCCCTCCACCCTGTATGTACACTGAATAGAATAAACCAGAAACCTGAAAAAAGCAACTGTAAGGACTTGGGGGAGACAGAGGGAGAAAGAGACACAGAAAGAATGATCCACCACTCCAAGACAGGGAAAAGAGAGGAAGCAGGTAACACTTTATTATTTTCTGTAAGGTTGCAAGCCCAATGGGTATGGCCTGCCCCTGTTATACATTATGCACAACACCCAGCATTTTAAGCAATTAAATTATAATTAACTTGCCTGCTCCCATAAAATTCAGGTGACTATCTATTCATGAAACCATATATTTATGCCTTAGCAAAAATGCATGATGTTTGCAAATTTAATATATATTCCATATACTCAAACTAGTTGGATAAAACTGCTTAAAACATTAAAACAAAAAGCTTTAAAATATAATAATTCATGATCCTCAGAGCTTTCTGAAGAAAATGCTTGCTATCTACTATTTGCTAGAAACTATCAAAGCTTGAACTCAGGTAGTACTTGGACAGAGAATTCCTAGAACCACAGCCACTATTCAGAAAGCCTCAATGCAATGCTACCATAAGTAATACAAATTAAATTCGAGGAGCTTAAACTTTTGTCACCCCCTTCCTGCATTTCAAATAACCATTAAGCAAAACACAATCTGTTAAGGACCAACTTTTATTATGTGAACAATTTGATACAAAACATTACAGTACTTCAAATAAAAACAAGCTGAGAGACAACAAATATGGGCATTTCAAATAAGGCACATGTAAAAAAAACACATCCAGTGAAATAGACAGGTTCTATATATATATTTGGAGGTAGAAATAATTACAAAAATATGGAACAATTTTAAGCATTAGCAGTTCTGTTAAAACTAGGGTCCCCATTTAAAAACTGCCTTGGCAAGATAGCTTATGTGGCATTTTATGCACTACATTTTTGTGGCAACTCTACATTTTGCTTCAGAGTACCAGTAGTGGAGTGAGGGTTGGGCAAGAGAACTATGCCATGAGCAATACAACAAGGAAGTTACAAAAAGTTATAAATGTCCATACAAATGTATTTAATAACAAAAAGTTCTTGAAGCACCACGTTTCATTTTTCCTCAAATAAAAAAGATATCTACAATGATTTTCTTTATTCTATTAGAGACCTAATGACGTTTTTAATAATGTTGCTATATCTGCTGGAATGGCCCCTTCTTCTCCTGCAGAATAAAAGGAATGCATTAGAATTCCACATGTAGGCAACATTTCATGCAATCTAATATTTATAGCATAGACAACTAAAGCAAAGAAGCAGCCCTTTCTGCAACCTCGCTAGCTTCCCAGCAGGGAAAACTGGTTATTTTGGGTCAATACAGATGTTACATGAATAAAAGATGGAGTAGGGGATGCAAGGGATGCTTGGCCTGTACTTGTAAGCCACTGATGCAAGCGCAGTCTGTGTACTCTAAGTGCATCTATGGTCTTTGCACAATTGTTGCTGTTCCGCCTGCTAGTATATTGGACTCAACTGTGATGTGCTATAAGAACCACAGAATTATTTTTAATGTCACAAGCTGCTGTGTAGCTGCAGTGGTTCACTATGCAACACAGTAAGAGTATGGTACGTTATCTGAGAAACACCACTTAGGAGCAGAGAAGTTGCTGCACAGTTATTTGGATTTTGACCAGGGAGATACAGTGCCAAGAAATCATATCAGGCAAAACAACAGGGGACAGATTAGCTTTGCTGCATATGCTCCAACCCAGTTCTGCCTTTAGAAAAGAGTAGCAAACAAATTGACCAAGAACTCCTCACTAAACAATGCAGGACATTCTATATCATGCAATTCACAGCCTGAGCATTCACTCCAAACAGCAACAGTCTGCATTGTTCCACTGTTTGTTTTCTGTATTACATCCTTGTCTTTTAGGATTTTCTCGCAGAATGTTTTAAAAGCCTATCTGGGAAGGAGAAATGCATGAGTTCTTTCTCCCTCATCCATTCAGGTGTGAGATTTATCTGCCACTACACTGGTTGTTAATGCTTCAAATGAACTAAAGTATGTTCTAGTTGAATGGAAGATTCTGCTGCATTTAAAATCTCTACATAAAAAAACTATCTGCACCTGACCACTAACCACCTGACCTTTATTTCCCTCTGCCATTAATCTTCTGGAATAAGGAACATAAACACTAACTCTCTTCTGTTTCACATAGTTTTAGACCCAGAGCTGCTTCTTACAATGCGACACATGCAAAACTGTCTTACAAAAGCTTACCTGTATCTGCTGCTGTCATGTCTTGTTCTAGTTTTAACTTTTGTTGACTGATTTTGAGCATCGATTCTTCTATAGTTCCTTTACTTATAAGCCTTATAACTTTCACTTCTCTAAAAACACAGAAAAATAATAAGTTTACTCATAAAATACTGTAAGTCAATATTCCTGATTTAGGCATAAGAATATTTCCGCTTAAATCCCACATGCCTTTACAGGAAACAGTACTTCAACACTACTGCTAATACTGTTGTTATAGAGAGGGTGAGGACCTCATCTTATACATACCATACTAGACAAAAAGTACATCAATATATCAGTTGTGAAACCACTGAGCAAACACACACATTGCCACACAGTGCCAGTTAAGTTTTAAGGATGAGTTTGATCTGAGGTAGCTCATTTGTGCGTGTACTTTCACAGATGTGGACCTGGTTTGCATGACACAACCACCTAGGTCAGGGGTTGGCAACCTTTAACACTCAAAGAGCCATTTGGACCCATTTCCCCCACAAAAGAAAACACCGGGAGCTGGAAAACCCTTTTGACATCTAAAATGAAGATAACACTGCATATATTGTTTTTTACCTTAATGCTATGTGTATCTTCATTATGATTTAGCTGCAGCTCTTGTTCAGTAACTAAAAACTGTTATTTTTAATCTTACATTATAAACTAGTAGGACTCCTTTCATATATTTTGAATAGGAGAACAGCTTCCTGAAGAGTCAAAGTCAGTGCTAAAGGGCTGCATGCATTAAACAGCAAACCCCATAAGTTCATCAGCAGTAAAAGCAAATGAAACTACCCATGTATCATTAAACGTTTGGTTTTCTTCAGAAACTTTTCTTCGATTTATCCATGGTTGGCCTATGGGGGTGCGGGGGGGGGGACTCAGTAAATTGGTGCAAGATCTGTAAATTGGTGGGGGATCCGCAGATCAGCCAGAGATATGGGTGTGTTTAGTGACTGATTAGCAGATAAACAGTCAAGTGCTGTGAATTGTGACAGGTCCCAAGTGCAGCTTCATCAACATTCAGATGAAGGAGGTTACATTGGGACAAAGAGAATCCTTTCAGCAGCGTTTTGTGCAACATGAGAGCCTGCAGGAAGATTGTTTAGCAGAGGAATGTAACGATTTACTTAACTAGCTATTAACTAGCTAGTTCTGCATTCCTGAGTGGAGCTTTAAGCAGATCAGTGGCTGTGCCCGCGCGTGTTTTGAGTGACGGAGCGTGTTTTGAGTGACGGAGCTGCAGCAGAGGGACTCAAGAGCCATATGCGGCTCCGGAGCTGTGGGTTGCCGACCCGTGACCTAGGTGAACAAGCAGGAGCAAGCACACTTGCTGGTTCCCAGCCACTTAAGCTAAAGACACACAAGTTGGGACTGTTTAGCTTAGAAAAACAGTGAGGAAAAGGAAATGCAATGCAAAAGAGGCATACAATATTCTGAATATATTGGAGACATTTCTTCCTTTCTTGCAATACAACAACCTGTGACTGATAGGATTTTCAGGACACAAAAAGATGTACTTCATCACACAGTGCATAATCAAACTATGGAATCTGCTTCCATAAGATGCAGTGATGGCCACCAACTTGGATGACTTCATGAAGGATAAGAGCATCCACGGCTATTAATCCTGATGGCTCTTGTGCTACCTCTCAGAGGCCTATCCATAGCAGTTATGGGGAAACATGGGGGGAGGGTGTTGTTCTACTCATGTCATGCTTGGGAGTGTCTTGCAGGCAGCTGGTTAGCCACTGTGTGAACAGACTGCTGGACTAGATGGACCCTGGACTGATCCAGCATGGTTCTTATGTTTTTATGAGTTCTGAGTTGTCTCCCACCAAAAGTCCACAATTCCATGTTTAGGCGACACAAAAATTAGCTAGGGATAAAGTGTCCCTGGGCTACTTAACTTCTCACATCTGCAGCAGGAGAGATCAGAGCATCCAGAAGTCAGTACACTCATTCCTGCTCATTCATGCTGACCCAGTTTAAAACAACAACAAGATAGTTGTGACATGCAAACTGGTCCAGGGACCATATATCCATTCAACAACCACTTTCAGCGGAGACACTTCATGTATTCAGGTTTTGGTCACTGAGAGGTAAGTCATCAGGTGAAGAGGTATTTTAACCAGGAGCCTGCAGTTTGCAAGGGTCAAGCCTTGGTATCTGCACCTGTGCCCAGAGGTTTCCTCAGTCATGCCATTCATATGACATAAGTGCTACAGAACTGACCCATCCTTTCATGGGCATAAGAAGCATGTTAGTGAGATGCAGTAAGTGCTGCTGCATTCAGAAAGTTCCATGGCAATCGGGGTGCATATGCAGCTGCTTTCTCACATACAGTGGTACTTTGGCTCACAAATTTAATCTGTTCCAGGACTCTGGTCATGTCCCAAATTGGTCGTGACCCAAGTCAAATTTTCTCATAAGGTTCAATGTAAATAAGGTTAATCCATTCTGTAAACCGTTTTTAATCACAAAAATTTGAAACAAAGTAACAAAGTACAGTACAGTAGAGAACACTAACCTAGCTGGGGGGGGAGGTTATTGTTTGGAGGGAAAGTCCAAACCATAATTGTGCGATAGTGATTGTGCTGGCAGAGGGGGAAATGGCTGCGATTGGGGGTGGGGTGGGGGGGGGGGGGGTGAGATGGGTATGATCGTGATCATCCCCCAATGCGGAGTTCATGAACCGAGGCAATTTTTCTTTGAATTTCTGTTCATGACCCGATTTGGTCATGAACTGAGGCATTAGTGAACTGAGGAACCACTGTATCTTGGGACCAGCTTGATAAAATAGAAAAGGAAGAAAGCAAGTTTTATTCTGTACTGTGCCACATAAATACACTGAACCTTTCTGTTTTAAATTCCACAGACAATTTAATACTTGTCAGCAAAACAGAATCAGCACTGTGTTTGATCATTATAGTCTGTCCTCATAAAAAAACCAAAATATACCTAGTTTGTCCTACTCTGTGGCATCGGTCTTCAGCCTGCTTGTCATTGTAAGGGTTGCAGTCAATGTCATGAAGGATAACCACATTGGCTGAGGTCAGATTAATCCCAAGACCTCCAGCTTTAGTTGACAGCAAGAAGACAAAGATACCCATATCTGAATTAAATTCGTCTATCAGATGTATCCTACAATGAAAGAGAACCACGCATTTATCAGCAAGCAACTCTTCAAAAGTGGGTCATACTGAAAAGGGAGGCATACGGGCATGTCCACTTACTAGCCACAGCACTAAGCACAGTAAACAGCGCAAATATTCAGCAACCAGTCACTGAAGGCAAAATGTTTGGGTGAGTGAGCAAATTTGCTGTAAACTTCTAAATCATCTTGACTGTTAATGATTTATTTTCTTATTGCCACTAAATCTATTGAGCTATATTTGTATCAACTGTGAATTATGCAATTCCTTATGTCAATATCATTGCTTTACACTTTATGGATATTTCTCTAGTGCTCTATATTTAAGGGAAGAAACTGTGGTGTGGAATTATATAGCAACTTTATTCAACAATTTTAAAGCATATGACATGGGATACCTTTATTTAAATTGGTTCCCAGCTTATTTTAATAGTTTTTTTTAAATAACTCAAGGTGTTCTATAGTTCCTACCTCACTATCAGTACATACTCAGCGTCAGATTCGAATGGGACAAGAATGAACATTAGTTGCATCTAGTAACGGTGCTCCTATCATATACATTTTACTTACCTGTCAGCAATTTGTGTCTTTCCATCCAGTCTAAGGTATCTATGCTGCTGATGTTTCAGAAGAAGCTCTAGTATATCTAGCATCATTGTAAACTGGCTAAAGAGGACAACTCTGTCACCCTAATGGGGGAAAGAAAATTGTATACTTTTCATTTTTGTTATCTATGCATTCTTCCCTTTCCTTAAGAAAACTGGCCTGTTGGTTTAGCATAACAAACCTATTAAGCACCTACCCGATGAAGAGTCCCTATGCATATGCTATACTACCTATAGGTAAATTGGGACCAGGCAGGAATTTTAACCTAGGATAACGCTAGAGCAGGGTGAAGGAAAGGAACAGAAAAGCCAATATGGCATATTCGTTTTGGGTGCTGGACTGGCACTCAGATGATCTGGTTTTTCATTCCCGTTTAGCCTAGCCTACCTCACAGTGGTATTGTGAAGATAAAATAGAAGAACATGATTATAAACTGTCCAGAGAACTTTGCCTGTAACGTGGCACAGAAATTAATTAAATGAGCAAGCCAGCCAGCCAGTGAGCCACCTTGGGATTACTACTGAAAAAAGGGGTCTACAGATATAATAAATACATAAAAAACAAGTATTTATAAATAATTGCTGATCCCACAATCCTGGTTCATACTGTGTCCACTGTATTTCCCAATAACCTTTTCAGAGCCATGAATTTGGAGCACGGCTTCCCTCATTCAAATTAGATACTCCAGTGGTTTACTAAAGACTTTTATGAAATCAGCCTTTCATTCAAGTTCTAGTTAAGACCATTTCATTATGTATTGGACATGCACACTGTAGGAAATCCAAAATATATCTGAAGATTAAACCTTTTCTTTGAAGTCTGACAAAATGTGTGTCAGTGTTCTAAATTTTCCTGAATCCAAAATCAGGTCCATCTCCAGTCTGAAATCATGAATATTTGTGTACTGTTTACAAAGCAAATGCAATTCATAATCTGTCATCACAGACATATCTTCAAATATAAGGTCAGGGTTTGCTTCACAGTGTGTAGGCTCCTGAAACAAAAAGGTAGCAAATGAAGCAAGTCATTGAGGAATTGCAAAGAACGTTACAATTCATTTTTGTCTGGATTTTGTGCACACATTGTGATGAAGCCAGTTTGTGAAAACTGAAAAGCAGTTAATATTAACAGTTGACTTTTCAGTTTCTTAAATCTCCCGTCCATGAATACAGCAGTCCTGATTCCTAGGTTTAAATTCTTTAAATCCTGACATGTACTGTTAATTGTTAATTGCACACGCTATATAATTAACTTAGATGTAGTTAGGCCTTAAAAATTGAAGCTTCCAAGCTCCTCTTCTTGCTTGAGTGGGGGGGGGGGGGGGGGGACAACATGAACAAATGTGCATACTCAAGACTTGCTGCAGCTCTCTCATGTTGTATTGAGTGTGCCTTTATAACTGCCTGCTCCAATCTGATGCCTTTCAGATGCTTTGGATTTCACATCAGACTCAGATAGCATGACCAACAGCTAGCAGTGCTGGTATCCAAAAGCACAGGGAAAGCACTAGGCTGGGGAGACTGTTTTACAATTGTATTGGGTATTAAAAACCGGAAGACCTTGTGACAAGGACAGCACCAGCTGTTCACAGCATCCATTCAATGTAGTCATGAAGGCAAAGGACATTTGTTTGAGGTAAGTATTTTTATATACCCATCTACTGAGTTTAAATGGGATTGCAGGGACTCTCTTGCCCTCCCTCCTTTTTCCCATTGGCAGCTTCTCACAGCTTCTGGCACTTGTAGAGTTTAGAACATTGTTAGCTTGCTAGTCTGCATTTTGGGTTTTGGTTTGGAATGAACAGTGCACCAGTGTCAGAGCAACCAGTACTCCAAGAGTTATGTACATCATATTAAGAAGCCCTGTGACAATTCATTTTTGACAAGGGAAATCTGGGCAAGTCTTATCTTTGTTTCTTAATAAGCTGCATCCATATTCCAACTCTGCAGTCAACAAATGACCTATTGTCTTTCACACAAGAGGGTTTGTCTCTTGGATTATCCTCTAATTTAAACTGGGGGGCCTTGGCTGGACCAAGCCCTGTGAGGCAAAGCAACTAGGATGCGTGAACGAGTCCTGTGTCTTGTGCAATCATTCTCTGTGATTTCCCATCAATTCATGATAATGCCAACTGTGGATGGATCATCGAAACCTGGGACTTTATTTTCTTTTATCCCACAATTTGTACCCCAATTTTAGTTTAAAGCATTTTCTCCTCAGGAAGCCTGACCTATTTAGTTGTTTACATGTTTTAATAATCAAAATTTGAATAATGTTGCACATGCAGCAGAAGAGTGGCTATTTGGTGAAAATACAAGTACATATGATAAAGTGGAAAAATATTAAGAACTTGCCACATTATTTCAGAACAACATCTTACCTTTAGCATGAGTTTTGACATCACTCTCAGTTTTTCAGAGGTATAATATTGGCGGTGTAACAGAGGATGGTTGGCCATTTTTCTTAGCTGCATCATTACATTGCCCATTTCTGTATTCTTTTCTATGAAAAAAACAAACAAATATTACAACATGAAAATATCCACTGAAGTAGACTGCTGCCTGCAAAAGTGTTGAAGAAAAACCCGTAATCAATTTAAGTGACATACAAATCCAAAACAGCTCAGAATTTCTGTTTAGTACTATGGGAAAGAAACGTGAGAAAATTTAAGCAAGCACCTACCTTGACTGTCAATAGATTTTTTTAAGCAGCTGAACAGATCCTGGTATAGTTGTTCTTGTTTTTCAGACATTTCACACCATTCAACTATATCTTTTTTGGGAGGTAATTGTTTCAAGACCTGGTGGACCAAAACAAAATTTTAATTTATCTGGAGATTATACACCTGGATTCTACCACACTCTCTTGGGAACTAGTGTCACATATGGAGTGTGGTGGCTAGAGCTGGACTGGGGGCTCTGGAGAGCTGGGTTCTAGTCTCCACTGTGCCATGAAGCTCATCATGTGACTCTGGCCCTGCTCTCAGCCTGACTGACTGCATAGGGATGTTATTGTGGGGATAAAATGGAAAGGATCGTGCAAGGCACCTTGGGTTCTTCACAAGAGGTAAAAAGGAAAGATATAAATATAATATAATAAAAGTAATTATTCTTATTTAAGATACCTTAGTTTCTACTGATTAGTTTACACTGTAACCTAATGCAGTTAGCAGAGGTTAAAATTAAGACATACCTCTTCTTTTACTCTTCTCAGGATAAATGGTTTTATTATCTGCTTGGCATGTACAATTCTCTCCTTTTCGTATATACTATGTTCCTCGGATGCTTTCTAGGGTGAAAAAAAATCAAAAGAATGAAGTATATTTCATTCAATGAATGTTAACATGAGAATGGCACCAGTTATATCAATGGACTGTTATGTTTCCAACAGTACATGTTTCAACCCAAAAAAGACTGTGATGCATTAGCTGTGATTTCTAGAATATTTAGTATAGTGTAGCCACACATAGCAAGAAAATAGTTTGTGGATTGCATGGTAACTTTCCAGAAACATTTTTGTGGTTATCTGTTAGGATAAGATGTAAAACAATTTTCATTATGAAAACCCATGTATGAACTTAACCTGCACTTTTGAACAATACAACCACATTTGAAGTATACTTACTGCTTTAGAAGAGAATATTCTCCGAATTTCACTGGTACTACTACTGAACATGTGTGGCATCACAAAATTCAAGAGTGACATAAGTTCTAGAAGATTGTTCTGAACTGGAGTTCCTGTTAGCAGCAAACGGTTTTTTGCCTATTCCAGAATTCAAAAATAAAGAAAAATGGTCAGTACTTACAGGATGAGATTACTAGTCTCTTCAAAACAATACTACAAAAGTAGAATCATCTCACTAGTGCAAAATGCTACACTTTCAGCCACTTACATCTTAAAAAACAATTAGCCAGTTTCTTGGTAACACTGTCTAGTTTTACTTGAAGGAAGGGACAGCTGCAGTTTCATTGTGATATAATGTATGATTTTATGTTACATGGATCCTCACCCTCATCAGGCTTCTCTTGTGTCTCATCCTCTATAACTTTAGTTTAGCATTATATTCAGACACAGACAAACTGTGGTTAGTCTTAATGATGGTTTAAGGAAACAAGCTAACTTGAAACTGTGATATATGTATGTGGCTTGTTCCCCCAAACTGGGGTGTGGGTAGATGTCAGGTTTGTGAAATCTACTTTTTTTTAAACTAGCATATTGAGGAACCCCAAAATGGTGATTCAGGCAAGAGGAAAAACCAATTATCCCGCATACTCCATAAGCCAGAGATGGGGAAACTCCAGCCCACAGACCTGATAAGGCCTACAAGGATTCCCCCACAGCCTGTCAGTTTCTTTCCTTGACCCGACTCTCTTTGACCATGATCAACTAGTTACTTAAACAGGCTTTCTCAGTGCTTAGCTGTGTAAGCTTGTACAGGAAATGCAAGTGTCTCCACATTTTTCTGTATCTTATGAGACAGAATTTGATATAACTGCCATGACAGAGCATGCAATTATTCTGACCAATTCTAGCTAACAGAAAATAGAGTGGGGTGGGCAAATGGTGGTCCTCCAGATGTTTTGGCCTACACCTCCCAACACAGCTAATGATAAAGGCTCATAGAAGTTTCAGGCCATCTTGGGGACCCCCTCCTGATTCAGGGTACAGATTCGTATAATATCAAGACATCAAAGATTAACTGTTTTCTCAGATATGAAACTAATACCTGCAATGATAGTTTAGTGTTTCAAATAATAGATCTAAACTTCAATCCAACTTCAATTCCCTGTTGTTCATAGAGTTTGACCAGTATGTTTCCTAATACTCTTGGCTTACTTTTTATATACAATAGTCTTATATGGGATTACTCAGAAGTACTACCACATGCTAATAGAATTTAACCAGGTGAAAGTACACAGGATTGCAGCTTAACTGTGCAGAACAAGAATCTGAATACAACCTGCAAGTATCTTAAAACAATTTCTTTTTTGACAAAGTCTTACGTTAATAGTCATCAGGTGCTGATAGCGTACAGAGCCCATGTTTTTTAACATATGACCTTCATCAAAGATTGCATAATTAAGTTTCATCCGGCGGAACAGACTGCGGTCTTCTGGACTGCTAATTGCACAGTTATACCTATTGTGAGAGCAAATACCACTTTATATACATATGCAAGGAGGCATGCTGATACCGCAATAAAGCACTTCCCACGTTGTTGCTTGTTACACTCAGTTAGAGGTAACAGCTACTTAACTCTGGGTTGAATTCAAAGAACTGTGGGCAGAAGTAAAATAACTGCTGGAATTGTTCTGCAAAGACTTGTGTGAGCAGAAATACTTGCATAGTGTTATAATGGCTAAGGGCTATAGCAGTTATCATGTTTTCAAGAACATATTTTGTTTCAATTTCACTTTTTAGGGAACTTTGTAGCACCGTGTAGAATAGCCTTTCCATTGGCAGAAGATACCTATTACACATAGAAAGGAACCCCTGGAACCAACCCTTAGTTAGATCATTGCATTCCTCTATAATGAACACTAGATTACTCCCATCTGTATAACTTCATCATAAATTCTTCATGGAATGTTCAAAACTGAATCAACACATGTAAGTTTTACTGTCAGGTGACTAAATTTCTCATAGAAGTTATACTTACGTTGTCACAATCACATTGAAATCCACAACTTTATTATGGATATCCATTCTGAGATGCCTCCTGTCTTCTTGAGAGCCTACATAGAAATACACACCAAATATTTTATACCAAACCCTTCAAAAAGTATCATGGAGTTTACTGTCATTTATCATGCTGCATCCGGACACCCATGATCCAGTTATATATTTAACCACAAATGTTCATCCACAAAAGAAACAGAATTTCTTACCATAATAAAATAAGACTTGGAGTTCAGGACACCACAGGTTAACTTCTCTTATCCAGTTATCTATTAAAAGAAGAATTATATATCTTTACAAAACAGGGAATTTAAAATATGCATAAATATTAGTTCTCAAATTCTTTTTATTAAGATACAAATATAGCATGCTGTTTTGATTAGATTCACCATTCTCTAGTGGACACAATGCACTGATCCAGGAACCACCAAGCTGAAAACCCTGCTCTGCCTGAAGTTAATTGGGCATTGTATGGTCAGTCAGTATCCCTCAGACTAAACTAGGATTAAGAGCTTATGGGTACAATTACGAGTATTAATGGTTGGAAAGTGTTGGAAGTTGTAGGACTTTTTTCTGTCCAAACAGACACAGGATTTCATCATAAGGCTGTATTCTTATAGACACATGGGAGTAAGCTCTGTGGAACTCAGCCAAGAGTACTTTCGATTATGCATGCACACAGCTTTGCACTGTTATGCAGAAATGCCACTGCGGGGCATAAACACATGTGTTAAGTGTAACCTGCCATTGCATACAGTTTTTTTATGTTTACTTGGAAGTAAGTGTCACTGAATTCAATGAACTTCACTCCTCTGTAAGCTTATTTAAAACTGCAGTCTACATAGAAACAGTTTGTGAAACTTCTTACCTATTGTTGATGCTGGCACTACAATCAAATGTGGACCTATATCGCCCACTTGGTAAAGATATGCCAGAAATGCAATCGCTTGAATGGTTTTTCCTAAACCCTAAGAGTAATGAAAAGAATACAGTTACTTTTATGGTACAGAACTCTGGGTTAATATTTCCTCTTGGATTGTATTTCTCAAGCTTTTTATAGCTCTAAGTTTTGGAAAATGTTAATCACATTGTTAAATTCTACTCTTTAAGAACCACACAAGAACTTTATTTATTTATTTATTTATTTATTTTTTGATTTATACCCTGCCTTTTTCCTACAAAGGGCTCAAGGCGGCTTACATCATTCTCCTCCTCCATCTTATCCCCACAACAACAACCCTGTGAGGTAGGTTGGGCTGAGAGTCTGTGACTGGCCCAAAGTCACCCAGTTAGCTCCATGACTGAGTGGGGACTAGAACCCAGATCATCTAAGTCCCAGTCCCATGCTCTTAACCACTACACCACACTGGCTCTCACTTAATTAACATCATTTAATTTCTTCTTGTTAACTAGCACAGAATGTACCACATGCTATTACAACCCTCTGCACACTTAACCCCCTTTCAGTTACTGAATGCATTGTATTGCCTACAGGCATAAAAATGCTTTCTTGTCTGCAGAGTTTTGTCAACCAACCAGATTGGTTGTCTCATCTCCCCTTATGATCTGGCCAGTTTGTAAGATCAAACAGCCAACAACAACGGGTAGTAGTCATCCTGAATTTGGTTTGCTATATTATCTGAAGCTATACTTTGCTATATCATCTGAAGCCAGGAACATGGGCAGTTTAACCCTCACATAATCTCCTTTGCCCAGGTTCAGATGAAAGGAGCTATAGTCTGAATATTTTTAAAAACCTGCCTGGCATGTACCATGGCGTTCAGTATGCCTTAAGCGAGACACTGTGGGCAACAGTGATCATACAAGCCAAGTGCCTTGACCATAAGGTCCTTAAAGACAGCTACTGTTCATTCACCCATGAATGCCTGCCTATGTCACTTCCAGGACAGGCCTTTGTTATTTCAAAATGCTATCTGAAGTAGTAGCCTACAAACTAAAACTGCAAACCCCATCAGGACCTTGTCCATATAGTAATGCTACTGTATCACTCCTCTTCCTCTCCAATATTATGGGCTAATTGGCTTGTCTCAAGTCAAACTCTTTTGCATTATGGCCCCCATGGCAGCTGCTCATCTATCCAGACATCTCTCTCTCTTACTCCTACAAACCAAGAGATATATATTTGCTGGAACACCAAAAAATGTGTCCTAGTTTCCTTCTAGAGAAGCAGAGGCTCTTTTGCTAGTTCTCAACCAGAACTAACCACTTGTACGTCTTTGCTAACTGCTTCCATTTTCATTATTTTTAATGGTTCAGCTAATGAAACTATTAAATAGCCAGCCATCAGTTATTTGGACAGTGTCTCCTGAATACCCAACCCCCAGTAGTAGAAGTAGCTATTTCCATCTCATATTCCAGTATCTTTCCAAGTAGTTAAGACCAGGCCTTAGGCAATTTACATTACTCTGTGCTGTGTCATATAATTATGAATTACTGTAATGGTTTTAACTTACCATTTCATCAGCTAAAATACCATTCAGTGAATGCTTATGCAAAAGTGCTAGCCAATTTAAACCAATCTTCTGATATGGCTTAAGCTCCATGCTGACAACAGAATAAAGACTACACCGTTAGTTCTTTTGTCAACTCAAAACTCGTGACTTGCATTTTTTTAGTTATTAAACCAATTAAAAAATTCAAAACATGACCAAAATAGTAAACAATACAAATATGAAGGAATTTCTTTTCAAAACAATTAAAACTATACAATAACAAAGACAGTGCATCCCTCCTTTGGTTACATGTTAAATTATCTGTCAGGAGGCCCCACTCCAAGAACTGCACTGAGTCTTGTGAAGGGACAAAACCCTTCTCTTTTATTAATACATATTCAATAAAAACTTGCATTTCATCTGACATGTAGTTTAGTTACTAAAAAAGGTAGTTATGAGTCAGATAATTTCCAGTTTGAGTCCGCTACAAACTTGCTAAGTGGCACTTAGATACTCTTAGCTTCATCTTCCTCCCCAAATAATAAACTACCATATATGGAATAATAGTGACAGACCTTACAGGCTTGTCATAAGCATTATTACTAGATAATGGATATATATCACTTTGAACACTAATAGTAGATGCAATTCAAACTACTACTGCTAAAAAAGAGAAAAAGGAAAGTATAAGCAGACCCTTAGGATTTGCTGCACATATATTTTCCTTCAAGAACAGCCAAGGATGCTGCACCAGTGTTGGCCACTTTTTAAAACCCAGTTGCATTATTTAGACTTTGAGGATCTTGGATCCTAGTTTCTATCAGCTTCTAGCTTATCATCTCTTCAGATCTAGTATTTAGTAAAGAATCCTACCAACCTTTGATTCAGAATGGAAGGCTGCTCAATGTTCCAGCCACCTCCTCCATCTCTGGTAATTCTTGTCACTTGCTTGTTCAGTTTATTTGAAATTTCTTCACATTTGTTCATAAGTTTTAACACAACATCCCTCT
The DNA here is from genome assembly GCF_004798865.1 of Varanus komodoensis. Classification (NCBI taxonomy): domain Eukaryota; kingdom Metazoa; phylum Chordata; class Lepidosauria; order Squamata; family Varanidae; genus Varanus; species Varanus komodoensis. The sequence goes on along the minus strand of NW_025335568.1, from coordinate 16,639,705 downwards.
CTCTCAGTAATGTTTTACAGTTCCATATAATATCTTCTGACAAACCATTTGTCTTGCACATTTTTGTGAACTGAAGTAGGAAAAGAAGAAAATAAAATAGCCATTAGTCCCAAAATTGCTGGAGAAGACTCCTGCGAGTCCCTTGGATTGCAAGGCGATCAAACCAGTCAGTCCTAGAGGAGATCAACCCTGACTGTTCTTTAGAAGGCTAGATATGAAAGTTGAAACTCAAATACTTTGGCCACCTAATGAGAAGGAAGGACTCCCTGGAGAAGAGCCTAATGCTGTGAACAATTGATGGCAAAAGAAGAAAGAGACGACAGAGGATGAGGTGGCTAGATGGAGTCACTGAAGCAGTTGGTGTGAGTTTAAGTGGACCCCAGGGGATGGTGAAGGACAGGAAGGCCTGGAGGAATGTTGTCCATGGGGTCGCGATGGGTTGGACATGACATCTCAACTAACAACAAGTCCCTAACTAAAATGGGCAAAAACAGATTGAACCTGAAGAAACTCATATGAAGCTTGCTATTTAGCTATTCTTCAGGGTTTGATCCAGAACTGGTCTTCTGTGAACAGATCCCTCTGTTAACAGGGGGTGCTAGGATCCAAGTGAACTAGGATTTCACTTGAGAATGGGAAGGCAACTTTCTCAAATTCCTTCTTCATGGGTGTAGCCCGGAGTTGTGGAAGGGATGTACTGGAAACAAGGGATGTACTGAAACAGGAACATCTGGCTTTGTCAGAGTTTGCCCAATTTCCTACCCCCATCCAATATGATGGACTGGAGGTATGCCAAGTTGAGTTTCTTCTGTAGACTTTCATCTGCAAGTTGGATGACAACTGTCTGTCTGTCTGTCTGTCTGTCTGTCTGTCTTTCTTTCAAATCACCGATGGAATTTAGGAAAACTGGCACTGGAAAACTACAGGTTTTAATAGGACTTGTGTACTGTCTATGAGCTGTGTGTTTTGTGGGTGCTGTTTTGTGAAAAAAGGGTCCATTTGACACAAAACAGCACTTGAAAATGTGGATTAGCAAGATCAGCACAAATATCACTAATCTATGTTGCTTTTAGGTGTTCTTTTGGGCAAAAAGGAGCCACTTTGCTGATAACTGTACCTGCAAACATGTGCTTTAGAGAGATTTGCATAAATTGAACACATATTGTGAAAACTGTATTTTTCCAACACAAATTTCTATAAATTTCAGTGGAAGTTAAAAAACAAAATAAAACAAACATGAAATTTGTGGTTCATCTTACAAATGGTAGTTTGTGAGCTAGTTAGTGTTATGGTTGAACAAATCACAAGTGTGTAGGCAATGAACCAAATCTGGGGAGCTGAACCATGGGAAGCCATGGATTTCCGCATCCAAAATAGGTTCCTCACATTTCTCCAATGTTGTAGGACAGGTTTTGGGTACAAAGGGGGAAGAAGCATCAGCAAAGGATGCCTTCCCCTTCCATTTGCTGGATCATCCAGTGCATATAGTTTTACTCCATATAACCCTGTATTCAGTCCACTCTACTACAAATCAGCCAAATGAACCTACAAACAAAAAGTCAATTAAATGGTTTTGTACTAACATAATTCCAAGTCTCCTTTGGCTGAGGCTTGCCTATGCAGAGTGAGAGGGAAGTTTTGTCCCCGAGTCCAGTTCTTTTCTTTTTTGCTTCAGGAAACTCACTTATTGCAGAAAACAAAGGAATGAAAAACTAAGCCACTTGCTTCTAGTAATGCTTGCAGCCATTCTGGAGTTATCTACTTGGACACTATAAAAAAAATACTACATTTGACCAGACTGAGTTCTGCTGTGATTCAGCAAGTCTCCTTTCAGGTTGATGTAAGCCTATTTATTGTGCCCAATATGAGTAACTGATGAGCACTGATGCATGTGGAAGAACATTCAACATATATTTGTGATCATATTTTCAGTAATTTTCAGGACATGTTTAAGTAGCCCTTAAGATGAGACAGCTTTAAATCTAAATTTTGGTAATGAGGAATTTTAAAAGTATGCTTCTGGTAGCAAACATTTCTTATAGATTTTCCAATTTAGCATTTTGTTTGCACAAGTTTTGTATTTTGTCTTAGCAAACCTCCCAAAGTATCAAGGTTGCTCCTGAATTAGCAAATACAAAATAAAGATGGGAAGCTAATCTACTTGCTTGAAAATCAAGCAGTGTAAGACACTGAGAAGACCTCATGCTAGGTAAGAAACAGCCGCAGGCTTAGGTTTTAATTATACATGGTTCATCAGTGGTTTCTACCTATTTTGAATAAGCAGTCCTTTATCTATCTCCAGACAGGAAGGCCTGGAGGAATGTTGTCCATGGGGTTGCGATGGGTCGGACATGACTTTGTTGTGACTAACACGACTTTGTTGTGACTAACAACACCATCTATCTTTTCCTCAGATTACTTAAAAGACCTGGGTGCCCTGAAGGATTGTAGAAAAGAAGGAGCCCAGGCTATCAGCTTTGGAAAGGACTATGAACAGCCCCAGATACTTTTCCTTCTTTAACCTTTTCCAGCATATGTCTTGTTTAAATATGTTAAATTAAAACAGTCATGGATGTGTTACTAGAAAGAGAAGTATGTAAGTAAAGGTTTTGGGCATCTAAGCTTTAAGCCTTGTGGGTGCAGTTAATTCTCTAGGGTATAATGCTACATGGCTGCCTAGACCATCTGAACCTGGAAGACTACAGGCACCCAAACTGAACACAGAAGATTATGGAGGTGAGAATTTTCTCCATGCTCCTGTAACCCTCAGAAATGCCACAGATGGCTTATTTTGGCCATTCAAATGTTTCTGCCTTCTCACAGAGGAGAAAGGGCTGAGGCATTGCCTGGGCCTGGCAGAAGATAACAGTGTCTTTGCTGCTCCTCCCAAGAACCCTTTTGCAACAGCCTCAGCAGGTGATGGCTGAGAGGGTTTGGGGTCCTCCAAAGGCACAGTCCTCACTATGACATCAGAAGGTTTTTCCAAGGTCCAGCAGGGCTCCACTTTTTCCTATTGTTGGCCAGACAACATCTACCAACCACATCTACCAACCACAGGACAGGACTATGACCTTATTCATGTGTTTTTGTTGGTCTTTCTATTTTCATTCATATTTTATTTGATACATTTTAACTGGAGGTGTTTTGAATTCATGAAGGTTTATTATTATTTTTTACTCAGAACTGTTATTTTGCCTGTATTTTACTGTTAGGTGTTTTGAGCATTGCATTTAGTAGAAAGGTGGGATAACCTTTATTTAAATAACTGTGCTAGATGTATGACTGCTGTATAGGCTTTGCATTTACTACAACTGGAACAAGCATGCAGTTCAAATTTTCTGGCCCATACAAAAAACAAATGTATGAAGTCAGAGATATGCTCATGTTTTCTTAGAATAAACTAGCTTGTACTGAAAATGAAAACTTTCAGTCCCTTTTAGCTACCATGTCTACAGAGTTGTAGAAAAAACAAGATTCGTGTTTCAGCGACAGAGGGCACTATCAATCAGGAGTTAAAAATAAGTAGTTTTCCTACACTAGTATATGCGTTTAGTTATTTTGTGTGTTTGAACTGTAGATGCAAAATACAAAGATCAGTCATAGTTAAACAAAGAATTACAGGACATCTGTTGGGATTATTTCAGAATATAATACCATGCATCTATGAGAAAAATGCCATGTACTAGAGCACCTTTTCTAAAAAGAGACACATGTAGCTAAGATCTTTATGGTCCTGCACCTCTCTCCAACATGGACAGAAATGTCCTTTGACAGTCAAGATAATACACGTGGACAATGCTTGCCTGGTTTATCTGACTATTGTTCAGAGATTGCCTCTAGCACCAGAGCCACCCTTTAAACTTGTCTAAACAAGGAAGGATTTAAAGGATACTGGAAACAGAATGTAAAATAAGTCAGTATTTTTCTAATCCTAAAGCTGTAGAAATCTTCTGTATCCATTACTGTAAATCAGAAAGGGACAGCTTCTGGTTCTACAGAAGTTAACCTCACAATGTGTAAGATGAACACTTTTTAATTTAGTTTGCATTACCATAGTGTGGCTTCACAACTGGAACTCCTTAAGATTGTAGCTTGAACAAACATGTGTTACAAAGGATCTCCTTTTGAATATTTGAACCAAGAACATGACCCATCCTAATCTTGTAGCAGAACTCACACTGCAGAGTGGGGAGAGGGCATTAAAAATGTGATCCATCGCAAAACTCCCTAAAAACTAGCATAGCAGGAAAAGAGTCGATAAGCCTGTCTATTTATTTATAATTTATATTTATAAATAAATGAATAGCAAAATGATCATCTACTGGGAAGTCTTTACAAATTGTTATCACACTATGATACTGAAAGCCATCAAGGTAAGAAACATATGACAATCTGGGAAAAGGATCCTGGAAAGAGATATCACCAGGTCAATGGGAAGCTCTTTGGAAGAAAGATATTAAATTCACTGATAATCAAGCATTGAGAGAAAATTGGTATAAGATGTTTTATTACTCCAAAAGACATTGGAACAATAGATAAGAATTATAATGGAAAATGTTGGAAATGTGACAAGTTGGACAGGACTTTCTATCTTATGTGGTAGACATATGAAATAACACAAAAATTCAAAAATGATACATGCAGAAAATCTTTAAAATTAAGTTTCCTATGAGTCCCAAGAACATCTTTTGAATATTGTCCCAGAGACGCTTTTGAAAAACACGTAAGAGTTATTTAAGTATATGCCGACAGCAGCAAGAATCTCAATAGCTTCTAAATGGAAATCACCAGAGCCCCCAACCACTGAAGAATGGAGAAATAGATTAACAGAATATGCAGTGATGGCAAAGCTAACTAACTATGCAAACAGAAGACTGACAGAAGAATTTAATGACAAATGGAAATTTATTGTGCTTAGCATGACTAATGGAAGGTCAGGGAAGTTTGGAAAAGAAAAATGAAAGCAGTATCTGTTGAATAATCATTTCTCTTCTGTAAGCATAGAGCATGGGAAGATATAAAGGAAGAGAGTCAGTATGGGGGGTTGTAATATAGGCTGAATCTGTTCAAAATTCCATTGACAATTTTGTATTTGTCAATTTTGTTCACTTTAGTTTGTTCTATTTATATTAGTTTTTTTATTCTACCTTTTCCTATGTATTTATATATGTTGATAAAATAGAAATAAATAAATAAAAACAAGTTTACAAAAAATTTTCCAAGGATGCTGTTATACATGGAGAATGTTCAAAAATGTTTTCCACTTAGAGTAGGTTGACATACTGATTATGCTACCCCTTGTTTACATATTCCGCAAATAGGTACCCTACCTAATAGCATGACAGTCACCATACAGAGTGGTAGGACAGGAAGGCCCCACAAGCAGCAGGAAGTGTATGAAAGGTGAGACTGTGCTGGTCTATGGAGTGGTTTGTAGAACAGATGAGCACTGATGTTGAATTTGAAGTGAAGGCAGTTATCCTAATGGATACTGAGAAGACACAGATATGAGCCAGCTTGCCACAGGAGAAGATGCAAGATAAAAATGCAAAGGAAACATTTGGTAGGTCTGTTTGCACATAATGGTGGCCTTCAGTAGAAAACTGTGTGTTAATTAACCCACAATTTGCAGGGTTTCACACTGCAGAAACTACATCTGGATTCTGTGAACAACCTATGAATGCACCATTTGTAGTGTGACATTCAAACCTGAATACTTTGTTATTTGCAGTTTAAAAAACCCAAGGTACCTGAGAACAAGCCATGGGTTGTTTAATCCACAAACAAATGAAATTGGTCAGGTTGAAACATCAAGCTAACATCCAGTGTAGTCAATCCATTGTAGTGATCTGTTGTTGGAAAGTAGAAATGGCATGTGGGCAGGCGTCAGTTGTTTAAAACCATAGGTTCTTATGTACAAACCAGAGCAAATACTAATATTCATTCATGTTCACATATCCTCATGTTCTGTGGACCTTTTCAAATGCTACAATTCTTAGAACAGGAAATGTCCTGAATTTCTAAGGTACATACAGAAAAGCAACTGATCAGCTTAGAAACTGCATGTGCACTCTTAAGGGCAGTGTAAACGTAATGCTAATGATCTCATAGCCATAGCTAAGAGTTTAGCATAGATCATGTGACTGCTCACTTCCTATCCTCTTGCAAGATGAAGGTATTATCGGCATCTTGATTTGTATGAATTGGTTTTAAAAATGAATCCTGATTAGCATTAATCACTTGAAGTTATATATAATCATAATTAAGGCTGTAACTTGCACAGGAAAGGATAGGAATTGTGTGGCCAGTGTGTGCCCACTTATTTACGTTTGGTTTAAAGGGAGCAGGAATGCACAGAAGCATACTCTTTCAATATTTTAAACTACAACTTCCAGCATTCATAATAGCTAGCATAACTGGCTGGGGCTCATGGAAGTTAAAATCCAAAATATCTGGAGGTCACTAAGTTGAGGGCAGTTGTTCTTTAAATAATACTTGAAAGAAGAGACAGTGTTCCAAAGTCTATTATTTTTCTGTAGATACCTAAAAAATTTGGAATGTTTGCTACTCTAAGAACTTTATTTGGGCATAATTGTTAATTTCTGGGCTCCTTTTTTAAAAGGAGGCATACCAATAGGGTTTACTCAATCTAATCTTTTAAAATGGTAATTAATTACTTCATAATGGTAACAGCCATGATTAAGCAGTTTATTGAAAATAATATTATTTTAGTACTTTCAAGAACTTGGTATAGTTTTGATATTACAGTTTTAGTGAAGTCTTTTTGAAAATAAGCTTAAATATTTACAAATTAATTTTGAATTTAAGCAGCTCTGAACTACCAAGAGTCAAATTGAGTTTCTTTTTAACCACAATGATATTTTTATGGTACTGAACATTTCAATAATTATTCTAAATGCCTTAAAGCTTATACTGGCATAAAGATACTTGTAATCTTTAAATAATGCAACAGAAGTGAAACCATCTGTTATGAGAAAACCACTAATTTTGTTTCATGATAGACTGTCAACATCTGTTTCCAAGTTACAACAAGAATTACCTTCAGCAGCTTTCCAATATGAGCCACACGAATGATAGGATATACCTGCTTAACACACAGTAGTTCAGGTTTAGACATTGCTCCATTTGTTAAGTATGGCCACAATCCATCCAAAATTAAGCGTGTTAAAATCCCATGGACTTAAACGGATGTGAGTGTCAGTCAATAATATGTGTTTATCTATGAACTGGCCTTTAAATTAATTCTAATAATTGGTCCACCTTATACAATTTATATTAGTGTAATGCACTCTTCCTTCTGAATGCCTTTGAAAATGGTTCTGAAATTGCAACTAGTACAATATATCTGGTGGACAGTCAGATGTTGATCAGGCAATTCAGCGTATGTAGCACCGCTCCTGTACCAGTTGAATTGGCTGCCAGTGGATTTCTATGGCAGCCAATGCAAAAAGCTGGTGTTGACCTTTTCATTCCTAAATAGTTCAGGATCAGGTTACCTGAAGCATCACTTTGTTATGAACCTTAGGCTTTACAATTAGACTTAGGGGCACTACTCATAGGCCTACCAGGGAGACCTTCCAGTATGGAAGACACAAGAGGTAGAGTCTTTATAGTGATGACTCCTGGTGGTAGAAACCCTGCTTAACAAGTGTTCAAATTGTTCCTTTGGTGCAGAACTTTACATGCAATTTTAAAAGGTTGGAGATTTTTTTCTTAATCATAAATTATAAAATATCTTAAAATGACTTTTATGGAAATATTTTGGAATGAGGAGTTAAGCTGCTGTTTATATAATTGTTGATTTGGGCAGCATCCAACTGTGTTATTTCATTAAAGCAAATGACAGTGTGTTAGTACTAAACCATGCTCAAAAAGAGAATTGTGCAAGCACAACTGTTCAGGTGGTTATAAATAATTCTTTCAATTTCATTGTGCATGTGGTTGCATATTTTTGTTTAACTTAACGCACAGCTTGTTGTACAATTACTTGCACATTCTGCTTGGGGAACCCATCATGCAACTAGTTGCACAAGTATGACAGGCAAATGCTTGAACAACGGAACACTCTGATGGCATTGCACAAGCACAATTTGAGTTTGCAGAATGACACCACTGGATACTGCCCAGCGTTTTAGTTGTCATAAAATGGTTATTTTTTAGCTAACTAACTGAAGCTTAATCCAGGTAAGAGTGAGATGCCATTAGTCAGTGCTTCCTCTGACGCGATGGGGGGTGTTTAATCTGTTCTGGATGAGGAAGGAGCAGCTACATAGCTTGTGGGTCCACTATGTTTCCAGAGACTAAAGTGTCCTCAGTGGCATGAAGTGCGCCTCTACCTGGGCAGGTAGTGTATGGACTCAGTAATCTATGCAATCTAGATTATTGTAACACACACTACATAAGGATACCCTTGAAGACAGTTTAGAAGCTGCAACTCATACAAAATAGGTTTCCCTAGCATTGAGAAATTTCAGGAACATGTTTTTCTTCCCACAAAAGTGTAATTGGGCAGAATGGACATAATGAGCTGTATTCAAACATTTATTATTAATGAAATTTATTCCCTTCCATTTTTTCCTTCCAAAGAGCTCAAGGCAGATCACCTAATTCTTCTCTTCCTCTCAATCTTATCCTCACCAACAACCCTGTGAGGTAGGCTGGGTTGAGAGTCTGTGACTGGCATAAAGTCACCCAGTGATCTCCATGCCTGAGTGAGGACTAAATACCAGAATGCCTAAGTCCCAGTCCCATGCTCTTAACCACTACACTATGCTACTGTACATACTGGCTTTTTCTTATGCCCTTCCATAAGTAGAAGCTCCTCCTGCTGGAGTTAGGAAACATATAGATGCATCCCTATGTATTAAATAGTTAACTTTTCCAGTGATTAAAGAAGAAAATTCTATTAACTTGTTAAATCATCACTCTCTTACAAGAATTCAATACCTGAATCCCTAATCTCTACAAATACTTTCCATAAATTACTTTCCATACATTAGGATACATAACATATAAACGTGCATGGACAAAATCAATTAATTTTCATTTTGCTTTGTCACGTTCATCTACTTATAGCATTAAAGGTTTCTAATCCTCGCATAATGGGTAAGAATTTTGATAACTATTTAATTCACTCCTTAAGGAAGTCAGAACAACCCCCTCTTAGTTCAGATGGGCCGTAAAGACTATATTGTCTGTCAATATTTTCACAGTTTTAATGTTGTTTTCTGATTTTATTGTAAAGAATACCTTGCCTTCTGATTTATTCTAAATGTTGTATTCTAACTATTGTCCATCACTTCAACTGCCTGGCAGTCGGAGAGATAATTTCTAATTAATGTTCACGAAGTAAACCTTGATTTAGCCAGTGACTAAATAATATGGAGACTGTAAATAAAGTTCACAATTTCTAACATCCCTCTGTTGAAGACAAAGAACTTTTTTCTTCTTTATTTACAACATTCAGCACAATAAAATTAAGATTTTAAAACATTTCAAAATACCATCTTATTATTTATTTCAAAAATATTGGGCTGTTATACAGTCTGCCTTGAGAATGTTTGGAAGCTACTCCTTTAAACTTCCAAGAACTCTAATTTGCTGCCTTTTATTAATACTTCGGGCATGTAGTTACAGCAACTATGTAGATTTCCAAGTGCTGACAAATGCACTTTTTATGAAAGGGATTTTGAATCCAAACAGGCCCACACAACTTAATTCTATGGGACTGTTTCAAAGAATGGCAGCCCTTCAGCAATTATGTTTGCAAAGAATCCGTTTAGGCAAAGCTCAACATGTCTCAAAAGGGGCAGATGTTCTGTTCAAAGTCAAAGGCTTCAGGCAAAACAGTCTCTGAAGCAGATTCTCTGTATAGCTGTATTTCTGCATCTTTCGCACACACTCTTTAAAATATACATGAGGGGGTTTTTGGTCAAAAAGTTGACCAAGTTATCTTAGGGTCTATATGATGAAATACCAAGTATACAGTAACACAGCAGGTATAAAAAAGCTTTTAACACACAGACACACAAAACCAACACACCCTTAAATATGCTTACAAAAACTTTACTTTTTTGTAATCTCTTCTCTCCCAAGAAATGTTGTTTAAAGACCAACACTTAGCCCAATAGCTGACTTTTATTCAAAGGCCCCTAAAGCCACATCAAGTAGTAGACATAGAGTCAAAAATACTAGCATTCTACAATTTTTCCTTTAATAATTAACATTTCTAGTCATAAAAGTAACTTTGCCCAATGTAAAGGCTGTTCACATTGTTAGAACATGGATAGTTTGAAGCATACATTATGAAAAAATAATTTAAAATGTTCACTAAAGTTTGGGAAGTGTATCAGTACTCACCAGTAGCTATGTTTCTTTCTTTTTATCCCCAACATTAAAATTTTTTGACTTTGTGTTTGAAAACAGAACTTACAGTACTCCATAAAATGGCCACGGTGCTTAGTTAGCAAAACCAAAGTTAAAAAGGCAGCACATTATGATTTAAAGGAAGAACAAGAACAAAAGACTAATAATCAAACGAGCTTTCATCAAGAACTGAAGCTTAAAATATCCATCCTGGGGTCTTCAATCATGGAGCAACACTGGAAGTTGGCTGCTGATTCTCTGACACTGTTGCAGTAAAAATTCTGTCACATTCTTGCCTTCTGCATGGTTTTTCCAGCTACAGCAGATCAGAACAAGCTAGCAAACAACAGCTTCCCAAATGAAAGCTCTAAATTCTTCTTCTGCAGTGAAATGAACTAAGTTTCAGTGCTCAAGAGTGAGTGACAGTATTGCCAGCCAATCAGCTCATGTTTTTCAGGAAAATCACCCCTTAATTCATTCACAATTAAGTCATCTGACACTATTTAAAATGCTATTGGCTTAGAATGAGCATAGTGTTTTAGCCCAATCAGGAAAAGGCCACCTATCTATGTCTTCTTGGTTTTAAGACATCCTTGACTATTTTATACACTGTGGATATTAAAAAAAAAAGAAAAGAAACACGAATGCAGACTTACCAGAGCTTCCCAACTATTAAAGGGCCGTAGCTCTATTATTCTCTGAGCCTTCTTCTGAGAACACTGTGGGATCAAAGTGAGTTCACCAAGTGAGGCATCTTGTAGAAAGCTAAGTATTTTAGCTCTGTAACCATCTTCCATCACTTCATCACCGCTGCTGTAGTCCTCATCAAGGGAGCTACCAGCTTCCGAAGCAGATTCGTATTCCAAATCCTGCGAGTCTTTTTTAGTATTCCAAATTTTTTTCTTTTTATCTTTTTTCCTGAAGCCATTCTGAGATTTTGTGGGTTTTTCTTTGAGCATCACATTAGCATCATTCTCAGGATAATGGGTATTATTAATGGATACCCCCTTTCCATTTGAAACTTCACTTTTGGAAGGATATTGTGTATCTGTATATACAACATTAAAAATAGACAGTAAAAATTGAGATGAGACTACAAGGTACCAACATATATCTCCTACAATGAGCTTCAATTTCCTTACCCTAAAACTGTTACCCTATAGTTAACAACTAATACTTTAACACAGTAGATCATTGTACAACAGCATTTACAAGCTTAAATATCATTGTCAGTAATATATATACAGTGGACAGAGTTTGCAAAACTAGGAATGGATATTTGCTCCTGAAGGTCTGTATGTATCTTACTTGATTAAATCAGAGCATTAACTAGGCAGTGTATCTCCAAAGTTAAGTTTATTAAATCTAATGTCTTGTTCCAAAGTAAATTTGTTGACACTTTTAAACACAAAGTGTTATTTTGCACTTTTGTAAATTAATCTGATTTAATAAAATGATCATAGATACATTTTCAGGAATAGTAAAATGTTTTCTTGTATAATTAGTTCAGATAGCTCCTGCATTCCTTTTGTACTCCTATATGTTTTAAAAATACATTACCTGGATCAAAATATTTTCATAAAATAATTTTTAGCTTTTTAGGTTGCAAACTCTTTTTGTGTTCTCCTTCTAGCACTATGGTAGCTTATTTAATGAAATGCTACATTATTTTGTAATATTTCTCAGTAGTAATAAATATTGCTTACAGGGGACAGATAAAGAATTCAAATTTATAGCAAGAATTTGCTGTAAAACAGTGTGCCACAGTAAAGTGTGCCAACCACTACATCTGAATGTATATACCAGACTTTTTACAGAGGCAAGTGGAATGCATTTAACATAACTAAATATTCATAATCCTAGTACGGTCGGCTAAGCAATACTAAGAATTGTAGGATTTTTTCCCTGTCTAAACAATGCATTTGAGTGCATTAAGCCCACAGTCCAAGAAAAGGGAGGTAAAGAAAGCTTATATATGGATTCTCCCATATATAAATACATAATACTTTTGTCTTTATTTTCATGTGTGTATGTGAGAGAGGTGTGTGGTTGGGCTCAGGGTCTTCATCAGTAACCCCTGCTGCTGGGAAGAGTTAAGAGTTCAAGTCATCCCAAATAAGTTTTTTTTCCTTTGTATAAACACATCTACAATTGATGGATGATATACAATCATGTAAATAAATAACCTGGTGCTGCCTGGCAGTGGTCATTATGCAGCACACACCAAAGATAGCATTATTTCTCCTATAGTTACTGCAACACCAAAGGGCAGTAGCTGGAACTAACAGTAGCTTCTAAGGACTGGGAAAGGGGATTTTACCATCAGTTAGTCACAACTGCCTCAAAAAAATCCTTGAATTTACCACAAGTTAATATGTTTGTCAGTTGCCTTGAAGGCCAGCCTGGAAAATAGGATACACATATTTTAAAATCAATAAATATGCTCCAGATTTTGTATTTTTATGAATGATTAACTTCTTGCTTCTTACATACTCAAACCTGTTCTCATAAAACAGAACAGTCATGTTGTATCAGATCAAGGATCCATTCTGTTTACACAGGGGCACCCCTGTGAAAAAGCACCTTTCATCCATGTTCCCCATCAACTGGTGTGCAAAGGCATACCACCTCTGATAATGGAGAGAGCAAAATAGGATTGGTGGCCATTGGCAGCCTTTTCCTCCATGAATTTGTCCATTTTTTTTAAAGCCCTTCAAATTGGTGGCCAACACTACATCTGGTGGAAGTGATTCCCATAGTTTTTTAACTCTGTGTTGTGCTATGTGTCTTCTTTATCTGTCTTAAATCTTCCACCAATCTTCCCCAACACCTCTGAGTGTTCAGAAAGTGTTGCTCACTTTTCAAACTCTTGCCTAGAACGCAAAATTATAAACTAGGCAGTTATAGAAACACATGCACTAATTTATCCTATGGTCCAAGAGTTGTATATTCACATTTTGATTTAATGTAACAAATTCTTACTCCACAACAGATGTACATGTACGTGTCAAAACTGAAGACCTTTCCTAATTGAAGAAGTCAGTGTTCTGCTATCTGTAACATGGGGATTTCCCATCCAAATGGCATAACATTTGCAAGCTTTCACCCCCTTTGTCTAAGTCATTTGTAAAAGTCAAGGAATGTTCCAGAGAGTTGTTTGCATGTAAAAACAACTGTTTGGATGTGTTAATGGCTGGGTTGTTCAGAACAGTGGTCCAGGTTTGTATGCATAGAAGGAAATGATCATGAGTTGCCCAGTAAAGGCATTAAGAGGAAGGTGCACTTCCAGACAACCCATTAAATTGTTAGACTGATAGACTATTATTACATGAAAACGATCCTGGTGTGAGGGCCTGTAGGCAGACACAACCAGTAAACTTTCCCTACAAAGAAGAGATTTAGGCACACATATACAAGGTTCTTACCAAAGGATAAGAGGCTACATTAGTAAAAATAAGTTGCAATAGTTCTGCCCACTTTAGCTGAAGATTCTCATTCAAGATGACTAATAGATGACTAACAAATGTTCCTACTCCACAAAAGTATTTATGATTCAATTTAGATTTTCATGTTAACATCAAATAAAGTTTTTAAAAGGAAAAATGACTATATCAAAACATTACTTACAAGAAATGCAACTTGCTAGGAAAAATAAAGCAAATATGGACAGTAAAGAAGTTTTATGCTTCTCAAATGAATGATATAGATAAATGGAAATGAAATAATAGTCACCATCTTGATCTTCCATAAATACTTTTAAAGACTCCAGAGCTTCCTGATATATCCAGTTGTGTTCCCGAAGCACATCTCTCAGTTCCTTAAGAAAAATATCACAGGAAATCTTGTATAGCACATAATTAATGACCTATAAATAGTAAAGCATTCTCACAACTGTACAAAATTAATTTTATACATATTATAATCAGGAAAAAAAGCTTTAGGAATCTTTAGGAATATAGTTAGAATCTTCCCACTTGTTAATAACTTTCCTTTTTACCTCATACGACAGAGTGACAGCTCTGAATCTTATGCTAAATTTCATATTCTAAAACTGAAATCATTGTCCAACTATCAAATCCTATATAGCCCAAAAGGCATAATCCACCCAAAAAACAGCACTATCCATGGGGCTACTTGGGGAGGTAGAACTCCCTAACTAGGTAGGAGAAACAAAGGTAGTCCAATGAGGACTGAGTATGCCGCTTGATCAAATGTCATATATGGTAAGCAGGAAATTAATTGCAGGTGGATGGCCCTAGAAAAGGGTATGGCTTGCATGCAATCAGCTTTGGAGCATTCCGCAACCGCAACTTTCGGTTACAGGTCCCTTAGATTTTAACCATTACGCCTTTGAACAATACTTCCACCAAAACATAGCTAGGTAACAAACTGAGCAAGACAATTCTCCTAATGCAGGAGAAAGAAAAAAAGCCAGATTTTTTTTTTACCCTGGAACATACCTACTGTACAATCCTATGCTTGCTTACTTGGGGCTAAGCCTCATTGAGATCAATGAGGCTTGCTCCCAATTAAGTGTACAAAAGACTGCAACCATACTTAAGCAAAACTGGCTCAAAGCCATGTTGATTCAATTCTAATGTAGTTCCAAGTACTCAGAGCTCTAGCTGCCAAACAGGAGGAGAACACATGCTGCATATGCCTTCATGCAAACATTTCCACATGCCAAGAAGCCAAAGTGATGAAATGTGGTTTGCATTCTGCAAATATTTTTTTCCAAAGGGAGGGACAGCTAATAATAGTAGCTAGAATACAGATTTATTTAGAATTTCTGAATAGGAGTTACATAAACATACATTTTGTACCAAACATACATACCTCTTTATCCAAACTGGGAAATTCCTTGTGTAGTTTGCTTACCAAATTTTCACGTTTTTCCCACTGATTTTCAGGACTTTGCAGCTATAGTTCAAAAAAGTTTCATTTACTTAACATTCATTCGACAATACTAATTAAAATACTACTAAGCCACACCCCCATACCTATAAGGTAAAGGTTTCCCCTTGACATTAAGTCATGTCATTAAGGACAGTCATTGAGTCCTCTAGGGGGTGGTGTTCATCTCCGTTTCCTAGTCAAGGGAGCCAGCATTTGTCCACAGACACTTCCTGTGGTCATGTGGCTGGCATGACTAAACACTGAGATGCAGGGAACGCTGTTAGCTTCCACCGAAGAGGTATCTATTTATCTACTTTCATTTGCATGCTTTCAAAGTGCTAGGTTGGCAGGAGCTGGAACAAAGCAAAGAGGGCTCACCCCATCACACAGATTTGAATTGTTGGCCATCCAATCAACAAGTCCAGTGGCTTAGGGGTTTAAACCACTGTGCCACCCATGTCCTATATACCTCTAAATCTACCTCTAAATCTCACATATACTTTCGCCTTAAAAGAAAACATCTGAAACCAAAATTTTGCAGCCAATATGGCTTAATTTCTGGATCCAAATGTTCCTTTCCTCCAACAGAAGCAGCAAGTATTTTAAATATTCTTACTTTTTCTCAGCGCACCTCATGTTTACAAACTGCTTATGATTACTTCAGAAAGTGAAACAGATATAAAAACCTGGCAAATTATTTACTCAGCAAAAGTTAATTAAGGTATTTCTGAATTTCCATTTCACTCAATTAATTCTTAAGACGATTTACATTAAAGGCTAAAAATAAAATTTTAAAAAATCTAAACACGAACCACAACAGAAATGATAAAATACAAGCCATTGGGAAGTCTCCAGGGGGGTACTGAGCCCCACTGATTTATTTTATCTATTATATTTTGACAAGTGAGATCCACCACTTGCGCAGATTTAGCACTTTTGAGAGCAACCATAAATTAATAAAAAACCTAGCTTATGTTCAAATTAAAGCATTCTTTAGTAAAGGCTTAGCAGAACAGAAGCACCTACTCTTCAACCCCTACCAACTTCAACATTTTAGGAAGCAGGAAACATAACAGAACCTCTGTTGAAGAATGTAGATTATAGGCAGATTAATACAGAAACAGGTAGTTTCTCAGATAAATGGGCTCTGAGGCATATATAATATATTGATTTCAGTATGAAAAGATGGCCTATCCGTCTACTTACAGGATCAAGCCTTTTCTTTTTTGTACTTTGGTCATCATTATCTTCAGGACCATCTGTATCACTTTCCTCAAGCCTCCTCTTTCGAGATCCACCTTTTAAAATAAAAAAAGGAAATAAAACTAGATTTGGAAACTATCTGCAGTGTATAATCAGAGCACTTAGAATGTTCAAGTTCCTTCTGGCAATTAATAAAAATAGCAACTCATTGCATTTATTATACAAGCAGCCAATGCAGAACAGAACCCATTCAAGAACAATCTCATGATCTTCTCTATCAAAATGAAACGTAATAGACTTTCCATCCCCATACATTTCAGAAATCTAGCACTTATTTTCTGTACATATGGCAAGTACAGAGATATAAATTTCTTCTCATCTGGATTTCCAGTCCGTTTCATATTCATAAGAAAGTTATTCCTTACATGAACATAAAGAGACATAGCTACATATGACCCTATCCTACATCTGCTGCACAAGGAAGTGGTAACAATTTCTGAATCAGCACATCATAACTATGATGTTACGTTAGATTTCACAAGATTTAGGCCATTTAAGGTGGTGCTATGTCATAACTTGAAAGGCACATGTGTACACAATTTCCTTCTATGTGTAAAGGACTTTGCTGCATCTCAACAGCAGAAACCTTCTCAAGAGCTATACTTTAGAATACATTTTGTACATTCATCCAAGTTTAAGCCCCATGGAATACAGTAACTAAGCATCCTGCAAACATGCCATGCCTCTGTTAGTAGAGTTAATAAGTAATCCTTGCTTTGCAAATGTATCGTACACTAAATTAGTATCAATACTGCATATTCATAGTTATCAAAAATAACTTATTTCCGGCCATATTTAATAGGAGAAATTTAATACAACTAAGCATTATTTAACAGTTCAGATTTCTTGAATAGTCAAAAACAGAGATAAATTTTGCTATTTAAAAAACTCCAGTTAAGTATAGAGCCTTAAATACAAAAACAGAATAAGATACTGACTGACAAAACAGGTGTTCAGCCTGTCTCTTAAAATGTGGCCAGAAACAGAGGCACCATGCCATTATGTTGAGGCATGTTTATTCTTGTTCAGCTTTTGATAAATATCCACTTTAATGTTTGCTGTCTCAGAGAAGACACCCATGTGAGAGATTGTAAGCAAAATATGAAATTTTAGTTGCAGAAAAATTGTCTGTAGAACTGGAGATCAAGTAAAAAGAAAAACACAACAGCTTGTACTCAAAACTTTCACTGCCAATTAGGCCTGCAGAACTATGTACACTTTCCCAGGAGTAAACCCCATTGAACACAGTGGGACTTACTTCTGAGTTAATATGCATAGGATTATGTTGAGGGTCCCTTTAATTTCAGAAGAAATCATTTCCACATAGATTACTACATTTTTGTATCTGCTCAGCTGTGGGCTCCCTGGGTCCTGTTGCAATACCTAGCATTCAAAATAAGCTTGATAATTCAGAGCAAATGGAATAAACAAAACACAATGAATGTTCATACAAACACATGATAAATCATGCAAAGAAATAAACTGAAGACAGCAACATGGAAGTACTACTGTTGAACATATGTGAACATAGGATGATAAAGAAAAAAAAAGAAAAAGAAAAAAAAGAACCTGCAATATGACACTTGCAAAATGGGATAGTATGATTTTAAGAACACAGGAAAAATTGCATCAAACACATGGATACAATATCACACTGAGTAATGGAACTAATGCAATTCTAAGTCAATGCATTTTAATTTTGAGATGTGGGGCTCAGCTCTCTCTGTAATCTAGCATCTTATTTTAAAAAGGGTATTGGAAAAAAGCCCATAATTTGAATTAACATTACATGTACTAAAATTACACTCTCAATGCAACAGAGATAACACAAAAGCATGCTTTTTGGTCTTTTGGTGCCTTTGATAGAAGACACTTCCAACAGTAGACTAGTATACAACCCAGTACAACAGTCTCATACTAGACGGAAAAGGTTTATAATGGAAAACGTACTTAAGAATGTTGTGACTCAACTAGGTCTTAAGTTATGTCATATTGCCTCCAGATTTTGGATTCAGATCTGTTTTGACTTTTTCTTTATAGATTTGTAGGGACAGATATGAGAAGGGGAAGGAGGACCATTCATACCTGCTGAAGACCACTATAAAGGCTCTTTCTCACTCAAGAGTCACCATCACCAGCCATTCCACCAGGCTGGACTGAGGGAGATGTAGGGAAAACAGACCCATTCCATTAGCCCTACTGAAAAATTTATTTTTCCCCTCCCCATTCCTTTTGCCTTGTATGTCATATATTTTTAGATAGTTAAGCCTGCAAAACAATCAATCTGTTTTTACAGATTGTATGTAAAGTTCCCTAGGAGCCTTTTTGTCAGAGGAGTGGGTTAAAATTTTATAAATAATTAAACCTATCAGTAAGTATTTTATTTATTTTTAAATTCATTTATATCCCATTCTATAGCCAATCAGGATTCACAGGATGGCTTATATAAATAACAACAGTTACAAGACAGCAAAATCCATAACAGCACTTGAATAAAATCACAATATTAAAATATGCAATAAAATCATTCTAATCATTAAAATTCTAAACAAATAAAATGGTTTTGGCCTGGCAATGAAATAGTGTTAGTGTCAAGTATACCTCCCTGAGAAGCAGGTTCCACAGACAGGGCGCTACCACTGAGAAGACCCTTCCCCTAGAAGCCACTCTTCTAGAATCTTTCAAAGAGGGCTCCTGGAGAAGGACCTCCGCAGATGATCTCAAGGTCTATGCAGGTGTATATGGAAAGAGACATTCCTTCAGATATTCAAACCCTAAACTGTTTAGGGCTTTGTATGTCAACATTAAAACCTTAAATCAGGCCTGAACTTTAACCAGCATCCAATGAAGAAAGTGAAAGACTGGCATTATATGATATTGTCTGCCAGTCCAAATTAGCAGCCCGGCTGCTCTATTCTGTACCAACTGAAGTATCCAAACTGTTTTTAAGGGTACAACACATTACAATAGTCCAAATGGGAAGTTGTCAGAGAATGGATTACTGTTGGAAGGCTCTGCCTGATTGTATTTTACTATTTATTATCATGTAGTTACTAGTTATTCAGGGAGTAACTTCTAATCCTATTTGAAGTTCTCTTTCAATGTTTGCAAACTTCCCTTAGACTTGGTCTCTGCTCCTATGTTGAGCTGCTACCTGCGATGTCTGGCTTTGCATTTTCCTTTCATCTCATCCATTACCCACTTGCATTTTAACCACTTCAACCCCCATTCATAATCTTTTTACAGTCAGGAATTGGACCTTGTGCATTGGTAAGTCTCTTGTTGCTCAAGCTGTATTTTCAATAACTTTGGATTTGACTTACATGGAAGTGTGGACTGGATATGAATTTAGCTGGCTAGACAGACATGCATTCAAATTGTGTTGAGGCCATATATTCTTAATATCTTGCCTCCATTTCTTTTCCGGTCCCTTTTTGTCTCTCTTATGTCTTCTTTTAAAGCAGTAGTTCAATTAGGATAGGGAACTGTCCTGTCATTCTTTGTAAAGGAAGGCATAAAGAACAAAGGTCTTGCAATTTCCAATATTTACTTGCACACACACATGGTTTAGCTAAGGACTTCTTTAGAAGGAAAGCTACTTCAACACTTGTTGAATAAGAAATCATTAAAAGAAAATGATTGTATACCTTCTTCAACCAGCTTCAGGCCAGCAGCTATAGCTTCATCCATTGTATCAGTTGACTCTATCAGCTAGAAAAATAAAACAAATATTTTTTTTCCTATTTTATGTTAGAGGCATTTTAAATATACTTTGAAGCATTTACTGTGCAATCCTATGCATATTAGCCTAGAAGAAACTCACACGGTATTCAAACACTGCAACAAGAAAAGTTTGAATCCAACAACTTATATACAGTATGAAAATTTAATGGTTTTTCATATTGTGTCATATACAGTATCTTAGTTTTGCTAGTTATCAAGAAAGGAAAAGAGCAGTGAGTAGCATTGTGGCCCTATATGAAACTGCTGGACATTCTATTTAACCACTTCTGACTTCTACGACAGGCAGTGCCCATATTCTGTTAAGCGTATCTTTACAGTTACAAAAGGTTAAAAAGTTGTTTCAGAAAGGAAGATGTTCAAGAAGCTGAAAAAACTTCTGTGCTTACCCTACGTTTTTCAGTTGACAAGAAGAATGACAATATTTCATTTTCTGTGCTGTTCTGAATGTCAAGTTTTCCATTTCAGTGGATGTTTATTTAAACCATTATCATATAATGTTTTAATCATTTTTGTCAGACACCTGGTGGTGGAGTTTGTGGGACAGTAAACTAGATAACTAGGTTAACAACCTGTTATACGAATTCAGGAGAGTGGATGATCTACAGTGTTCTAATGTGTTAAAATAGATGTAGAATTTGAAAGATGGATTTCCCAGTTTATGGCTCAGTTTTAGCCAATATGATATATTCAAGTTCTGGTGTATTTGTATAGGAAGTTTTCTTCAAACTATATCCTACCATTACTCAAGCAGATTAAATAAAGCAAAGTTCATTTCATTACTAGATTTTTGTGGATGAAAAATATCTTCCAAATATGCAAGAGAACTATATGTGGATCCTCACTGCAAAATTGGTGATAACCCAAAATTATAATATTACTGTACTTGTAATAACTCTTGGTCACTTTTTTGTGGAAAGAGTTCTTTTAGTGTTTGGAGTTTGCAGTAGTTCAGATCCTCATCTTCCTCGTCTTCCTCCTCCTTTGTAGCATCTGAAGGTTGGGCTGGTCCATTTCTTTGTAATGGTTCCTCTTCACTATCAGAAGGTTCCGAACTGACAGGTGTGAACATAAAAATATGAAGGCTATTTTAGTTGTAAAACAGAGTTTTCAAAAACATATGAACATATAGAAATATGACTTATAGGAACTAATTGTCCTCTCAACCATCAAGTTCTCAGGAGATGTAGCACTCAGACTCCAGCCATCCCATCCAGCCAATCTTAGTAGAAATAGAAGTTGTTTAGATGTTATGTTTCTTTTTAATGGATTTCTTCCCACTGCTATTAAAATCTTTTACTGTTCTATATCTATATCTATCTATCTATCTATCTATCTATCTATCTACCTATCTATATCTATATAATTTCTATGTGTAGGTGAAAGCTGATTTCTTGAAATTATTCCTTTATGGTATCAAAGCAGCATTCAAGGAAAGCACTGCCAGACATGTCCCATGGAAAATCATCTCCTACCCATCGTGAGAGGGAACTGTAAAAACAAAAGTGACATTTAAAATGGAACATTTCTTTTTATATCTGAGAATTCCTTGTGGTTCCTCAATTACAACAGCAGTGCATAGGGATAAAGAAAACAAAAATCTTTGACTTTAATTTTTAATAAGCCCTGAATTGCATCTAAATGATCCTCCAAATGATGTCAAAACACAGAAATAAGTAGCTGTATCTTACGGTGTGATGGACCGTTGCTTTAAAATTTGTAAAATTCAACCCCATAGCTTTTCATGCTGCAACTATTCATGAGAGGAAACTAGAGTTTCTTGCTGCTGCCCCCATATATGACTCACTCAATTTTTAAAAGATGATTTTGAACACTTGATTGTCTTCTTTGGCTTTGAACTTAAATGCATATGCTACCTTTGTTTTAAGGTGTGGACTTGGATTGTTTTTATCTGGCTTGCTCTTAAATTTGTTTTAAAGTGTATTACAATTTTGTACATTTGCAATATTGATATTAAAGTTTATGTTTTATATTGTAACCTGCCTTGGGAAGACTTGCCTTTAAAGGCAGTTAGTAAATAAAAACTTTACAGGTGAACAACAAAGAACATATGAATTACATTAGTTGTACAGCTGATAGCTGGATAACACCTTAGCCATCTTTCAAGACTGCTAGTCCTGAATATGAAACATACAATAGGAAATACAACTAATTCACAAAGCCATAATATGGCTTAAAACAAATTTAACAACGAGCAAGATAACATGTGCATATATAAAAATGATCATGTCTTACAGTGTAGACTGAGAACACTCTACAGATCAATGAAGTGGCTGCTTCTGTGCATTGACGACTTTCCCATCAGCTACCTTGAGTCCCTCTGCCTCTCCTTTTGTACGTTTTTCTGTAGTGAAGAGTCTGGGCTATGTTAAAAACTGCTAAGGATCAGGAAACTGCCATACAACCCCCACATATCCCTACTGCAGTTGTAACACTGTCTTCTTTTTAAAAATCATTTTCGTTAAAAGGGCCTTTTTGGGAGCTAATTCTGGCAGAAAATTGGGAAAAATATGACACTCAAGATCTTTGAGTCATATGACAACACTGGTCATTCATAAAGGTTTTAGAAAAGAAAATGGAATGGGATTATATTCGCGAATATTTACAAATGTTGCTAGCTTATCTGTAAATTCTCACTAACATGGCATCTCAGGACATTATGTGCACATGTGCATATGTGTAAGTATCCATTTTTATATTTACAAAAATCTGCTCAGCTGCAACCTGAAAGTTGATGTATACATATAAAACCTGGAATAAAGAAAAAATCCCTGAATATCCTTGGATGGTACAGACTGAAACATTCTCTCTTTTAGGAATAGGAACCTCCTTTCCAACATTAGCAAATGTAAGATACAATCCTAAGCATTTTTAGACAGAAAAAGTTTGTACAATTAGAATTCCACAGGTGATATGGCTGGCTGGACAAATCTGGGAAGCATAGGATTTTTTTTCTGTTCAAGTATGCACAGAATGGCACCTTTACATACGTAAGCAAAATGGTCTTTGTTGTATTGCAACATCTGAATACAGCAAAACACAGGAACTTTTTTTTAAGAGAAAGTGTTAAATTCTTGTCAGTTTGCCTTGGGAAAAAGGATTAAATATTTGCATTAATTGCAAACTTAAGTAGGCGTTTCTAAAGCCCATTCATTTCTCTGAAAAGTTAATTTGCAAAAGTTAATAATCAGAAGTTCCTGATTATCTTTGAAATCATCTATAAAACTGAATACTTGAGGGCATGTTCAAGTACATATCTAATTACCAAGTTGTCATTTATAACTTTTTTCTGGCAGATGTTATGTAATTAAAGAGCATAAGGTAGTGGCACATTCAAAAGAAAGCAAATATGATAAATTTATAACATAAACAAGTATTCTTTTGAGAATTTATTTTATGGTTTTGGAAAGTATTTTTATGAAGTGGATAAAAAACAGTTTTAAAATGCAGACTGCAGAAAATGAACACCTATAGGACAATTTTGAAATGGACAATTGTTTCAGTATCAAATTTATCTATCTATTTTCAATATGGTGGAGTTTATGAAAGATGTAACACATAGCAATACTACTGTGGTTAAGAACATTATTTTATGATCCCATAAAATGGTCACACATTCTTGCCAATAAACTGGAATATACACTATTGAGTTTAAGTGTTTGGCTAAGAAAATGGGAAAGTTAATGAAACTAAAGGGCTGCATTCATTTATATGCTACTTCTTCATATAATGTCTACAGTTTGGAAAAAACAAATTAGGCCCTTCTATTCTGACATAAATGTTAAGCATGAAACTTTATAAACTTTCATTTTTACTTTTTTCTAGCTGCTCTGGTCAAAGAGAATTTGCAGAGGTGGGACTGAGTTGTGCATGTAACAGCTGTGTTGCAGGAACTCCATCTTCCTTCCAAGTCAGAGACCACTGTATCTCACTCCCCCACCTGCTTCTGATCTGTTGTTCAGATCCTTGGCAGACAGCAGTGGAGATTACTCACTGTGCTTGCCAATCTCTGTAAGGAGTGCATTCCTCTTAAAGGTAATCTCTGCTTCTGATGCAGAAGTTCCTGAATTCCAAGAGGTTGGTTGTAGGGTTTATTCTCTATTTTCTCTTTTCCTAGGGATAAGTGAGGGGTGTATTTGAATACATAGCACAAGCTTCCTACCACCAACAACCTCTGATCCACTGGCTGCAGGGACAAAGACAGGCAGAAATATCCACAAGAAAATAGTTTTAAAAGGAGGGGCTATAGCACCTACTTTGCCAGCATGGTATAAAGTTCGTGTTCCAGAAGTTTGTTAAAAGGTTCTCAGGTAGCAGAACTGTGAAAGACTCATGCCTGAAGCCCTGACAAGCTGGACTAATTAGGACAGGCAATCGTTAAGTAAGAAACAGAGGGCAATTTCTTATATAAGAAGCCATAAAATAGGAATTTAAATAAAATTTCCCATTGAGACACATTTTGGCACAAATCTGACAGTATAAATTTTCTTTTAAAGTATTATCTACACTGTTTCATTCTTACAACCAGGAATTGTGTATATTTGTTGCACTGCACACAGCACTTGCTTTTTAACCTATAGACAGAGTGTTTTCAATGTATTCTTATCCAGTTCTTCCTTACAAACAGATAGACACTTGTGAAATCAGATTCAGTACATAAGGAGGAGAGCAATGGGTAACACTGTCTTCCCGTCTTTCAGTACTGATCTTTTGTGCTTCACTCTGCCTTGCATGGTCCCCACAAACACAAGACAGCCAATTCAGTATAATGCTTCATTATCTGGCAATGTACCATTCCCAACAGAGTTATTTCAAGCACAAAAAATAGCTCTTACCATTGTGGCAGCCTGAGAGGCATAGTGACTACACAGCGATAAAGTTGAGGAGGTAAGGATAAAACTAAATATTATAGAGTATTTCAAGGAATGTTTTCTTGGTGTGTGTCAGAGAAGATGCATAGAAAAGATATGAAAATGTAGGTTGAAACTTCCCAGGAATTGGTGTCTCTATAGCCACCTAGTGGCAATATGACTGACCAGATCTGACCAGATCTCATACTTTTCTCAGTGACTCTCATTAGGTTACCATTTAAAAGCTTTACAGTGCAGTCCTACACATGCTTACTCAAAACTTAGTCTCACAGAGTTCATAGAGGTGGTATAAGATTACAACTCTATTGATTTTTGTATGCTATATATTCAAAATTGGTAAGGAAACTTCCAGAAACATGGACTGAAAGTTCACAAATGTAACTAGGGAATTCTGATTGCCTGTCCAACTCAAAAGAAGCAGGCATTACAAAAGGAGTTATAAAAGCTTACATGATGATTACATCCTTCCTGGAAACAGCATGGGTATACTCTGGTGGTACTTCATCTTCATCACTTTCTGATGATAATTCAATAATATCTTTCCGATACTTAAAATAAGATAACTGTGTTGTCCTCTTTGCTTCAGGGGTTTCTGGAACACTGGAGTCATCTTTGAAAGCATTTTGAATGAAGAATAAATATATTACACATAAACATAAATGTCCTAATTTTATGTGAAATTATTGTCTTTGTCTGCTTATCAATTTAACAAACATTATTTATGTATGATTACATAAAGTTGTAGTTATAAGTTCACATGACTTAATGATTATTGCTGTTTCTTTGTGAAACTTCCCACATTTAGTTTTATAGGCAAGTTTTGTATAAGGTCTCTTGTTAACTTTTCTTTCTGTTTCAGTTTTATTTATAAAAAAATGAAAAAATGGGAAAAATAAACACAAATGTCCTACTATAACTGACATTTCACCAGAATTTGTCATGCATAACAGTAAGCCAACTGGAAATGTACATTCATGGTTGCTTTTGAATAGTTTTATAAAACATTCTGTAATTTCAGGTAAGTATTCTATGTAGACTGCTTGAGAATGCCTATGTTAAAAAGAGGCATTACAATGAGATGAATTATATACAAAAATCTGGTCCTAATGACGACATCCTGAAATCTTCAAATTCCTATTAAAAATAGCTGCTGAACCCAATGGTTGCACAAGATAAATTGAACGAGTTTTACTGAAATGATGGCCTTGTAGGCTCACAAACTGGACTGCCTGTACAGCACTCTTTCGGCATCAAAGGGCTGGGCTACTGTGTCCTGCCTCACTCCTGTGGGGCAGAGGGGAAAGTGAAGAGAGAAATATAATGGTTTCCCCACTGTGTGGAGCCTAAACAAAAACAAATAGCAATCTATGGATCTTTTCAGGACTAGAAATATTCTGACCCTGGAGGCATGCAAGGCAAAATAGGAAAGACAGCAATGCACATGAGAACAGCAGCTGCAGAATGGGACTGTTGCCTGACAAAAGTTTATGGGAAATAAATTTAAAATCTGAAAGTGCTCAAGTGATACTTAATGGAAACGTCAATAAATCTTGAGCATTTATAACCTCAAGCAACTTACTGACACTGAAAACTACTGCAGAAAGTGAACTTTGAAGTTGGGAGGTATGACATGCCCCCTTGAGTTTTAGTCATAGTTTATTGCCAAATGGTAGCAAGGGCATATAGTTGGAGAGATTTACTGAGGTAAGGAGAAATGCAAATCAAGAAAGAACTTGCAACTTGGGCTTTGAATTAGAGAAATGCAGTAGATAAATAAATATCAGTTCTGTTTAAACTATTTTAAATTCTGTATATTGAAATTTTATGCTGTATTTTATTATTTTATCTGTGTGTTGCTGTGAACTAAGGAGCTGCTGCTACTGGATGGCGCAAAAGGAAAGTTGTCATCTTCCTCAATAGAAAAACGAGGCTGCATAGTTTAATTATCCAGTCATGGGGCTGCATGCCCTCCTGCCCCCATTATTCAATGGTGCACCTGAGCATCATCAAAGTCGTATTAAACTCAGCTTTGGAACACCTGCATTGGAGTATTTGAACCAGGCAGAAAAAGGTGGAAAACAGAGCTTCCTATGACAGCACAAGGGGTGGGTGTCCATGACCACATATCTGTTCCAATTCCTAACACATATTCATTGATTGCATGCATCAGTTCATAGTAATGAAACAAACTTTCCTCTGATATTATCCACACAGCTTCACAGACCAACTAGAAATTCTGATCTCTACCATCCAATAACCTTTAAATTCTTTAAGACTGAGCCAAATGACTTTTAAAGGGCAGCTATTTATGCAAACTTAACTGGCTAGTAATACAATATAGGTAACCCAGCTAGATTTTTCAGGTTTGAATGTCTGCCACAAGAAAAAATGTAGTTTTAAATTGGACTTTTATCTGCAGAAAAATCATGCTTCATACCATGGGTCCTCAAACTACGGCCTGCAGGCTGGATCTGGCCCGCCATGCCCATTTATCCAGCCTGCTTCAGAGGTTTTGGACTCACTGTGCCCGCGCCCACCGCCACAGCCTCGCTACGCATGCATGCCCCTGCCTCGCCTTGCCGCACGCATGCATGCGCTATCCCCCCTGCCCCCTCATGCCACCGGCACCGCCTTGCCAGTCCACACCCACCGCCAACACCTTTCAACTGGCCCCCTGTTGAAAAAGTTTGAGGACCCTGCTTCACACAATAGATTAAAATAATTATTCCAGGCAAATTTCCTAAATATATACACTTGCAATTAAGGCTGTTCAGAAGGAATATGCAGAAGGCAGAAAATAAGGATGTGAAGCATGTACATGGTGAACTGTGGAATACAATTGCTGTGCTATGTATGAGCCATGGTGGACTTTGAAAGTCTTATATAAAATTTTGGGCTGTATCTAATTTAAAAAAATGATTGGGAGAGCCATCAGTAGGCAGCTGGGAAGAGAAGTACCAGCTGTCTATTCACATTCATCAATTGAAAGTGGTAGGACAAATAAGAACCAGTATGCTGTGTACCATGACATGGCATGAATTACAAAATCAAGCACATTTTATTTATTTATTTATTTTTCAATTTATATCCTGCCTTTTTCCTACAAAGGGCTCAAGGCAGCTTACATCTCCTCCTCCATCTTATTCCCACAACAACAACCCTGTGAGGTAGGTTGGGCTGAGAGTCTGTGACTGGCCCAAAGTCACCCAGTTGGCTCCATGGCTGAGCGGGAACTAGAACCCAGATTGTCTAAGTCCCAGTCCCATGCTCTTAACCACTACACCACACTGGTTAAGAAGTATATGCGAAGTAATAGCTGGGGAAGGTCTAATATCAGTACCACCAGACAAAAGGACTTGTTTGATACACTACTTTAGGTTATTCCTAACAGCCTTTTACCAAAATATATGCACATAATGATTGGGTCCACATGATCAGGAATGGAACAGAAGCATTGGTGGCTTCTTTTAGTCATCTGTCAACATGACTTACACTGTTTCATTTCCATAATTAGATACACTGTACACAGGTTGCCATCCTGACTGAACCTGGACAGGGTAGGGCACAGAGGTGGTTTCCTCATTCTGTGGGGTGGTTTGGAAGCCACGCCTACAGCCAACCTTAGATGATATGACAATCTGCACTTAGTGCAGTTACAGAAATGGAACAATGCACAACTGGAACATGCAAAGGAAAGATACAAATGTGGCTTTTCCTCTCCCCTTCATAAAACACTGACACTGTTTTTAAACACTGGAACAAAGGAACAAGTACCTCACTAGACATTGGGGGGGGGGGATCTAACAAAGCACTTAAAAGTCAGCTTTTTAGCAAAAGCAAATAATACTGACTTGTATCAAACCACTGGTCTAATTTCATATTTGAGATCATTAGAAAATCTAGGATGAATACCATCTGAACTCAGTGATACATGAACTTTCAATTTGTCAATAAAGT
This sequence comes from Varanus komodoensis, assembly GCF_004798865.1. NCBI lineage: Eukaryota > Metazoa > Chordata > Lepidosauria > Squamata > Varanidae > Varanus > Varanus komodoensis. The sequence goes on along the minus strand of NW_025335568.1, from coordinate 16,610,570 downwards.
CAAGAGCCATCTTTTGTCACTACTATTTGCCTCAGTTCCTCAAACTCCTTTTCTGAAAACATCAGCTCAGGTGCAGATAATCTGTTCTATATCTCCTACAGTGAAGACAGATGAAATGAAGTTCACTCCTCCTCCTTCAGTATTCCTTTAATTCCATTATCATTCACTAGTCCAACTGCTTTCCTATCTAGCTGTACACTTCTGAAATAAACAAGTTTTTATTATTGGCCTTGATGTTAGTGAAAATGTCCCCAAAATACGTTTTAAAAATTCTCTTATGGTGTGCTTGCATCTCCCTTGTGCAAGTTACTGCTCCATTTTGTTTTCCCCACTCAGACAAGGCTTCCATTACCCAAAGGAAGCCTTCTTTTCTCTAATTGCTTCCTTGACACTGCTTGTTAACAATGCTGGTAACCTCTTCAACTTGGCATTACCTTTCCTAGCTAAGCATCTATTATAGTGGGTTTGTGTCATTGCCAAACATTTTGAAGGGATCCCTTTTAACCTGCTTTTAATGTCTTAGAAAGTTTCTTCTTCTGAAATCAAATATGAGTATTTTGAAGATGAATGGTAATTTTCCATTTAAATATATTTTAAATCTGAAAGCACTGTGGTCACTATTTCCAATTCCATGCTAGGTTCAAGGCTTACCTCTTCTGAGTTTAGTTCCATGATCAACAGGACTATTCAGGGTGTCAAGATACTTATTGTGAATGGAGCATGTATCTTTCCAGTTAATGTGGGAATAATGGAAACCACCCATTGTTACAACACTTTCTCTTGCTGTAATGAGGTAATGGGAAAACCCTCCAACTGTCAGAAGCCACCAACTTTCTAGGACAGACCATCCTAATCTGTGCCTCAGTCCCACATGGCTCCAAGTCCCAGTAAGCGTAATCAGTTGGCTGCTGTGATCATGCAAAGCTGGTCTTGGTTAACATCCGAACTTGGTCTCTTAGCTTGTCACTCACAAACAGCTAAGAATCAATTAACCAAGAACAAATCCAGCTTCACAATTCTGGCTTGCAGGGAGTAATAAATCAGAAGTACAAATTCAGATCTATCACTAAACATTTGTTGGTGAGCTCTTGATCCTGCTAGTGTAGGAATGGACAATCTGTGGCCCTCCAGAGTTTTGAACTTCAACTCAAGCCAGCACAGCCAATGGAAAATGATGGGCGACGTAAGCCAAAATTTCTGTAGGGCCACAAGTTCTTGGCCTGAGATAAGTGCAAGCAATCTTGTGGGAACAATCATACTGCATGCATTAACACACAGCTTGTGAACAATATTCTGAAGCAGTGATGTTCTTTTTTTCCAATCCATAAAAAATACAGCAAGTCTAAGCTTGAAATAACTATTATAAGAAAACACATGATGTGAGCACCTAGGACCACATGTTTTCCATGTATACGCTCCAACTCCTGGACCAAATGATGACCAATGATGGTTTCCATTATTCCCAATATTTTAAACAATCATAGTTTACATGTCTGAAGTGATTGCCAGGTGAATAAACCATGAAGAACATGCCAGAAGACACCACTTCCTGCTACCACTTCCAGGTCTTGGGTTGATCAAGGCTTGAGCTGAGAAAGATAAGTGTGTTTGGGATGTTCAGAACTGTTTCAGAACTGATGCAATCTACTTCTGCTGACACTGAGAAAATACACGGCCATATCTGTGGTCAAAGTCCAGTGATGTGCTTTGACCACAATGTGCTTCAATGTGCTTCATGTAAGCTATTTGTTGAAATCATGTTGCTGTGAAATATGGCAATTGTGTCCATTTTTTGTAGATGTTGATTTTTACTAGGCACATGAGCAGACTCATGATCCTTTATCAATCTACTGAAATAATCTTTGGAGGCTTTCCTCCAGGCAGTCTTAGTTTCCCTGTCAATTGTGGATGGTGACCATTTTCTGTAATAGCATGCCTTTTGAGGAATGCCATGCCTGGGAAGACCTACTTAGATGAAAACACTGTTATCTTTTCACCACAATTTTTATTTTCCTATGTTTAACACATTAATGATTTTTTTCAAAACACATACATTTTATTTGTATTGAATCCTGTTTTTGTAAATTATCTTAAGAAGCTCTGAAGGAGATACAAACGTATTTTAAATAAGAACTAAGAAACAAGCAAGCAGTGAAAGTCAATTAGACCCAACACACCATTCTTGTAAGTGCCATTTATTTGCTTTGTGGCATATTATTGAGACACTGATTTTTTTCCACAGTTGTATTGTTCTGCTGAAAAAGGAAAGTTCTCAGCAAAGTATCAATTTTTATGGTTTTCTTGATTTATAACTGACCCCCAAACCAGACGGATGCGAGCCCTATGCAGATGTTCACTTGCTCATGTGTAGAGCAGAAATGTGGCAGGTGATATGCGCAAGTGCCTAAGGCCCACCCCAGCATACCTCTAAAACCTTTTCATGTATTTCCTGAACGCTGCAAATGTGACCACTACATTATTTTAATTTAGAAAGTATTATTTAAACTGGGCTAGTTCATATGATGTGACAAGAAACTGTGGGTTATTTAGCGATTATCACTGAACAATACAGTGACTCAGAGCTAAATTCATATGTCAAATAGAATGTGTAGTAGTAAAAGCAACAATGGATACCAGCACAGGATAACTTGAATATATCAGTAAGTTCTCTGGCTTGTTTCTCTGCATCATGACTCATTGTAGCAATGTGTTCTTATGATTTTTAAAAACAGCTGTATTTTACATATATAGTTACTAGGTTTGTTTCACTAGCATTTACTTGCATGTTCTTAATCAGTCTAGACTTCCTGAACATCAGTGACAACACAAGCTTTGAAATCAGAGTATATGAACGACTAATCCACCCGTAGGAGTAGCATACATGTAAAAGAGTGATTAAAACAATGATCTTGAAAAAAGTATGAGAATTCAGTATTTAAGCATACAGAGCCATAAAAGTTATTGCAAAACAAAGCTGCCACATTGCTGTTAACACTGCACTGCCATATAAACTGGGGCTGAACACCAAATCAGAACAACAAGAACTACATGAAACACTCTTTTACAGACAAGAACTATATACAGACAAGAATATGCTAATATGGAAAGGGTTCCTCTCAGTGGAAGTATCACAAGTTTGCGATACAAATTATCAATGATCTGAGCATAAAACAGAAAGTCTGCAGGGGCAAACACACACAAAACTATACACAAATCCAGGTCAGAAAATGACATACATGAGTTAATTCTCATGTTACGTGAGGCTGAACTGCAAATCTCTGCAATCATGAAAGCCAATATACCATGAAGAAGAATCCAATTGTGTTCATTTACATAGGCAGGCTATGAAAAACTGGATCAAATGAAATAGCATTTGTTCAGTAGAGTCCCACCGAAGAAAGTAAAATGTCAGATACCCGAACTGTTTTTCCATGGGTCAGTCGCAAATTCACCCTACCTATAACCCAATATGCAGTATCTTTCTCTCCCAACGCACCTCTCTCCAATTTCTAGACCAGTCTTTCCAAATTTCATGCCATCTTTTCATGCCAGCTTCCATTATTCCCATTAGAAGAGGAAGATCAAATAAGATCTTATGGATTGACACCATAAAAGAAGTCACAACCTTGGGTTTACAAGAGCTGAGCAGGACTGTCAGATAGGACATTTTGGAGGACATACATTTATACAGTTGCCATAACTTGGAGATGACTCACAGCATATAAGAACAAATTATACATATTCAAAGGAGAGGGCCTCTTTTGCCAGTCTAACTCTGGGATTCTTGACTGGTGCTGCTGGGAATAGAAAAGCCTGTTATTTTTGGCACACTTTCTAGGATAGGGTGGCACCAACTCTTTAGATGAGGACTGGGAAGGCTGGGAAATACGGAGTGTGGGAATTGAGATGGCAGAGGAGGGTGAGGTTAACTCAAGACTGCAATCTCCAGGTGCTCAGGCAGACCATGGGAACTGATAGAACTTGGAAGTGAAGGAAGGGTACAAGGGAGAAGAGGAAGATGAACCCATATGCAGTCCAGTCCCTGACCTCATGATGGAGCATCTGGTTAGAAAAGCTACCCTATTAGAGGGCCAGTGGAGATCTAGGAGGCTAGCCCTTCTTTGGAAAGGCCTACCTAGAAGGATGGAGCCCAGGATTACTAAAGGAGAGTTTTCAGAAGCAGTTTCTAGTTTTGAGTTCAACAAGTCACTTTGTTCATGCACAGAAACCAGTCTTTCAGTAGCTACTTTGTTAGCTGCAAACGTGGAACAAACCAGCTATTTTGCAAAGACAATGCCTGTTATTTGTAACAAATAAGGGGAAATCCAGCTCCTGACAGGTGCTGATGCTAAATACTTATTGGCACCAGAATATCTTCCTTCCTTAGTAAACCTGGCATAATAGATGAAAATCTGTTCAGTTTTATGCTTTTCTTCTTTTTAAAACTATATATTCTGTTTAATTGCCAAGCTATATTCTGTTGTGTTAATTGGCTTTTTACAACAATCTATTTTTATTGTTTGTATGAGTAGCTTTATTCACATTTTTCTGCACTGTCCTGGGATCCTCTGCACGAAGGGCATGGCTCACTGAGGAATGTCAAATGTCTTCTGTTTAAACAAGCAAAGGACAGTATTCCTTTGTATTTTAAATAGTTCAACAAGTACATACCCTGAAGAAGGATTTTGGAAAACACTGATAATCACATCTGAATAATTAAATATAAAGGACATAATATTAAAAGGCCTGCTGGATCAAACTATCTACTGAAGCATCCCGGTTTGCACAATGGCCAATCGGATGTCTATGCAAAAATTAAAAGTTGTTGTTCACCAGCAACTGGTATTCAGTGTTCCCGCTGCAGAAAACCACAGAAGTTGTTTCACTAGACTTCTTCCATATCATTTAACTTATGATTATACTTCAACAAGATGTCGCTAACTTGTTAAAAAAATTAAGAACATAGTTTAGACCTCAGATGAGCTTAACTTCTGTGTAACACTGTGATAATAAAACACTGCAAGATTTTCTAATAATTTATGAATTAAATAAACAAAACTTACCAGTTTTCTCTGACACATCAGATACTGGTGTGACTGGCCTGATACTATGTTCAGTAATATTGTCATCTTTCTCACAAATAGGAATAGCATGATTTTCAGAAGCAGAAGGAAGTGCAACATCTCTATCTACAGCATCCAGAGCAACAGAAGTAGCAGCTTCCTCCTGATGTGCAGGTAGGCCAAGCGACTGAGCATTCTCTTCCTCAACTTTTCTCTTCTTTTCAAAGCGAAACCGGTCCAAATTAAACAGACTCATTGTATTAGCCTTTCACTTCTACCACAGTTCACAGAGTTGAACTTTACAGTCCGTGAGAATGACAATGGCACCATATAAGTTTATCTGGAAAGCAAGCAGCAGGGTATAGGTGAAAGACAGTGTCAGACCTATAGAATATGATGGAAGGCCCTGAGTTCTACAGAACTGATCCTATTATTGCTTTATCTAGCATGTGACACTGCTGACCATAAAAAAGCAATGACCTGTGCAATCATCTGGCTCCTTTTCACAGTCCTGCATCCTTCCCTATGAAGTCTCGCATAGTTTCACTTTGTCCCATTCCTATCTGAAATGTGCACAAATCACTTGGCAAGACTATACAGGGGTCTGGAGTCAACTTGAAATAAGCTCCTCATATACAGATCTACATCTTTCATCAACCAAAGTTATGCAGTCTATTAACTCAGTATCAGGTTCTGGTATTGAACACATATGAGTAAACCATCTCAAGCTACAATTACATACAACTAAAGTGACTCAAGTACAGGGACACCCACAATACCTTATGAAAGTGTGTGTGGTGGGAGACACATAAGTCTGTGGTTTTCAGTGTACAGTGTTGCGATAGCTTCAAGGTCAACATGTCATAAATTTTGTAGTGCTAAAATTATTTCATACATTTAGCATTATCCTTGGTTATCATATATTGTAAGAATGATGCATACATCCCTTCTTCTGTCTGTACTGTGTATTATATCAAGCTATTCTACAGAAGGATGCCCCACCTGGATGCTTCAACCCATGCAAAATGGAACTTGATCATTAATTCCAATTCTATCAGGTCTACTCAGAAGTAAGTCCCACTGCATGCAATGGAATGCATTCCCAGATAAATTAGTATAGGATTGCAGCCTATGACTGCATTTCACTGGTATTCTGGCATTTCCATTACTGGTCTCTATATAATTAAATTCATGATAAATAATTCAGAACCATTGATCATCCTGAATCCTACATATCACAGCAACTATTTTCAGCATTAAGCTCTATCAAAAGATTACAGTCATCACTTTCTTGACAGAACCAAGTCTGTGCATACCCAGGTAATGCTGAATTAGTGTAAAGTAATTCTTCTGGGCCAGCCTCAGAACTATGGGACTTCATTTTCCTATACACTTAACAAATTATAGTTTGCCTGCCTTTCAAATGTGGCACTCCATGGAGTAGTTTTCAAATGCTATTTTCTCATGCTATTTAGATCAAGGTTTTAGTGTGTCACAAACTAAAGGAAGGAACTTGATCTAGCAACTCAGCATGAAGTTAAGCTGGACCCCTATATCCGGGCAGGTCCCTTCAGGTCCCTGTCCCTTCCCCCACCCACTACCTTGAAGTTATCTTAACAACCTGCTCACCCCTTAGTCAATCAGACGCCTATGACAAGCACAGAGGATACCAGAGCTACAGAATACGGGCAGAGAGGAGTATACCTTACATTTCCCTTTATTAAACACACTCCCCCCGCGCAGCCCTTCATTCTCCTTCCATAATCCATCTGGCTTTAATCCCGACCATGCCTTGAGAGCTTACTTTCAAACACTCCTCTCTCTGTACTGAAAATCCCCCCTCAACTCTCCCCGCCCCTCCCTTTTCATAATCACCACACAATAGTTGTGGCCTTTCCCTGCCACCATCTTCTCTCACGGCCTTGCGCGCACATCCTCCCCATCCCCTCACTTTCCTTGGAAGCCGCCAGTGCGGCCGCCTGCCTCCTCCTGCTCTGGACCCCCGTCCGCCTCCTCCTCCTCCTCCTCCTCTCCCCCCACCCACGCCTTAAGCTCCCCGACGCAAGATCCTCCTCGGAACTTCTCCCGCACGAGCATCCCAGGCGCCCGCCCGCCCGCCCGCCGGGCCACCCTTCCCGCGGCTTGCACCGCACTGTGCGTGCGAGAGCCAGAGAGAAGCGAACAAAGGGGAGACGCGGCAGGGAGAAACCGGCGCAGCCAGCAGCCTCCACCCCCGCGCCCACCCCTCCCCCACGGCTTCCTTACCCCGCCCCCACTGCGAAGAGGCGCGAGCTTTCGGAGCGCCGGCGCCGGCACGCGGCGGCACAGCGAGGGGGCGCCGAGAAGAGCCGCGGGGAGGGGGCCGTGGCGGCCGCGGCGGCCACAGCAGCGGCGGCGGCGAAGACGGCGAGCAGGCTATGCGAGAGGCGGCCCCTCAAAGCATCGAAGGATGCAAACACCTCTGAGGGTTATGGAGGAAAAAAAAGGGAGAGGGAGGAAAAAGAGGGCGCTTGCTGATGACCTCACGAAGCTTGGCTTTTTCCCAGCATCCTTTTCTAGCTTCTGCTCTCGGCCGAGGACAATGTTCTCTGGGCGGGCGGGCGCGCGCGCGCACAAAGCGGGAGCGCGCCTGCCAGCCTGCCTGCTTGTATTGACGAGCGGTTGGCAAACGCCGGTCGCGGGAAACGTCTACGGAGCTCTCGCGGTGCGCATGCGTGAGGGTGACGGGACGGCTTGGCTCGCGGGAGCCGGCTTGAAGGTTCGAGGGGTGGCTGCGGCGGCGCCCTGCGCAGGTCTCGGAGAAACCCGGGGCATCCTGCGGGGTGGACGCGCCTTACATGCACGGCGAGCCTGCAGTGTCATGAATTACTGCTGTGCAGGGACGGGACAAGATCGTTCAGTGGCCCTGCTGGGCTTAAAATAAATTGTGCCATCGCAGGAACACCCAGTTTTGCCACAATCATTTGCACAGAAAAGATAATCTAGACGAGCACTTATTAAATAAACATTTAGTACAAATGTTTGCTCTGTTTTGTTTTGTTTTTGCATTGAAAGCATTTGACAGAGGTACTCATCTAAAATATAACAAGTTTTGTAACCCTGTTTTAGCATTTCATATTTTAATAAATCTGGAAGGTCCCCAGAAATGGAACTGGCGGCAGCCTCTCTTGATCTCAAAAGTGGACGTACAGAGCAAAGACTGGGGAAAAATGAATGGCACATGTCCAAGGGGTGGTGGGGAGAGAATAATTCTGTAATGCTAAGCAGTTCTCTGGACTTCATATGCGACAGAAGAACGGAAAGTATACCTGTATTTTCTAAATGGGGAAAAAAGGAATTAAAGTGCAATCCTATGCCTGTGTAGACAGAAAAAATTTGTCATACAGCTCCCAGCAGCCTTGCTGGCAGTTGCTCCACCTTTTTATGTCTAAGCATGTAGAGAATTGTAATGTGTTGCCTATGTAAATAAAAATTAAAAACAACAGTAAGATGTATAAATTCATCTTCAGATACTAGAAAAAAGCAGGGAAGTACCAATTTCCTGGCAGGAATGGGATAGGGTAAAAAGATGTACTTTCAGGTTGTCACACCACAGTAATAGAAGGATTAACCGACCTGTACTTGCGGAAATTCATTTCTGCGTTCAATTTTCCTGTCCTCTATTGCAACTGGAAGGCCCACAGTTTCATAATCTGACTTCAAGACAAATGGCAGTTTAATACTGCTGCATAAGGGGAATGCAGCTTTTCTTGTTTAGAGTGGTGGATCAGCTTGGTTTGTACCCATGACAGAGGTCACCTGTCTGTGTTGGAGTCCAGGCTGAAATAAGCATTGTCCAGGCCAGAACTGCAAAATACGGCCTCAAACAATTTCTGGCAGTCCAGCAGACCCTCTCGCACCTGTTGCCACCTCTGAAAATATTGTGGTAGCACTCCCTGAGTTTTCCTGTGTTAGCATTAGCTATAGCATCTGTTCCATACCTCAGATCTCTAATGAGAGGTCAATGATAAGGGATTCTTTGCTAGGGCTAGCTATGAAAAGCCTGGAGCTTCTCTTCCCAGCAAGGGAATTTCATCCTTTATCTCTGAACTTGCAATAGAGATAATGGATTCCTTTCTTAACACAAACCACAGTAAATTCTCCACCCTGCTAATTTTGTGTTCATGAACACACATCTTCATTTATGTGTTTCTGATGTGTGTGTCAGTAAGTGCACATGGTCTTGGGTCTGTACCAGTGTGGATTCATCTGTAACTCTCTAGTGTTGCCAGCTGTGGTCCTAAATGGCCAAATGGTTTGTGAACTCCTAATCCAGGCCCCTGCAGCTTTCCCTGACATGGTGCCTTCCTGGACTGCAACTCCTAGGAGTCCTGATTGGCTGAGGCTTCTAGTCTAAAACATTGCCAGGCTAGGAAAGATTGGTTCAAAGTAAAGCAGAGCTTTACCTTGGATTCCAAAGTATTGGTACCTGAATGGAACTTGTACTAGGTAAACGAGGTGGAGCTTGGCGCCCTTGTGCAGCAACAGAACTAATAGCCATCATCATCCTCATCCTGATCATCCTGGGCTGACCCTCTGTTTGTGTTCAGATGAACAAGCCATGTATCAGAGGAAACTTTATAGCTGGCACTGCCAAATTTCCACACTGTTCTGCCACCAGACAAAGGACATAACCCACAGAATTCTATAATGCTTGTTGAACAGTCTGTACATTCTGCAGAAGATAGAAGAGATTCTGAAGAAAGACAACAGGGTATTGGAAGGAACACAGTGATGGGGTGAATGATAAAGAAATCCAGGAAGAGAGAATTAATGTGAAGATTACATATTAAGAAAACAGGACAGAATACAAACAAGGCAAAGCATGTTATATGCTGAAAAGAAGTAGTAGAAGTTTGGATAATACTGCAATAGATGGATTATAATTTTTACATTGTTTTGAATTTGAAAAGACTGTACACAGTGTTGTTATGGTTACAAGAATTATAGTTTCAGAAGGCTTGTAAATAGGCTAAAAATGGTTGAGAGATCAGGTGCAGCAGCCAAGAACTTTCTGTGGGAAACCAAAAAGTCAACGTTTTTGTTAGTGATTTTGTTTGGTACCGGCATAACAATTCAATGAGCAAAAATAAAATAGTATCTTAAGAGAAAAATGTAAGGAAGGAAATTTGTTGCACATTAAAGAGCTGCAATATTAGGAAGAAATGCATAGACTGTTCAGCATATCTTTTTGGAAGATCGGCAAATCTACATTTTCCCCAGTTCAGGCAACAAATGGCTGAAGTTAGTGCACTAAATGACTATTTCAGCAGCAATTCCTGAAATAAGTGTTGTTATAGTAAACCAGAATTAAGCAGCTGTGATACACCCAATGCAGTAGTGACTAATCACAGCTCCATTGTTTTCAATGGGTCTTTTCTAAGTATTGTAAGCCAATATCCAGTCAGTCCCTTATAAGCGTTATCGTGTTCTCAGTACATATAAGGGTGGATTGCTGTTCCTGTTTCTCAGATGATGGTCTTCGCAGTTTGCCTAAACCCATGTAATATATCTGAGGCAACAGTAAAATTTGAATTCAGCTGTAGAACTGAGAGTAGTTCTCAGAATAGTTCTCAGAGATACAGTGCGGTGTAGTGGTTAAGACTGTAGGACTGGAGTCAAGTGAGCTGGGTTCTAGTCCTCACTCAACTGGGTGACTTCTGGCCAATCAAAGATTCTCAGCTCAACATACCCCAGAGAGCTGTTGTTGGGAGGATAAGATTGAGAGCAGGAGAAGGAGAATGATGTGAGCTGCTTTGAGTTTGTTGTAAGGAAAAAAGCAGGCTATAAATCAAATAAAGAATAAAACAAATAAATAATTCTTGAGCTCTGAAACTGATAGTTTATGATTGCAGTAGGCCCATATATCTACTAAAAAAGCTCTTAAGGCGGCTTATAAATTCCTAAAAACATCTGAATAGAAGTGTTAGGGATAACGAGGACATTAAAGGCACTAGAATTAGCGATGAAAGTTATAAATTGCAAGCATTCACAGATGATTTGGTCTTCATAATGGAGGAACCCTTTGTAACAATGTCTAAACTTTCACAATGGATTGAAGAATATGGTGAGGTTACGGGAATTAAAATAAATAGAGAAAAAATGAAACTGTTAGTTAAAAACTTTACACAAGACCAAAAAAGAAAGACTCCAGGAACAAGTAGATTTGCAGATTGTTAAAAAGGTTAAACACTTGGAAATCTATCTTACAGCCAAATGTACTACTTTGAAAGAAGATAATTGTGATAAATTATTAAAGGGTATTAAAGCTGATTTAGAAAAATGGGCCAATTTACAATTATCTTTGATGGGAAGACTAGCACTTTTTAAAATGAATATATTACCTAAATTTTTGTTTTTGTTCCAAATAATTCCCATAAAAATTGATTAAAAATTCTTTGATGACCTAAACTTTCAAATTTTGAGATTCATCTGGAGAAAAAAGAAACCAAGGATTAAATTAAAAATGCTTCAGGAAGCTAAAAAGAATGGAGGTTTTTGTCTTCCTGATTGAATGTTGTATTATCAAGCATCTGTTTTAATTTGGCTAAAAGAATGGATTACTTTGCGAAATAAGAGAATTTTGTATCTTGAAGGTCATGACTTGCAGATGGGTTGGCATGCTTATATGTGGTACGAGAAAGCTAAGTCATTAATGTCAGTGTGGGAAAAAGTAAAGTTAAAAGTGTATAATAAACTACCAAGATGGCTTTCACCTATGGAAGCTTTTGTATATCCAAATGTATTGAAGGGATCATAAGATATGATGATATTTTGGATAAGGACGGTGGCCTGAAACTAGATCAAGAAATACAAGAACAGGGACTTAATATCTCCTGGTGGTATAAGGTGCAGATGCAATTGAGATATGCTAAAGATTGTAAAGCATGGGGGTTTTACAAAGACTTAACAGCGTTTGATCAGGTGATGCTTAAAACAGATGAGAAAATGATTAAAAGATTATATGATTTTTTACTTGACAGAAAAATGGAAAGGGAACAGGTTAAGGAAACTATGATAACATGGGCACAAAACTTTGGATATAATGTTGAACTAGAAAAGTGGCAAAAACTATGGGAAAGAAATATTAAGGTAACATTAGCAACTTCGTATAAAGAAAATTTATATAAAATGTTCTATAGATGGTATTTGTCGCCAAGTCGATTAGCTAAGATGTTTCTAAATATATCAAATAGATGTTGGAACTGTAAACATAAAGTGGGCACTTTTCATCATATGTGGTGGACTTGTGATAATACGAAAAAGTATTGGATTAAAATACATAAATGGATGGAGAAACTACTACAAAAACCCTTTGCTTTTAAACCTGAAGTTTTCTTGTTAGGCATCATACCGGAAGACATTAACAGACAGGAAATGTATTTGATGTTACACTTAATCACAGCAGCGAGGATTGCATTTGCTCAGTGTTGGAAAAGTGAGGAGCTACCCACCGATGAATTGATTTTAAGAAAGATTTTGGACTGCACAGAAATGGATAGACTGACTTTATCATTGAAGGAGAAAGAAAACACTGACTTCTATCAAACTTGGGATTTTTTCTATAATTGGCTGGAGAAACGGGACTTGGCGTAAATTTAGAGATGTTTTCAAGTTATTATAAATTGATTTAAATTTGACTATAGAACATTAAAAAATATGTAGTAGGGGGTTGACCCAGTAAATCCGATGTATGTGATGTTTGATGTTCTTAATAGTAGTTTAAAATTTTAATAAAACTTTTTTTAAAAAAATAAAAATAAATAAATTCCTAAAAACATCACAAATACTGGAAAGAACTTAAAGATAAAAGTAGTTGCTGAAGAGACCTTACGCAGTATGGAATCAACCTGATCTGGTCATATCTACATTGAATTCAATAGGCCTTTTAACAGTGGACTTAGAGCCTTGCCTTAGTCCAATTGTTTTCATTGATCCAACCCTTTTAAAAGTCTGAGAAAAAGGAATGGAGTTTGCCTAATGTCTAAGCAGAATGATGATGGTACCAGCCACTATAAAAAAAGAAAGTGCTTGTTCAAACAGCTATGAATTTAAGCCATGCAATTTTCTGCCAAAAAAGTAACGATGACTGTCAATTTGGATGGCATTAAAGGTTTTAAAAAAGTAATAGTTGGGCAAGTGTGTTTGGGAGAAAATGATTTTTTAGATGGCACTCCTGAACCTTTAAATGCTGTGTAGAAGAGGGAATTGTAGTAGGTGTCACTTTTCTCATCTATGCTATATATTGGTGTGACAAATTTCTCCTGTAAAAATTCCCTCCTAAGGAAGCAAACCCTCTGCCTTTGGTCGCCCTGCCTGGATAACACTTAAGAAGATCCATGCTGAGCAAGATCAAGGAACGGACCTAGCATTTTGTTCATACAGTAACAGCCCAGCTGCCTGTGGGGAATGCAGAAGTAGGCCATGAATGTAATCCCACCTCTTTTGGAGCTGCTGGTATACAGAGGCATATTGCCTATAATATCAGAGACAGTTCATGGGTATCGTGACAACTGTCCTAGAAGAGCTCTAACTCCCACAGCCTTCGCTAAAGCCATCCAAATTACTGGCAATCACTACATCGTGGGTTAGTGAGTTTAAATGTGTGAGGAAGTACTTTCTTTGCTCAGTCCTGAATCTCCCACCATTCAGCTTCCTGTGGAAACCCCTTCAGGTTCTGGTATGATGAGAGAGGGAGACAATTCTCCCTATCACTTTCTCCACACCATGCATCATTTTGTACACCTCTGTTATTTGACATAAATTGACTTCCAAAAACCACTGAAATATATTTTCAGATAAATGTAATAGGGTCTCTTTGACACATCATTATAAAAAGCTAATGAGAGTGCCTTGAAGATGCATGGGCTACACTCTCCATTACACTATATTCAATGTATTTCCAGCAGCCCAAAATGGAACTTGGAGATACAAGGTGTTTTGTGGAGATCAGTTAGTGATCTAAACTGAACTACATATAACTGACTGATCTCTACAAAGTACTTTGTATCCCTGTGTGCCATTTTACAGTGTTGGCAAAATGCTGTAGACTGTGCAGATTCTCAAGAAAGATTGTGTTGATTGTGGCAGGTTGCAAAACTGATTTTCTTCCGATTATTGGTTCTTTGGCTATGCATTTTTGTTCTACAGATACCCCTCATATTGTGACACCTCTCTGTTTTCTTGACTATTTATTTCTGAAACCAGTTAATATGGGAGAATAGACTGCAGTGCAGGGTCTTGTATGGAATCTCAAAGCACACGTCGAGGCCTGCTTCCAGCTCTTGCATAGAATTGGTGGGAGGTATTTGTAGTATTATAAATTGTGAGCAACAAGACAGGCTGTCAACAGCAGATGGGATTGTACTTGACTGCCAATCTTTGAAAAATCACGAAGTTGTTCAAACTAGCTCACACATCTGTAGGTGGTGAAGTGGTGAGCAATTCCATGTGTAGAACATGAGGTTGCTGGGCAACGACAGCATACCTTAATCATAGCTTAAGGTACTCCTGTACCTTTTTTTTTTTAAGTTAACACTTGGTGAATACAGACGTCCCAAGTTAATGTCCTGATGCCAACCCCTTTCTTTTGTTTCAAGAGTACCATTCTAAAGCTTTCTTCTGAAAATGTATAAGGTGAGAACTTTCTGACAAATCATTCCAATGCCACTTAAGATGCTGAATTTGAGGGATGGGGTCTTTTCAGTGGTAGCACTTTACCACTGGAATCAGTTTCCCTCAGTGGTTCATTAGGTCCACGCACTCCAACTTTTTGCAAGTCTTCTGCAGACCAGCATGTTTTCTGGTATTTTGGTAATCCTGGATTTGCATGCATAACCTGTTTGTATACTGTCTCATTGTATATTTATTATTGACTTTAAATTTGTATATTTTATATTGGTTTTGTATACTGGTTCAACATTCACAACAGCCTAAAAATCTTTTTTAAAAATTAAAAGGAATAAATAAAATATTGCATGTTTGTAAAAACATTTCTGGAAGAAATCCTTTATATGTGTGTATATATGTTTAAAAAACTGTAGTGTGCTAGTGAAAGGATTCCAGTGCATCTGCCAAATACTGAGAAATCTAAGTACTCTTGTGTGTGCTTCTTGAGAGTCAGCCCCATAAGCGCTTGTATTCGTAGGATTGGCACCCCATCCTAATCCACGGGAAAGAATTTCCCTTTTATTAATCTAATATAAGGTCCATAGCTGGGTATGTCCAAGAGACTGTTTCCCAAATGTAGCATTCTTTTAGGGGTGGGGAGCCTACTTTCCATCTCAGTGAAAAGGAAGTACTATGTCTACTGCTTACTAGAGGAATGTCCTGTTTGAAGGACCATCCAGCCAAAAGTCATCAAAAGAGAACCAGAGGAGTCCGGAAGAACAAGGCCCTGAAGCGGCTCTTCCACCCTTCGCACCCAGACAACAGACTGTGGCCAGCTATGCAGGTTCTCCTGGCTGCCATCTCTCCACTATGCTGAGCTTTTTGTTTAAATGCTAGCAGCAATTCCTAGTGTATAGGGATAAAGTAGATTACGCATGTTTTTTATGCAGGTCTGTCTTCCCTTTTGACATCTTGTTTGGTGAAGTGTAAATGGCCACCCAAACTGGGATTTCACAGGACAGCAATGAAATATGAATATGAGTGTGGGCCTGGAGGTAGGATTGCCTTAGAAATATTTTATGCTCTGCATTTTTATGCAAGGTTTTCTCTTAGTCACATATAAAGTGGCAAGGGGAGGTTGCAATTTAAAAGGCCAGAAATGGACATGAAGCATTGAATGATGCCTTTGGCTGTGCCCTGCATTCTATTGCACAAAAACCATTCATGGTTTTTATGTATTCATTTTTAAAGGCACATTTTTGGTAGACTCCTATGCAAGTTTGCTCAGATGTAAGTTTATACACTCACCAGGGACAAGAAGGTGCAGACTTTTGCCCCCCCCCACACCTGTGCATGCTGGTCAGCGTCCACTTGATTTGCCTAATTACCCTTGTAGTGCACACCTTTCCATGTTGTTTGAACTTGGTGAGGCATGCAGTGGGTTTGGATGACATGGCAACTGGTATGCCACAGGGCTAAAAAGGCAAATCCTGTGGTATATGACTGGTTCATGTGGGCTGAGGAAAAGAAGACACTGTGTCTAAGAAGGTGATGTGCCTTCCCTGGTGATAATGTGAACCTAGCCATTGCAGCTTACTCCTGTACTCCTGGGAAGAGTGTTTAGCATCTCAACTTCACAGCAATATCCTGTGCATATTTATTTAGAGGTAAGTCCAGGGTAAGTCCAGGGCTCTCTGGAGAAATTGATCTGCTTTAGGTGAAGAATGTGATGGCAGTCCCTCACTTTCCATGCACTACAGATGCCTAGACTACCAGTGGTGCCCCTCTTTGCACTGGTGATGGGATACTCCCTTTCACCATACAGAAGGCAGCAGGCTACCTAAGGGGGCACAGAGCAGAAGGTGTGGCACCTTGCCGCTTTATCCCAGTATTTGTCACCTAAGGTGATTGCCTCGCCCTTCCCGATGGTAGGGCTGGCCCTAGGCATGTGCCACTGAGTATAGACTGCAGTCTCAGGACCCAGTCAGCACTGTTTTCAAAGGTGGGCATGATTGGGCACCTGCCAAAGACCCACACCTCAGCAGGGGCCACTGACAGGACTCTCAGGACTATCCCTCTTCTTCACCATTGCGACCTGCTTCTTGGCCTGCCTCTCTTTCTCTGGCTCAGAAAGCATCGGTGATGAGAAGCCCATGTAGATGCTCATGTCTCCTTGCTAGCCAGTCAAGCAGGGAAGTGGTAGCAATTCTGAGAAAGAGGATGGCTGGGAACAATGGCAGTAAGAAGAGAGACTCACTGGGGTGGGCGGATTGCCCAAGGTCTCTCCATGTCCTTATGTTCAAAACCTGGACTAGGCATTGCTTGGCATTATTTGATTTCACACATAAGAAAACAACATACAGGTTTGTTGTATACACTCAGTGGGAAGCCACAATAACTCTCAAATGGGTGCAACTCTTTGTCAAATTTCACTTTCCATTTTTAAAGGTGTGTGTGTGTGTTTCTTTTCTTTCTTTTTTAAAACCTAGTCATGAATGAGGTTCTTGGACAGATCTAATTTCAGGATGAGAGAGATTGTTTCAGCATATCTGATTCATGACAAATGACCGGAAGGTCCTGAAGACTGACAAAATGGCCATACTGAGATCAAAGCAAGGCATTCTTAGGTTCAGTTTCTTAGTGTCTTCTCTGGGATGCTGGAGGACAAAAAAGGACCTCTGGGGTCCCTCCAGGGTCCATTCCTGGGTTCCCATCTGAGTGTTTCAGTTGCCAGTCCTTGGAGTACAGGAACCTGCTACATAGACATGCCTCAGGTTAATTGCCGGATACATGCCTTAAACTGATTTTGCAATTTGTAGCAAGAATAATATAGATTTAAATAGTGGAATCAGTCCAGTAAAAATAATCATTTGCTGCTTCCCAAGTCAAGGCTGTTGTCTGTGTGGTTTGAGTACCAACAAAGATCAATGCCACTTTCTTTTTATCCACCCAGGGAACCACACCTAGTGATAATAACATCCCTTTTATTCCTTAAATGAATGTTTACCAGTCTGAACTAGCCCAAAGTGATTGGTGAAATGCTTATCTTTTTATAATGCTTCTTTAGTCAGAGCTACATGCCAGCAGACTTATAATAATACTCGAAACAATAATAATAACTCCAGGTCTGTTCCTCTTTGGTATATTTTCAGTAGGCAAAACATCTGCCAGAATTTCAGCTTTTATCCTAATTACACCAACAAGCCCAGTGCGCAGTCTAAGAACATAGGAACATAACAAACGCCCTGCTGGATCAAATCAGTGGTCTATCCGGTCTGGCACTTGGTTCACTCTGGCAAACCAGCTGTCCACAGGATCTCTCAAGCAAGATGGCTACAGCATTCTCCCTGTCCAAGCTCCCCAGCAACTGGTCTATGCAGGCATGCCACCTCTGGTGAAGGAGGTAGCACATAGCCAGCAAGACAAGCAGCCACGGACAGCTTCCTCCTCCATGAATTTGCCCAGCCTCCTTTTAATGCTATCCAAACTGCTGGCCATCTTCCTTCCTGCAGCAGCAAATTGTATAGTTTAGCTATGTGTGGTGCAAAGAAGTACTTCCCCATCCATGCCTTCAATCAGCTTCAGAGAATGACTTCAGGTTCTAGTATGATGGGAGAGGGAGCAAAATGACCCTCTAACTCTCCTGCTCAAGGAAATAAAGGGGACCTGCAGCTATGCAAGAATAGCCTCCACAGCCAATGATCAGAAATGCTGAGATCTGTAGTCCAAAGCATCTGGAGGGTACCAGGCTGGGGAGGGCTGGGCTATGGAAGATGGGAAACAGTTTTTTACTGAGTCAAACCATCGTTCATCCAGCCCAGAGAGGAACATTCATCCAGCCCAGAGATCCAGCCCACTGTGAACTCCCACTGGCACCCCAACTAGCAGCTGTATCACTAGAACTGTTTGGGATCTCAGTGATTTCTGAGGCAAGTCAAGAACCCGGTAAATTTGCTGATGTTCGAGGGAACTTTGCTCAAGCAACAAAGAGAGGCCTTGAAGAAAAGAAAGCAAAACAAAACTCTTTCATGACCACTGGAGGGAGCAAAGTTTGTGATTTAAGTTCCTGTGCTAGAAACCTATGGAGCAATAAGCTTTTAACAAGGTTTCCTTTAGACTACAATACTGTACCCACTTACCTTGGTGCAAGTCCCACTGAGCTCAATAGGACTTACTTCTGAGTAGACATCTATAGAATTGCACTGTGTCTTTACCAAATGCAGTTCAGATATGATAGTTATTGTTCAATAGAACCGTAATGCCACCTTTTGCTAGCCCATTTTCCCTTGACATTTTAGTTTTACATAGGAATGACAACATCGGGATAGAAGAAGCTTCCCTCTACTGCATCACCTAACCCTGAGTTGTGAGCACTGACAGACAGTGGCTCTCCAGGATTTGGGAGAGAAATTTTTCCAAGGAAGGCTGAGCACCGAACAATGGAGGCCTTTGAATTGTGGTGCTGGAGGAGACTCCTGCGAGTCCCTTGGACCGCAAGGCAATCAAACTGGTCAGTCCTAGAGGAGATCAACCCTGACTGCTCTTTAGAAGGCCGGATAGTGAAGCTGAAACTCAAATACTTTGGCCACCTAATGAGAAGGAAGGACTCACTAGAGAAGAGCCTAATGCTGGGAACAACTGATGGCAAAAGAAGAAGGGGACAGCAGAGGATGAGGTGGCTGGATGGAGTCACTGAAGCAGTCGGTGTGAGATTAAGTGGACTCAGGGGGATGACGGAGGACAGGAAGGCCTGGAGGAATGTTGTCCATGGGGTCGCGATGGGTCGGACACGACTTCATGACTAACAACAACAACAGCAGCATGTATGCTGTCATACTTTGGCACATCATGAGAAAACAAGACTCTTTGGAGAACAGAATAATGCAAAGGAAGGTCAATGGTAGAAGAAGAGAAAGATGAACTATTGCATGGCTTCCTTCCATAAAGGAAGCTCTTGAGTTTACAAGAGCTGAGCAGGACTGTGAAGGACAGGACATTCTGCAGGGCAGCCATTTATAGGGCTTCCTTAACACTAAGAAGTGCCATGCAATCATATCCTTACAAGAAGGGTGACCAGGGCATTGACTCTGAGCATGTCTACCAGGGAGCATCACATGAATGGCAGTGCCATTTTTATTTAGACATGTATAGTACCACATATATGTGTATATATTTTCCTTTCTTTCTGGCATTTTATACAGCTTTTCATTTAAAATGATCTCATAGTAGTTCACTAAGTACAATTATAATCAGATACAATAAAACTAATCAATATAACAATTTGGCAATGAAGCAATAAAATAACATAGAAAGAGAGTGAGTCAGAAGGGGTCTCCTGGGCCATCTAGTCTGACCTCCGGCTCTAGCCAGCTCTGCTCATGACATGCCTACCGTAAACAAGGATAGTGGTCAGGAAAACATCCAGGCAAGCAAATAAATCTTTAGGTGTTGGCAGAAATAGTTTGTAGGAGGAACCCAGCTGTCCTGAGGGGCATCATTCCATAGGGTGGATGCCACAAGGGTGAAGACCCTCCTTTGCACCATTGGCCTGATGTACACCAGCAGGCCATTGTTCAGTAAACAAGACCTCCTGTTCAGAACATAGACAAGGGTGGAAGGACATGCTCTCTTAGATAAGCTGTTCTAATGGCATTAGGATGCCATTGAGCTATTCTGCATTTTCATAGGCATGGGGCAGGCTCTCTTGTTCCAAAGGCATTCCAGTACAAAGACAGCACCAATGTTTCATGTTTTTAATACTTAAGGACTTCTCACAGTGGGATCAAGTATCTTAGCAATCTATGTAGGCTGCTTTGTGGCTTTGTAATAATGAATGTAGACTCTTTTTTGAGCATATGTAATGTTTGACTGTGTACTAAAAACTGGTGTGTGGAATAAATTAATGTCAGAAGTGAAGGGATGTGACATAATGTTAAAACCAAAGAACCAAGTGCCAGATTTCGTAGCAGTGTTAATACATTTCAGTCTTGTTGAATGCCATAACTAACTTTTTTGCAGTGACAGCATAGTAAAAGTTATCCAAAATGCTTTTTGAAAACACATTTTAAAAGTTATGTTGGGGGCAAGCCAGAGTAGGTCCAGGCACCTAACAGACATTTTAGAACCCACTTCCTGAAATTTTAGCTTTCATTGAGAGTGAGAGAGAGAGAGAGAGAGAGGGAGGGAGGGAGGGAGGGAGGCTGCAATCTTTCTGGAAGTATGTCTCACTGATTTCAATAAAATTTACTTTGGAGTAAATATATATAGGATTTGTGCTGTATGTCTTAACTCTGCAATCTAATGCAAGTTTATTCAGAAGGAACACTCACTCTTCAGCTTATTCCCCTTTATTTGTGCAGGTGTAAAAAAACCAGGCTGTTTTTGATCCAATTGTTCACTAAGAAGCAAGACAGTTAAGGCTGCAATCTTATACATGTTGAGGCAGAAAAAAGTCCTACATCTGGACTTTTTGTCAGGCTGGCTGACAAATGCTGGGAGCTGTAGGGTGGTTTTAGTGCACATAGGATTGCTCCCTAAATAACTTTAAATGTATTTGGATGCAATACTATGCAAGTTTAGACAGATAAAAAGACTTATGACTTCCAGCATGCCCCAGCCAGAATAGTTGTCCGGTAGTAATTCCTCCCTCTTGCTGCCCTCCTTACCACGAAATGTCAGACTGCAAGCCTGGCCGTGCTGCTTCCCTTCTGCTCCATGCAGCCGCTTCCCTGTTGAAGGGCGAGATGGTGACAGAGCCGCTGAACGTCCACTAGATGCCAGGCTCCCTTTGCGCTGCGCTGCGCAGCACAGCAGTGCCGTGAGCTCTCTGGAAGGAAACTTTATGCAGCTCGTGGTAGGAAGCATCTTTCGTCTGATGCTAAAGGCATTCATAGCCAAGGGTGCAAGGAAAGGGGGCACTTTTGCAGCACCCAAAAGAGAGGAAAGGAATCACCAAAAGAGGACACAGAATTTAATGATAAAAATTGCGTGTGTATACAGTTAAATTTAGGCAGAATTGCTATGAGTTAAAGTAGGATTAAATAAAACCTGGGGAAGTCTCTGACTAGGTGATTTGTGTGCTTGTTCATTCCATTGTCCAGCTGATCACTTGTTGCAGACAATAGTTGAAGGACAATGTAGCTTCATATTTCATATGGCTTTTGTTTAAATGGACTTGGACTGGAGAGCCCTTCAAACAGAAGGTGGCTTTAAATAGCTAACTCTTCAAACAGAGGGCTGAACTCTGAAAAGTATGGTGCTGCCACCATTAGAAATAACACGGACAGGTAAGTGAGGAAATGGGTGTCACCAAAATAACGAAATTCTCTCCCTGGTTAGATGTATCTGCTTACTAATTTATTAACTGCTCTTTTATTCTATTAACAAGAGTCCTTTTTATCACTGTATGGAGATATATATTAAAACTACAGTTAAAATTGCCCACCCATAGTTATTGTATGGACTATAGACAGAGAAGACACAAAAGTTGCCTGCTTATTATCTTGTTTCAATGTAAATTATACTTCTAAGGTTTGATCCAAATTAGTCATAGAGTAGACCATTGAAATCAATGGGACAAGTTAGTCATGAGTTTACTGCAAGCACAGTAAGTCGTACAATCCTATAGGCACTACAGAGTGTGCAGACAGTCATAAGAAATTTTGGGGACCCTCCTGTGAGGTCAGATATTGTTCTGAGCTTGTTAAGCTGGGAAGCTGAGCTCCGTACACCCTCTGTCCCCAGCCAGCACGGAAAGAACTGACTGGGTCTCTGAGATTGCAGGATGAGGTTTAGGAGGTATTCCCAGGAGGTGATGGGAGGCGACTGGTGCCACTAGGCATCCTCCTTTCTTCCCACTCTGAAATGCCTCAACTAGGTGGTGCCAATGGCCATCCAGGTGAGTTGCAGGGCAAGAAAAACATGGAGGCAAACTTCATTTCTGCATTCCTCCCACCCTCCATAGGATGCCAATGGTCCTGCAAGTTCAGATGGTCATGAGCATCCCAAATGGATTTCTTGATCAAACCCATTATTTTCAAATGTGTGCCTATATGTACAAATAAGCACATGGAACTTTTATGTAAAGTTATGTCCTGTTTTTCAATTATACATTTCTCTTTGTCTTTTCTTTTTTCCTTTTTCCATTTTTTGGCAATGTGTAAGTAGCCACGCTAGCCACTCCTAGGGCACAGGCAGATACACAGATACGAAGCAGACTAGTAGAATATTGCTCCCTTTAAGTTCTATTAGGCCACTAATGAGACTCTTCTTTAAAGCCTGCATTAAGCCAGAGCTCAGGAGAGCCATGGCAAAGCTCTAGAAGACTTGGATCTGAAATACAAACTGTAATGCCACTCCGCATGTGCAGAGTGCTTTTTCCCCCATACTGAGTGACATAGTCGGCCACTGTTGCATTCCCAGGACTAAAAGGGAGGTTTGCATATCAGAGGGCAGTCTCTGATCAAGTATCAACCCTGGCACATCTTCTTCTTAAGCACCTGCTCCCTCATCTTCTTGTTTGGCATGGTAACTTCTTGAAAAGCCCATACTGGGGGTTTCTTAACAGTTCCACTGGAAAGCTTGCCAATTTGCAGATTTAGTATTTGCTCAAATAACTCTCTAGGCATTGCAGCCTCTTGTTAGCATGCCAGAATGCTCATCAAGACAGAATGAAATTGGCAGCAGAGTCGGCAGTGTGTACTCTCTCATCACAACAGGCAGGGAAATAATAACAGTTACTGTTGATATTGTTCTTCTTCAATCACTCCGCAAGCATGAAGTCAATCATCTTGATCACCACCCAGTGGAGAAGGCCAGCACTATTACTCCCATAGGACAGGAGTCTCTCTCTGTGTGTAGTGGTGGTGGGGGAGTGATGTTAAGGGATGGTGGCTTGTCGAAGGCCAGCCCATGCATACACCACTCAGGTGGGAGCTGCTGCTGTTGCATCTCCTTCCGTCAACCACATTTGTCCACAGCTTTGTTGCATTTGCCGAGAAACAAATTTGATGAGAAGGACTAATGCAGCACAGAACACTTTGGCACTTACCCCAACTTTGTTAGCTAATGATACAGGCTGCATCATTTTGATAAAGCACTGTCCTAGCCTCTGCAACCTGGTGGCCACCAAAAATTTTGGACCAGCTCCCTTGAGCTCTGGTAGGCATGGCCAGTCGTCAAGAATGCTGAGGATCATAGTGGGATACCTGTGGAAAGGCTGTTTTACTGTATTACTAAGGATGGATACAAGACTAACAGCACAATCCTATACATTTGCAACCAGGAGACAGTCCACTGAACACAGTTGTCAACTGTGGTGCCAGTGGCCATTGCCATCCTTTCCTGTGTGATATTTTCTTCTAAAACACCCAGCAGTGAGAGTGCTAATCACAATGCTAAGCCTTCCCTCTCCAGCTGAGATCTTAGTAAAAAAATCATTCTGGGTGTGCTATTTAACTCAAAGGGACTACTTTCAGATAATGTTGTATAGTATGCTACAGACCTAACTACATATGATTCAAATGGCAAGACTAACAATCACATTATTGATGATTGTCAGGTCTATGGTGGAGAATGATATTTATTACTTTCATTTCATTTTGTTTCATTTCATTTCATTTTTAATGCTGTCACATAGCCAAAGCTCTCTGAGTAGTTCACAGCAATTAATCAAATGCAATAAAACACAGCATAACATTCCAGTACACAAATTTAAAATAGCTAAACATTCCAATATATGCAAATGTAAAATGTTTTATGTCTAAAACATTTTCATCAAAAACTAGTCCTAATTAGAACAGCAGATGTAGCCTATTACATGCCATTAAACATCACAAATGCCTGGGAATAGAAGGCAGTTTTAACCTGACGGCAAATGATGCCATGCTGGCACCAGGTGGGCCCTGGTGGGAAGGCCATTTCACAAGTGGGGGGCGGGACACCACTGAAAAGGCTGCCCTGATGGATGATAGCCATCAGTACCATGGCATGTGATGAGGGAATGGACTGGCTTAAGGCTGATGGCATAGGAATTCATCATGAAATCCCAATAGCCATGCCCCCATGGAGAGTCCCAAGATTCAGGCCCCTCTGTTGCCCTAGCAGTCTTCATCTCATAGAATCATGGAACAGTCGAGTTGGAAGGGGCCACGAAGGCCGTAGAGTCCAACCTCCTGCTGTTGCAGAACACCAATTTACACCATCCGACTCAGATGGATGCCCAGTTTCTTTTTGAATGTCTCTAGTGTGGGAGAGCCCACCGCCTCTCTAGGCAGCTGGTTCCACTGTTGTATTGCTCTGACGGCGAGGAAGCTTTTCCTGATATCTAGCCTAAATCTGGGTTGTCACAGCTTGAATCGATTATTCCATGTCCTACACTCTGGCATCAGCAAAAAGAGATCTTGACCTTCCTCTTTGTGACAGCCTTTGAGGTACTTATAGGGGGATATCATGTCCACCAGAAGCAAGTCTCTTATAAAGCACCTGGATCTCAGTTGTCCTGTAGCTTTACGACATAACCAAAGCCAACCCCAAACCTTTGCATTAGAAACAGGAATACTATATTGTTGCTGAGAAAATATATTTTACCCCAGTATATGAGAGAATTGCAGCTAAGCTCAGACAGAACAGAGAATTTTGGGGCAAATGTCAGCTTTCATGCTAATAAAAAAGTGCTTGGTGCTGAGATTCCCTGAGATTCCTGACTCCATTGTCACTGTTTAATGACAGTGATTCCTCCAGACATCACGTACTAAGGTGCCAAGGACAAATGCTGCCATTGCCTGCATGATATTGGCTTTTTAAAAAACAGTAGTGGAAGTACTCTTCACACTGTTAAGCCTCCCCTTTTCAGCCATCGTCTTAGTGGCTCTCTGTGTGCCAGTTCACATGAGGAGTAAAACTTACATTGGTGCCAGTGGAAGATTTTCTCCTAGTGCTCATTGCTGCATGGAAGGAATTTTTACTGAGATTTTGGATGGGGGTAGAGGGCTTTAACCATCTCTCCCAGTTCATCCCAGTGTCTATGCCTATTAACCCAACCCAATGTTTTTCTTTTATTTTTATTTTAAAATCTGCAACATTATTGTTAATTTTACTATGTATAGTTAGGCTCTTACAGATTTCCTATGGGGACTGAGATTTAATAGACCTTTAAACCAATTACACTAAAATAGTAGCTAGCTAGAATATACTGACATAAAAGAAAATTCCATTGAGATCAACAAAATTTACTTTCAGTTATCAATCTTTTCCTACTTTCCAAGCTAAAGGAGAACTTGGCTCAAAACAGGACCCTTGTCTAACACCATGTCTCTTTAGTTTGGTTCTACAACCATCACAAGAGGTCCAACTCTTCTCAGCTGCTCTCGGTGGCTATGATGGATAGGATCTTTTTCATGGTAGTGTTTTGTTTTCTTCCCCTATTAATTTGCCTGGATCTTCATTTAGATCAGATACACATGATTTGGTTTTCCTGTGCCTTTAGTCAGTGGAAGATGGTGGCTCCAATCTTGGTGGGGAATGAATTAAATCACTCTGGACTGTAGTATAAACTTTAAGGGAGCTACCCATGGTGCTGAACCTATTTTGTGGCTTTTGTAGCACTTGAGCTTCAACTTCCTTTAATGTGTGTGTGTGTTTTAGTTGGTAACTTAAGCTAGATTTTGCTTTAAACATTTATATTTAATGTCATATTTGGATCTCATGCTGGTCATTTTGTTTATACACAGCACCCATGGGTTATGGAGCTAAACAGGACTGGGACTATGGCCTGGAGGTTCGCTGTTTTCTTGTGCATTATATTTAAACATGCCATTCAAGAAACAGCTACTTTCTCCCTCAAGCCCTTTGATGGTTTTTAAACATCGCCACTGAAAAATAGTGTTGTTTTATTGCAGCTTTATTGTGGTAGGATTTAAATGTATGGAATGAATCACCTTGGAAAACTGGTTTATTGAATGAATGTTTTATTTTTACCCTGCCTTGCAATGAAAGGCAGGATAAAAATATATTAAATGTCTAAAGAAAATAAGAATGGCAGCAAAAGAAAAGACATAAGTTTAATATCTATTTTAAAATTGGTAGTCCTTTCAGGATTACCCCTTCCAATTGCAACCCAAAACATTAATGCACCACAAAATTATAACAATATAGTTTAAAAATCATAATATAAAAAGTAACAGTGTGATCTTATGCTTGTCTTCTCAGAAATAAGTCTCATTGTTTCAGTAGAATTTATTATGTATAAGGCTGCACCCTGCTAAAAACAGTATCATCAGAATGCGACAGTTCTTGGATAATTTAAAAGCTGATTTTCAGGATCTCTGAAAAACAAACACAGATGGGGAGTTATGTGCATTTCCCTGGGAAGAGAGTTCCAGGGTGATGGGATCGCTAGGGAGAAAAGATAACACAACATGTCATGCAATGTTACAAAATATAGACTTTTACAGTGATGATTCACATTTAAGGTAGAAAGGCTGTCAGGACCTATAGCACAATTGTGTCCCCACTCTGGAATCCATCACAGAAGAGCCCAGTCTGGGCCCATAAGTGACACCAGTCTTTCCACTGCCATAGCTAATTGCATCCCCCATTGCTGTCAATGTGATGGTGCCAGGAATAACATACATACATGGATCTATCAGCAGGTCTAGGGACGAGGCAGTAGGGGTTCTGCCTTGCTTCCCAGCAACTTCATTAAGGAATATTCTGTCCTTCGTAAACATTGCAATATCCAGCAAAGGGCAACATTTGCAAGAAGACATGGGCACAGAATGCAAGCATGCTATGGACCTGTAATTGGTGGCACATGTCTGCAGATGTGGGTCTCCCTTTCAAATGTAAGAGGTTTTGCTGAGAATCACGTGGTGGGTGACAGCTTGGTTGCTGGGCAACAACTTGTCTGCTGTGGAAAGTATGAATCAGACTTAAATGCTAACCATCGTAGCTGTTGGAGAGAAAGGCAGAGATGTTTTATTCTCAGACCCATCATTTGTTGTCTGTTTTGCAATGGTGCCATCCTTGGAAGATAGAGACATTTCTTTATTCATGCATCTCAGTGAGTGGTAAATGAGACATGCTTGCCCAACTTATTTCGGATGGAAATTAGTCTAATTAGTCCATCCAGCTAAAGAATAGTTATTAAATTTCAGGATGGAGCAAATTTGCTAAAGCTGATATGTTACAACCATTGCTTTGTCCTTTGTGAAGTAAGAAAATCCCTCTGTTTTTCTAGCAAGTTTTCATGGAGTGAAAATACATAAGAAGGCAAACATTATTTCAGATTTGTATGTTTTGAAAAACAAAAGATTTTTAATTTGCACAAGTATCACATATTATATGAAACTAAGTTCTTTTATTTTTATGTAGTGCTTTACAATTGAGTTGTTAAGTGTATTTTCTGTTCAAGGAAAATGGCTCCACATTTTCATGTACTGAAGTTGTGAGTACTCCAGCAAGTTATTTATTGCTGTGAGCTCAGTGTGCAGTTTCCATTTCACTGTATTCATTTTAATTTGCTAATAATGCACGTTGTTTGTTCAAAGGTAACTTTTGCATTTTCAACATGTGCTTTGTTTCATGAGAGGCAATGAGGACAGGCAAATTGAAGCCGACTGGACTTGATGTGATAGCATGACAGGAAGTAAAATTAATTTACACAGTTACTTAGATATTTTGCAAAAGATTTCTTTGGGGAACTGTTCTGTCAAAGAAAAGAACCTAGTTTCCAGAAGTGAGCACAGTGATTTCCACATATCATACTTCACACACAAAAATAGCAGATACTGATGAATCTTTTTAATTGATAGGAATCACATCCCATAATGAATTTACATTCTTTGAGTGAACAATTCGGCCCATGACGCCAACCTCTGAGGGAGAATATTGTGGTCATGGTGTCTGCACAGTGCGGTAGCTATGGCTACCTATATAATTCTTAGCAATGGAAAAAAAAAGTGACAATGACATTAAATTTAATCAGGTTCCCCTTTTCGGTAGTTCCCACTGGGATGAGTCACTAGTGTCCTGCCTTAAATATTCAAAGCCTTCAAAGTTTGCCTGTGTTTTCATGCTAGGACAATATCCTGCTAATAGAGAACAATGGATCTGTCATGTATTTTTCCTTTGAGTAGCCGTAAGTCTGGATTTCGCTAGTACAGGCATATTATGATTGCTTCTTTAGCGATTGTCCTTATGTTAGCCTTCACTTAGGAAGAAGACGAACAACAGAAGGACCTTGATGAAATGTAGGCACTAAAATATAATACGCCTGTCTGGTTTCCCTTTGGAATATAGATCAGAGATGACTGTCCTTTTTTAGAAGATGGAGCTTTATTTCCAGTCACACTTCATCTGATATAAATGGAGCAGCACTAAATATTATATGGTTCAATGCATTTGGAAGCACAAACTAACAGATATTAAGGAAAGGAGGCTGAATTTTATGTCTCTCCAAACCAAAAGCAGCATGTTCTTACAATCTACTATAAATATTTTGCTGCTTAACTAATTAGTAGAAATTTAACGAACTGTTTTTTAAATTTCTGTTTAGGTGCCTGAGTTCTTGAGCTATTTTTTCAGGGTTATACAGAGCTATGAATACAACTTCTCCCTTATATTTTGAATGTTTTCCTTAGAAATTTAGTCTATAAAAGAGAAGTGACTCTAATAAAATTAGATAATGGGTAACCATACCCATAATGGTTTTGGGTAACTTATTACTACCTCTCAAGACGAGCATTAATAATTATGCCTGAAATTCTATGCAGTTTCCTGTGACTAAACCTGCAAACTGTTGCTTCTGTGTAAAGATTCATGGGATTGCACTGTGTTTGGGGAATTATTTTCTGGCCCCTAGATAGCACCTGAGGGACCACTGAAAAGTTTGAGTTCCCAGGTCTGAGGTGCTAGGCAGTGCTCTGACTTTGGACCTGGGGGGCTGCTGCCCTGATCCTACTCTGCTGCCCCCATCCCAGTTGTCATGCAAAGGAATGCATGAGCTGCTCTCTGAGGTTGGGGAGACAACCTCAGAGAGAGTAGAAGTAGGAGCCTTGCTCTGAATGAAGAACCCTCCAGTTTGGGGAGACAGAGAGTCAGTCAGTCTCTCCTTGCAGAGAAAAGGCTCCAAGCCGAAAAGACTTCAGCCGACTGCTGAAATCACTAGGCTCCTTGCTTGCCAGAGTAAGGTGTCCCAATTCAGTGACTTGCTACCTACAGTCAAAGTTACCTGTTTTCCACCATCTGAGACCAGGTATTTCAATGCTTGCTAACTCTGGTCTGCAGGAAAGAGCTTCAACGCAGAGAAAAGGATATTGCTTTTGGAGGTTCTTAGTACAACATTGTAGCTTCAGCACATCTCTCCCTGCACACGGCTACATACGCTTGGAAGATTCCTTTGTGTGGTCTTGAAAACTACTATAAATTTGAAATCCAGCTTTGCCAAGAATGCAGTTAATTTCTCCATCAAGGCATAACCTAAGGCAGGCTGATGCGTTAATAGAGCAATTTGCTCAGCTGATTCTCCTCAAAGTAGCTTGTATATTCAAAATTTTGTAAACCTGGACAAATGTTCCATTGTGGTGCTCCCCTCTTTAACAGAATCCAAGTTGGATTTCTTCGGGAATTCTCTTCTTAAATGTATATGCTGTATTTGCTAATGTCTAAAGATTCCTTATAAACTATGGATGAGTTCATCCATAGCACATATCTAATACAATGATTGCTAAACGGGGCTATTTGGATTCTCAGTGCAATCCTAATTTTCTTTTCTTTTCCTCTGAAAATCTAAATAGATTGTATTTCAGAACTAGCTGTTTGTGAATTTTTAATTCTTTCATATCTGACAAACAAGGTAAGACAAACTGCATGTATTTGTGTACTCTTGTTACATTTATGTGTTAAAATCACTAGATACCTTGCAGCTAATAAACAAATATATAAAAATAACAACAATGGAGATCATACAAATATATCGTGTTTCATCTGCATTCCTAAATGATTCAGGGAAGGCTTTATCACATGCTGCTTCTCAACACATAGATGATCTCAAAGAGAAATGTGTGGGAAAGCACAGCTGCAATTGCTTGATATGGTCAGGCTTACATCTCTTATCTCAGCTGCTGAAGTCTTCAGGTACTGTGCAGAATGCAAACCATGCAGTTGCAAAGGGGAGGTGATGACTTAATTAGTGCCCTTGTCCTGATTCTAGGTATCAGGTCACTGGATTACACAGTGGAGAGAGGCCATGCCTCAGTGGTAGAACACAAGCTTTCCATGTCAAAAATGTCTAGAATACCCAGCTATGATTGGGAATGACTCCTGTCTGAAGTTTTGGAGAGCCTCTCCCATCAGTATAGGCAACAGTGAAGTAGATGGACCAATGGTCTGACCTAGTGGAAGCCAGATTCTGATTTTCCAAAGTTTGTGATTTTGGGTAGCCACAACTATCCCCCTTTGCCTAATGGTAAGGTTGGAAAACCATAAGGCACACACCATTGCTAGTGTTGAACATATGCATGTATGTATTTGTGCATGTCTGGGCCAAGTTGAACAGGCAGGCAAGGAGAAGTGAGCTCAACCAGCTCAATTCCTGAACAATGGAACTGAGGATGGAAGGGCTTGTGTGAGCATAGGAAAACAGAGATCTTATAAGAGTGCTAGAAATAATTTCTAAGGTCCAATTTCACTTTGATTTCTAGGACACTTCTTCAGGGGCAACTGATTAAGTCCCATCAAAGTGCAACTATCTGCTAGAGTTTTTAGAAGCTGTTGAGCCTTTGTAAATAGTTGCCAGGGCACTGAAATGTCCATATATTTTGCAGAGGTCAGTCCTTTATTTGAAGGGCTGTCAATATTCTTGAAGCTTGTCTGGTTTAAGGATAAGGAACCATAACTGGGGAACAGAGGGGCCTTGATGTTCACCAACTAGCAATTCACAGCTTTGACAATTTGATTAAGAAAGTAATCCTGAAATCTTAGGAAACTTAAGATATGTCAGTTCTCCCTCTCTGTGGCCAGAGGGGAAGGTCCATGAGCAGTACAGGAGGTCCAGTGCTGGGGGTCCTTGCTGTTGTGGCCGAAGCCTGTTCTGCTATTGCTCCCGGACTCCAATTGTGGTAGCGGGTAAGGATCAAACTGGTGGTGACTCAAGGGAGAACTTGGATCTACAGAATCCAGAACCTTCCCATTTCCCTGGGACACCCCTAAAGCAAACACTATGTCTGTCCTGCAGCTGGTGTGGTGAATTTTCAACCATTGAATGTACATCCATAGGATGAAGTAGAGAGCCCTTCCAGTCAAAGGACACAGACCTGCCATCATTCTCAAGATGGGTCCCTGGCAGAATCTCCACCTCTCCAGTCTCCAAGAACAAAATCAAACAAAACAAGAGTGTTCCCTTTAGCAACCCAGTTAGTTCTTCGAGGAAGGGGAAAGGACACCACACAGCAGGCATTATCAGTCTGCAGAGGTTTCCACTGAGTTTAGCTTTCAGGTGACACAACATCCTCCTATTGCAGTAGGAAGAGTTGCAGCCAGAGGGACTGTGATGGGCAAACTTATCTCAAGCCAATTCAGTATTTCCTTGGAAAGTAACAAATTTGTCCATGTCAGACAAATGGACATGTGGAGAAGAGTTCTCCTTCAATACAAAATCCTGTTGAACAGCATCATATTCAGAATAATACAAATATTAGTTTGTGCACATGCACAATAGCAGAGTGTCTCTTGAGAGCTGTAGCTGGAATCGTGTAGTATGGGATGTCATCAGGCACCACCGGAATAGATGCCTCCTTTCTGACTGGCTGTTTTCACATGGCCTGCCTGCATGATGATGCCATGAGATGTTTATTTGCGGTAGCCAATTGACACTCTGAAGATGGGCCTATCGAGTCCTTCTTGTCCACCTCTTTGGAGCCAGAACTCCGTGAGGAGCAGGCATGAGGACAAGGCAAGCGGCCAGTGACACTGCTTCAAGTAAGTTTTCTTATGGGGGCTCTAGGCAGTAGCGTGACTAAATATGTAATGGAGGATTTTTTTCTGTGCATGCTCAGAAACTCATAATTAATTCCAAACTTACTTGTAAATTCCTAATACAGGCTTGGCACTGATGTAGTACAAACAGATAATCTTTAACTAAGAAGCCCATTATTTACAAAATTCAGCAGCGTAACCATGCAGGGCCTACTTGGAGCTATCCAAGGTGCTGTTTATTTGGCCTTTTTCTGACCACCAATGGATAGTGTTAGCTTCCCAGGGAAGCTTCAAGGAGTGGTTCCATGGGTGGGCCTCTTTCCATCATATCCTAGATCCATGTTCCTGAAAATGTAATGCAGACAGTTAATCTGCCAAAAAAGAGATCTTACTTGCCATGTTCCTTCCTTCGGACATCAGCATATAATAGGTTTTACATGTGCGTTTAGGGTACAGTGCATATTTGCATCTCCAAAAAGGAAGGTGAAATACCTGCTAATTTATAGGTATAGGCACAAAATTATTTACACACACACACACACACACACACACACACAATTTATAATATATTCACCCTGTAGAACTGTGACCTGTGTGCTTATTCAGTGTGCTGTCCATGAGTTTTGTCTGGGAGAACTGTTTACATGATGCAGTATCTGAAGAAGGAAAATTGAATCAAACATTTGGATACACAAATAGATTTTCATCTGGCACTGAGAGCTAAAGGCATCACCTGTATATATAAAGGGGAAAGGGGTTCCACAGTCTGGATACCTGTATCAAGAATTTTCTCTTTTGGGTTGCCACATATCAAACTCTGGGGAAATATGATTCCATCAAGAGGATACCCTCACTAGTTATTAATATCCAGGCAAGGACCAGAGAAAAGGCCAGGGCCAGTATCAAGAGTGGTTATATGGTTGGGGACTTACTAAGGGTCCACCATCCTGGCAGGAGTCATTGAGAAGTATCCCTTGGACTTAGTTCTCTTTCTTCACCAGTGCAATTGCTTGTTTACCTGCCTCTCATTCTGGCCTGAACAATGGCTGGAATAAGAAGAAGGAGCAGTAGATGCCACTTCCTCCATGCTGATTGGCTCTTTGCAAACAAACAAGTCGTTACAATGGTGAGAAATGGAATGAGGAGCGATAGTAGCTTGTGGCAATGGCAATAAGAAGGCATGCTCACTGTGGGAGTTTGCCCACTGAAGATACCTTGTTCAAATACTCTCTAAAACTTGAGGTTGGCACTAGAGAAGATAGTCCATCAGGTAACCAGGTGCCAAGCCATGTAGGGCTTTGCATGTCATCATAAGCACCAGAAGCTTGGCTTGGCCACTTAAAATCATAGAATAGTACAGCTGGAAGGGGCCAAGGTGGCCATCAGATCCAACCACCTGCTCAATGCAGGATTTCAAGTTAACATATTCCTGACAGAGGGCTGTCCAACTGCCTCTTGAATGTCTCCAGTGTCAGCCCACGACCACACTCGACAGTTGTTCCATTGCTGTCCTCCTGTAACAGTCAAGAAGCTTTTCCTGATGTCCAGATGGAGCCTGGATTCCTGTAATTTAAGCCCATTATTCCAAGAAGAGATCCTGGCCTTCCTCTCACTGTTAACCCCTGCAGTTCCTTCAGAGCAGGTGTGGTAGGTTCCTGGTAGGGTGTCTGTTGTTGTGAGTAGCCACACATCTGAATGGCAACAGACCACTTTTTGCATTGCCATGCTATTTAAGTCTACTGTCTAACAATAGCCTGCTCCATACGCTCCTGCGTATAATATCAACAAACGGAGGATTAGACTTCATGCACCTTGGGATGTGGATTCTAGTACACCAAAATTGATGCCATAATAAATGGTCTTTCAGCTGATGGAGAACTTTTTGTTCTTTGTATTAGTCATTGCAGCCTCTGCCCTGAACGCCCTCGGGATCTTAGGACTTAGCGTATGATTTCCTCATTTGCTAAGAAAGGTTCGATCTGATTCAGTCCAGAGCAGAATGTTCAAATACAGAAGGTTAGCAGAATGAAATTTGAGCTAGAAAACACGACGCAAGGCATTTGTGCCTGTTTTAATCAGCAATAGGACAAGCACAGAAGAGGGGAAAGAAATACTTTTACAATCTGGGGCACAAAAACTCCTCCATCCTCAAAGGAATCCCCAGAGCTTATTTGATGCTGCTGCCACCCACCTGTTCTTGATGCGATCAGTGATTAGAAATGCATGTTTCAGATTCATCTCCAGGGACGTGGAGGGACCTGTGTTTATAGCTTAAGTGACAAGGGCCATGTGCACAGCTGTGCAGGAGATACCCATCCTCCACAAGGGAATTGGCCAGGTAACCATTTCTTATGCCTTTATTGAAATGTATAATGATTCCAGAGAGTCTATTATATAGTTTTAGGCCACAATCCTATATACATTTACCAAGAAATAATTTCCATTCAAATTTAGGTCTTATTTCTGAGCAGACATACACAGGATTGCACTGTGAAGGCACAATCTTATGCATGTTTAAACAAAGAATAGTCTAACAGCTTCTAGCATTCCTCCCAGTGTTGGGAGGTGTTGGACTTTTCTCTGTCTAAATGTGTACAGGGTCATGCCCTTAGCTGCTCAAAAGCTAAGGCTACCTGTTTATTACTGACAAAGCCTAGAAAGCATGAGATGTACATTCAGACTAGTTAGGGCACAGTCCTGTGACTTCTGGGTGCTTCATAGATAGCCATAAAGGACGCCAACTTTGAAGTGCTCTCTCTCTCTCTCTCTCTCCACCCTCGCAGCTCACATGGCTCTTTCTGCAGCACCTGCAGCTCTGAAATCGAGTTTGGAGCTGATGCTGAGAGGGAGTTCCAGGTGGCATGGAAGGGAGGGACAGGGTACCACCTGTGCGGATCCCTGGAGGTGCCTCTGGATCTTCTCCTCAAGAGCTGAAGTTGGCCAACCGAGGGTTTGGGGGGATGAACAAAGTATGGAGACAATCCTCATCTCTGCACTCCTCTTGCACTGTACTGGATAACTGTAAACGTCTGAGCTCAGAGATTCATGTGCAGCCACTCATGTCAAACTAGTTTAAAGCTGAGCCATGGAAGGCACTGGTGTGAAAGCCAGCTGTGAATGCTGAGGGGGTTGCAGCCCAGAGAAATTAAGCATAGAAACATTTAAGCTCTCTGGAATGATCTTTCCTGGGAGAAAGCCTCATTGAACTTAACCACACTAACAGTGCAAGCTTATACATGTCTACTCAGAAGCAAGTCGTATTGCATTCAGTGGCACTTATTTCCAAAGAAGTGCACATAGGATAGAAGCCTGGATATGCATGCATAATACTAAACTGTTCGCCTCTGTGTGATTCTCTCCCTCCACACGGAACAGCAAATCTCATGCAGGGGGGCAGGGAAAAGAGATGCATATATGTCCGTGGTTAGCCTTTGGTTGGAGAAACAAGACCAAAGATAATTTTGTAAAGTGAAGTCAGAAACTGTATACTTCTTTATTGTCTCATCACAAAAATGTTCACTCTAAATGAACCTTAGATCTCTGGGCACTTTGTCATGGTAATGGTAACCTAATGCAGTTGATTTCCTTGAACCTTTTCTCCCTCCCTTTCAGCAAGGTTGCACTGAAAGTGCCTCCCATGCCGTGCAGATAAATGCGATCTATTCTGCTGGGTTGGGGTTTTTTGTTTTAATTTTTTTTTAACAGAGGCACCAGATTTCTTTCTTTAGAGGACATTGGCAAGTTGCCTTTTGCAGTTCAAGGTTCAAATGCTTGGATTCTGGGCGTACTTTACTCAATTGGCTCAACTTAAACCTCACAACTAAACTGGTACTTTTTCACTCCAAAGAGTCCTGTGCTCATAAGAAATGTAATATTTGTGTGGTCCCATCTTTGTGGGAGTCTCTGGTTTTCCAAAGTACAGCCAGAGCAGCTACAGTTGTTCTACATGTTACACCATTCACACAAACATATGACTCCAGTAAAGAAAACATCTCTCTCAGCAGAATCTGACAGGGCCAGTGTTTCCATTAGGTAGTACAAGGCAGCTACTCCAGGAGTCAGTTATTGAGGGGCAAGAAGCAGAGGAAATGGTGAGCTACACAGCTACCCTTGAGTGCAGTGGAGGTCAGGGTCCCTTCCTTGGCATTGGAGTAAGAGTCAACCCTGCTTAGCTTCTGTAAAGGGACTGCGAGGCAGGGGCGTCTTGTCCACCTCCAGCAGCACAATAACTTGGGATGGACCTGCAACAATTCAGAATGATTGGCTTTCCTTCTCTTAATACAAAACTGAGAGCCAAAAAACTAAGTTATGGAGAGAAGCATCTTAGAGGTTTAGAAGACATTCCAGCTATTGTAGTTTCAAGGCAGTTGAACCCTTTGGCTCCAGTTTCAACCAGAGCTATTGACAATCGTATTGACATGCAGGATTTCTTTTTCCATGTGGGAGGTGAAATAATAGGTGACAGTAATCTCCTGGAGCTGGCTGGAGTGGAGACCTGCTGAACCCAGAAGCCTGAATGTCTGAACTGAAGATCAATCCCATTCTGCTATGGATCTGGGCATAATAAAGTCACAATGGCTATGCTCCAGGGTGGGAGCACATGTCTTCCTATCTCCACTGAGATCAATAGAGTCAACCTGCCATTCACAATGATTGGAAGTTTACCTATTGATTGAGTAGGTTTGTAAAACCTGCTTTTAACCCAATATAATAAGCTGATGAGGATCTGTGCAGAACTTTCCAAGTGTGAGAAGAAGTGTGGCAAGGCAGTGAGGGCAGCATGTCGTTGCTTCTGAATTAACTCTGTCCAGTCCCACCCATGCACCCAAAGACATCAGCACCTGAAAGGTTTCTCGTCATGTCTCCAGCCAATAACTGGAGCAGGAAATGTGACATTCATGTGACACGCGTCCGAATGCTTGCATCGCTGCAGAGGCTTTCCATCCACACTGCACTGCATTCAGTGCAATGCTCACACTGATGCATATCCCAGATATGCAGCTCAGCATGACTGGTGCTGTACATTTGGATGTTCATTCCATTGCAAGCCATGTGGTACAGATATATTGTCTCTTTACTTGGATGCACATCTGAATGTATGTCTGTTTTATGGATGCAGTTCCTGATTCAGAAGTGATATGCACATTCAGCAAATAGGATGCCCATGGAAGCAAATTGTGGTACATATCTTCTCAGTTAGATCAAACTACCTGACGTCACAGAACCAGTCCAGAGACAAGTTCAACAGTTAGCTTTGAATAGTCACCAGCTTGAGCAGAGAGAGCAGTGGCTTTGATAGTCTCCTTGAAATCCATCTGGCTTTCTTGGTCTCCTTGAGTCTTGTCTTTTAACCTGTGAAGAGCTGAAGGCCAGCACACTTTTTTGTTTGAGGGGGTGTTTGGGCAAAGTACCTCACTGGGGATGCTATCTGAATGTACCCATCTCTTCTTCACAGCCCGTTCACGTGATCTCTCCCTTGGGACCCAATCTGTATGACAAAATTGGTGGGGGATGCTGCCGTGTCTTCTCACCCTGGTCACAACTTGCATGCTTGGAGAGGAGCAGTGACAGCAAGGAGGAGCAGCTGCAGTTCCAGGAGGACCCTGCAGCAGTCATGGGCCTCGCCAGCTGCCCCATGGTACCTCTTCTGGCTCGCACAGGCATGCTGTTTTCTATTCCTAGTGTCTGAAGTTTGCATGAATGCAGCATGCACGCACAGGCCTTGGCCCACATTGACTTCTGAGTTTGGGAGGAGCATTTACATTTCTAAAAAACTCTCACACCAGGATTTTCCTTTGTACTTCCCAAGTCTCATGGCAAGTGGGAAGGGCTGTGATTCTGTCTCCGAACTGCTGCTTTGCATGTGAAAGGTTGCCAGGTTCCATCCAGGCAGCTCTAGGTAGGACCAGGAAAGACCCTGCCTGAACGCTTCTCCCATTCATTTTCCCACCCAGCAGGTCCACACACAGGATAGCACGTTAACTAACAGGAAGAGTGTTAGGGGCAAGAAAGGAAAGAGAAGGGAGTTATAAATCGAATAATAAAGCAGTCTTTCTGCCCGGTACTAAGGTACTCGAGTCTTTGTAGCAGGGTTCTAACCACAATAGCCTTCTTTGTTGTGCTGGTGGCCAAGTGAGACCTTGACTCCCACCTTTGGCTCAGGGAACATAACTCACAATGTAGCCAATTATTGTCCCACAGTGAGGTTCACAATGGCAAGAACTGTGAGTACAGAAAGTAAACGTACCCTTGCTCTCTGAAAATGGACTGGGATTGGTCCCATTTGTCTACCTACAGATGTATTCACTTTTTTATCTTAAATAAAGTTTAAAAGCATAGCATCTCCATCCATTCCTACTGATTTCCAAGTCAGAACAGAAATTGTGTTTGCGGTAACTGCCAGGACAAAGATTTATGACTCCTTTTGCTTCTTAAAAACTGGAAACTGGTAGCTGATCTGCGGAGAAAGAAGGCTGTTTTAAAATTATTCTGACCTTGAAACTGGGTCATCTAAACCAAGAACAAGCAATTGTGGGGAGCCTGGGGGCCATTGTTGGCCTCCTGCCCTCCCCATGATGGGAATCCCACTGTTGAATTTGGTGGCAACAGAAACTCACTATGGAGGGGTAAAGGGAGAAACAAAGGTTGTGATCAAGCCCCACTAGAAACTTGCTGTCAAAATTAAGTTGTGAACAGCTAAGTTTCTTCTTGCCACTGGAGGATTTTGGTGACTGAAAGGGGCAGTGGGGACAGCCAGGGAGGTGGCAGGGCTTCTGGGTTGCCCATCAGTTCATTGGTGTCCATCCCTGCCTTAAAATCAGAATTATATGTGTATGGGATGAGGGGGAGAGGTCTTCAACTTAATTCAGGAGTCTCACAGAACTAAACTTTTGTGTGCTCCAATGCAATGCTCTGGCTGCTACAGCCAGGTGGAAATTATTTTCCTCCAGTTTCTTCATTGCAAGAGTAAGCCATTTACTTTCAGCAACAGTTGTAGCTTGCTTCAATGCCCAATCAAAATTTCTCTGGGCCTGGTACAAGCCTCAAACAACCCCCTTCCTTCTCCACCCCCTGCTCCTAGTCACAAAAGCCCTTGTCTGCTTTGAAAAATTGGGGAACTGATTGGTGCCTTTTAGTTTCCTTAGGTCTCTTTGTTTAAAAGCCTTACTTTTCTGAGTGCCTGATTTATATTTCTAGCCACAGACAGCAGTGTGGCATGTTTGTATATTAATTATACGCAAATGACAATTGTCCTTTAGACTGGGGGTGAGCAGGCTTCAAGCTTGTGGGACCTGCCTTTTTTAAAGCTAGATCCCCAGGATCCACTAACTGGATCTTACCAAGTGGCTCTGTGAGTGTAGACGTACACTGCAAATTAAAGGGTACCAGTGAATACAGGCTCAGCCTGGGAATCTGCTTTCATTACCTGATGTGAGCAATTGGCCTTTTCACACAAAAATCCATTCCTTCTCTCCCCTCATGTCACAGTGTTTTTTATTTCAGGGAGGGGAGAGAGAGAGAGAGAGAGAGAGAGAGTCCTCCACCTCCTGCTCCTTGTTAAACAGCTGGAAGTAAGAAATCCTTGCAGATCTCCTGTACCAGAGATCTAACTGCCCCCCTGCCGCACCTTATGGCGACTCCGGTTTCAGGCATATTCCGGGCCCTGGGATCCAAGGCCAGGTCTCCTATGCATTGGAGACTTGAGGCTGAATTCAGGGCTCTTGCTTGGTTTGCAGCCTGCCCCTGGCTCAGGCTCCCATCCCTCTCATTTTCTGTGGATAGGAAATGTCAGCAAGAAGTAAGGAATGCTGGGAAATGTGGTTCTTCAGAGGACGTGTCACCTGGGGAGGCACACAGGAACGCACGCATTCTCTCTAGCTTAGTTGGGCTATTCTGCCACGAGGCTTCCCCATTGCGTGAGGGCACAGATTTCAGAGTCAGGTCTTAACTTCCTCTGCCATGCAGGGCTCTGAAGCATGTGGGGAACTCACACGGGTAGAGCAGGCTCCCCACTTTGGCAGTTCCTTGCCAGCTTGTGGAGGGTGGTCAGATAAGGATGTAGGAAATGTATTGGAGAGCATGAGGGGTATGAATGAGTCTCTGCCCTTCCCCTGCTGTGACGAGTAGTGGCGTTCTCTCTCTCACACACACACTTACCTAGAACAGGGCCTGATCCAGATTGGGACTCCAGCCTTGAGGGGGCAGGTAGTCCCCTGTGCTTACTGTAGAGTAAAAATGAAACAAGCAAACAAACCATTAGAGAGAGAGAGGCTGGAGCTGAGCCTTTTTCTCTCTGTTCTAGGTTTGTTCTAGAGGAGGATCAGGACTGGCACATGCATCATGCCACAGCAGGGATGACTCCAAGACAGGGAGGCAACATGTGTTCCTCCACTACCTTTCCAGCATGGCCCCTGCCCCCACCACTCTCCCCTTTTCAGCGGTGACAACGACAATTTCAGCATTTACCAGAAACTGAAGATGAAACTCAACTACTTTGGCCACCTAATGAGAAGGAACAACTCACTGGAGAAGAGCCTCATGCTGGGAATGATTGATGGCAAAAGAAGGGGACAGCAGAGGATGAGGTGGATAGATGGAGTCACTGAAACAGTCGGTGTGAGCTTAGCTGGACTCCGGGGGGGTGGTGGAGGACAGAAGAGCCTGGAGGAATGTTGTCCATGGGGTTGGGGTGGGCCGGGCACGACTTGGCGACTAACATAACATAATGGTAAGCATGCCCACCCATTTTAGCTTGCTCCCCAGTGCCTAAGGAGCAGTCAACTATTTCCTGTTATGCCAGATCTCAGTAACAGTACTTTAAGGTATTTTATGGCATGAAATAAATCATCGACACCCCAGTTGTGGTCTGTGCCATCCCTTTGTTTCCCGAATGGTTTTTCTCAAGTCAAGCCTGTTACTTGGACCTAAATTCCACTTACGGGATTATCCTAAGGTGCATAGAATTGCAGCCCCTGTCAGCTTCAAATATATCTGTGCATAATATCTTTACAAGTGGAGCCTCCACACCGTATAGCCAAACACATCAGCATCCAAAAGCCGTCTCTACAGCACAGCCTTTGCATTGTATTACACTTCTAGTGCTAGCATTACCATGTAAATATAGTATTTCTTCAAATCCAGATTTTTGTGAAGAGGATGCTTCTAAAGCTCAAGCTGCCTAGAACACTGCTCTTGAGTGTAGCCATTACCTCATTGGTCTCGCAGCGGGTCTGATTCTAAACACAGATTTCTTTGGAGCTTTCTGTATATATTCAGGAGAGAGCAAACAAATTAATTGCTATGGAGATATTTTCCATTGCTCCATAAAAAGTCTCACATACTTTGTCCAAATGAGAGCAGTTTTCTTCTTTCTACCAAAGTTGAGAGAACCATTGTGTGGATCCGTGGCTATGGTTGCTGATACTTGATCTGTTTATTCCACCTGAAAATCTCTGACCTCTACATTACCTGTGTAAGGAGAAGAATAGAGAAGTGGAAATACATCGACACAAGATTCTCCCTTTACTTGCAAGACAGCTATAGACATAGGGAATTTGAATTAGAATGGGGAAGTCTGTCCTTTGGGATCCAGCTACAGTTCCTTCCAGTTTTCTGATTTCAAAGGCAATTGCTTCCCCTCCATCCCTTCTCTGGTGTTTGTTGTCGGCATCACTGATTTCATTAACCTGCCCATTGGTAAGTTCATCCTGTCTTCACTCCTTTGAAAGAAGAGGGAAAGTTTGAGAGGGTTTTTGGGGGGTGAGGTGGGGGTGTTGTTGCTGTTGCTCTTTTCTAAGCCACCTGAGTTCTGTCACTGTAGGGTAGTGACAAATGGCCAACTGAAGTGCAAAGATCAAGTGCTGGGACAGCAGGGTCACATGCTTTTCATGACACCTGATGGAATGGTCATCTCTTGGACACATTGACCAATGGGGATGTGGCAACAAGACCTTCCTGTCACTAAGGTACCATGAATGCCATCTTGTATTCAGACCCGTAACCTGCAATGCAGTGGCTTCCTTACGGCCTCACTTCATAATCCTACATATTCTCATGAATTAATAAAAGGCATCAGATAGATATCTCTATAAATAATGAAACACACAATACTATTTTATTGGAATGTTCTAAAGTTCTGCTCTGGGGAATATAAGGATGCATAGGGGAAAAAATCCAATTGTCTGTTTGAAAATATGTGCTGACTTTTAGGTTCCAAATGTTTTTCATAGAATCATAGAACAGAAAGTTGGAAGGGACCAAGAAGGCAGGACTTGAAGTTACACAATTCCTTTCAGATGGCTGTCCGGTTGCTGAATGCTCCCATTCACACTCTAAATGTTTGGTATCAGAGTGTCATGTTTCTATATCATAACAATGTTTTTCATTTTTGTGAAAACCCTAATTATGCATGTACATGAACTTCCATGTGTGCACATGTTCCTGTTGAACCAATATAGAAGCATGATGCACACATGGTGGAAATTACACTGTGCTTTGACAAAAGTGGGGAAATTAGCCCACTGACAGAGATCAAGAAGGAAGGTACAAATTATATGTTGCACAAACTATTACAAAAAGAAGACTTGAGGGCTAAACCAATTTCCTACCACTGAGTTGGCAAACGATTCCCGATAATAAAGACGGGGGTGGGGTGTGAGAGAGACTGAACCAGAGAGTTTTAGTTCACCAGATAAAAAGTGTAGTGAATACTTGCGAAATCCTGGGAGAATTATACTCAACAGGTCCTTTGAGTTGCAGTGGCAAAGTGCAAGCCTTGGGAGAGTAGATAAATTTAGAGGTGTTAATGGATAATGTCAAAGGCCCCCACCCTAACTGACAACCCCCTCCCCCCTGGAGCTACTCATATCACCACTGCAACCTGCTTGTTCACCTGCCCTTCTGCATGGTCCAGATACTGTTGCTGGTGTGAGAAGGAGAAATGTTAGCTCGCCGCAGCTCGCTTGCTCATTAGCTGGGTTCAAACAACACAATATCCTACACTCAGTGGTTGAATATGGGTTGAGTTTGGGTTGTTGTTTAATTGTTGTTATAACTGTAGACTGTAGGTAATAATGTTGTGATAACAGGGCATGGTTTGCTAATCATGCACAACCTCCAGTTCACATTCAACCTAAGTACAAACTGAGTTCTTATTATTGGTTGATCATGGTTAGCAAAGCATAGTTTGTTAGTGAATCTGGGTTCAGAAAACATGACAAACATGGAAAATTTCAACAGCATCCCATGGTTCAGTGACAACCCATGCTCAATCATTTATGGGTTCTCCTGTTGTCTAGACCCAGTCATTGGCACTCTGCCTGTCGGGAGACCAAGCGGTAGCAGTGATGAGGAAGAAGATGAGGAGCAAGAGCAGCTGATGATGATGGCAATGAGAAGGCAGATTCACCAAGAGAAAGGGATCGTTGAAGGTGTCTTCCCTGGGGGCCCTCACAAACTTGGATCCAGCACTGGTCACAAACACATGGAAACTTATAGTGGGCACAGAGCACTCTGGTCTTTACTGGCTTTTGGAACTTACTCAAAATTGTATAATATTCACAGGTTATCTAGAAATGGTCTGATGGCTCGTACCTCCAGTAATGGTTAGATACCAGAACCAAAGGCAATGATGGGAGACTGAGTGGCTGCCTAAGCCATTCCTAGGGACCCATGAGCCAAAAACAGTTTAATTTGTAAAAAGATGGAAGGATCATTGGGAAAAAATGGAGAATGACATCTGGACCCTCCATACATAGCATGAAAAAGGCAGTGAGATTGCACACTAAAAGCCTTGTCCACAAACTGGAAGACGTCTGGCAGAGTCAGCTCTGACATCATCTACTGTCTAGCTGAAGTATTGGCTGGAGTTCCAGCTGGCATTTTGGTAAGGTCAAATTTGCTTGCACTACACCCTTCCAGGAAAGAAAAGCGCAATGCAGGAGATGCCACCTTGACCCAGAAAGAGACTGGAATGCTGCTGCTGCTGCTGCTGCTGCTGCTTCCTGGGCTGGGGATTCTTTGGTTGCCCCAAGTCCTCCCTAGTGGAGGAAGCACAGAGCACTGGAATCCTATCTTGGCCA
Source organism: Varanus komodoensis (assembly GCF_004798865.1). Classification (NCBI taxonomy): domain Eukaryota; kingdom Metazoa; phylum Chordata; class Lepidosauria; order Squamata; family Varanidae; genus Varanus; species Varanus komodoensis. The sequence continues at coordinate 16,565,806 of NW_025335568.1, read as the reverse complement.
CTGTTACTCAGAAGTGTTCCTCCCATAGCTAGCTGCCCCGCACCTACATCCACACTGTTATCTCCAGAGAGAAATTGGTCTCTCTCTGTTACAGGGAAGATACTTCCAGGAAGACAGAGAGGCTCCGCAGCAAGCTGGGGAACCTTTCTTGGCTGGCTTTATGAAGGCCAGAGGCTCTTCATTAATGGTTTAGACAAATTTAATGGTCAAAACTCCTGGGCACCATAGTTTGATGAAGGTGCTGAGAATCTTCTGCTGGGGATATCTGATTCTCCTGCTCACAGAACTAGCCTTACCAAAGTCCTCTAGAAAAGGGAATCCATATCAACATTTTTAGTTTGTGGTGAAAATATTAACATCAATCAACCTGAGCCAGAGCTACTGAGATAGGTGGAATCCTAAAATATTTATCAGGCCGTAAATTCCATGGTCTGTGGCTGGGCTCCTTTCTAGTTAAACCCCTGTAAGGATCTTATTGACTGTTCAGCCAAAAACCACATGTTTAGCAGCTAAGGACTCAAACTTGTAGGACTAAACTCACTGAAAATCAGGTTGTTCTGCTTGTACCATCACTCTGGTTTGTATCAATTTCATTATGAAACCATATCCTTACAATAAAAGCAGTTGAAACTCTAACAGATGTAGATGTTTTGCAGGATACAAATCTTCTTTGGAAAATGCAGGAAGTTGTTTAAATACCTTTTCTCTCCACATTCAATGGCATCTGCAAGTTCACATGCAGCCTGGAGAAGTCCCCTGGAAACCAGGTTTGGAGTGTTCTTTGATTCTGTGATTGACAGCTAGAGGTTTGCCTGGTGACCATGTCATTCAAGAGACCCTTCATTCCCACTCCCAAGTCTTCTGCAGCCTGTGGTGTCACAGAAGGACAGCCCCCTGTGGTCCTGCCAAGTTCCTTGCTGTCAGAGGGCTAGGACTGGACTAATTCATTGCAGTGGGGTTTAATTAAACTGCACCAGAGTTGTTTCCCTGGTAAAATAAGTGTGGGAAGAGAATGTGTGTCAAAAGAGACATGCCCCTTACTGTGTGTGCTTTATTGTTACACCACCACTAATATATTGTGGGAATTCCCATGGCGTCCATGATAAACTGTATTATTAGCTTCCCTAAAATAGGCATTCTACCAGCATAGGTTACCACTGTAGCCTGCAATTCCATTAATCCTCCTAATTTATTATATTATAGCTGTATGTGAGGTCTCCTAAATTCATTCTGCCCCTTTCATCTCGATAAAAATGCTTGTTTTTCCATGCTGATAAAGTCAGTTATTATTTGTCGTGTCGGTTTCTTCAAAGCTGCTTGCACAAAAATGCAATTACTGGCTGAGAAATGTAAACTGCATTTGACACATTGTCTGCTATAAAACATAAAGATTTTATTAGTTCTATTTATTGCAGTAGTATATGAAGATACATACACATCCCACATACTGAATTTTTATTTCGTTCTGGGTTTATAAGATATTTTATCAATACAGTTATTCCTTTTGTGTGTTTCTATCTACATTTGTATCTAATCTGTCCACCTATCATCTATTTATCTACACACAGTACATACATACACACAAACTACCCAAGCTGTGCCTGTAGGAGCCTTTCATTTTATATGAGAATAGGAAAGATATAAGTAATATAAAACCCTAACCCCACTAAAATCAATGAATGTCTTTAAATGCTTTATTTAGAAGATGAAAATCTAGTATTAAATCCCTTTGAATTCAGCAGGATTTACTTCTGAATAACTATGCTTTTGTGTGCATCATAAGATGGCTAAGAATAATTTAATTCTTGCCATAAGCAATGATGAACATGTAAATGGACCAATCACAGACATCACATCACAACTAGAACTTTCAAAAGTGGGATCTAGAACAAAATGTGGTCATGTGGACTGCCCCTATGCAGAGTTTCTGCAAGGGAGTTACTCCAGGATACTTGGTTTCAGTAAGAGAGTAAGAAGAAGTAAGAAGAAAATAAAACCAGGCACAGATCAGCAGGACTGTTAAGTGACTCAGGTGAGGATAGATAATTTCACAGAAAACCAATGAGATGTCATCTCTCTTGCTTCCTTGAAATCTTATCTGAAAGCCCAACTTTCCTATGATGGTGTTGGCATAAGTTCTAGGTTCATGTCATTGTGTGACCTAACTTGTAACTAGGTCTTAGCCAATTCAACCAAAACAACTGCATGCTGCTTCCATGTCTATCCCTCTGTCCATTCCTCCTTCCTCAATTTCCTGCCAACAACAACAACAACAACAACACTTTTTTTTGAGGGGGGGGGGATATATCAGGTTGCAATCTCCTTGAGAGCTATGCTCTTATATCTTGTAAAGTGCACAGTGATGGCATTTTGTTGATGGTATGATTATGGTGATGGTGGTATTTGGCTATTCTATTGTTGTTGTTATTATTGTAACTTTATCATCCAACAGTCAAAGCTCTCTGGGTGGATCTAGCATAAAATTTCACATGATGTCTAGTGTCTGTATTTGTGCATTTATTTGTTTATTTTATTTTTCATGGAGGAAAAGTAAAATAAATTTATTGGCTTGGGTTGGAACCTCTTGTTGGCTTAGGTTTCAGCTTGGAAGCAGCATTGCTCTACCATTTACACCTGGAGGCTTGGGTTGAGATTTAAGAATCAGATTGAGGACTTGAAGTAGCTGAAAAGGGAAACACTCAAACATGGTTGGGGAAAAAAACCCAAACACAGTGATGGAATGTGGCTGAAACTACATATGTGCCCTCTTTCTTCTTCCTCAAGCAATGAGAGCAACTGCAGTGTAGCGGCTAGAGCACTGGACTGAGATGTGGGAGATCCTCACTAGTGAATTTTGGTCAGTCACTGACTGACAACCTAACCGACCTGTCAGAATTGTTGTGAGGATACGATTGAAAGAGGAGGAGGATTATGCAAGCCAACCTGAGTTCCTTCAAGGAACATCAGTGGGCTATAAATATAATAAATACATAAATAAACATAGTTATCATTACACAAAGAACGATGTGCTGTCTTTATGCAGCAACTTTTCCTGCCTTTATTCCTGTTAACTGGATTCTGTTTGCAAGGAAGAGACGTTGAAATGTGATGCTATCATTTACATAATTAATCGAGATAGATTTTGCCAGGAGAGGAAAGACAATCAGATGTGCAGCTTCTGCTATTTGTAGCAGTGCAGCTTGCTCATAATGCATAGTGCCAGCTGGGAAGGTCCTTGTGTGCCACATTTTTATCCTGTGCTTCCTCAGGACATGGTGCATGGTTCCCTGGTATGATTCTCACACCAACCTCATGAGGTAGGTTAGGGTGGAAGAAAGTGACAGGTCTACAATACCGGCCCTTTAGGCATCATCCAGGTCATCATTTTTTAACCCTAACCCTAACTGGAATATTAACCATAACCCTAACTGTAGACTGGAATAGCCATAGCTACTAGTTGATTTCGCACAATGCTTGGAGGTGGGATGGGGATTTTTTTTGCACAGCTCCCATTCTTGCCAAAGGCTAAGCATGATGTAGGACACAAACAGATTGTAAGGACTATCACCAAGTCCCATGCATGCCCATTTTGGCCTAAAATTAGGGTTAGGGTTAAAATCCATGTTAGGGTTAGGGTTAGAGGAACAACTGCTTGGATGATGCTTAAAGGGTCGAAATGTGTAAACAGAGCAGATAGAAGGTGAGCTGTGCAGAAAAATCCACACCTCCTTGCCTTTTGTGAAACCAAGCCCCATGCGTGGCCATTTTGGCCTACAATTAGGGTTAGGGTTAAAATCCAAGTTAGGGTTAGGGTTCAAAAAACGAAGCTCCTGACAATCTTTTTGTGGCCTACATTGTGCTATGCCTAGGCCAAGATGAGCTGTGTAGAAAAATCCCCACCTCTTGGCCTTTTGTGAAACCAACTCCCATGCACGCCCATTTTGGCCTAAAATTAGGGTTAGGGTTAAAATCCAGGTTAGGGTTAGGGTTCAAAAAACGACTGTCCCAACAATCTTTTTGTAGTCTGCATCATGCTTAGGCCTGGCCCAGAAGGTGAGCTGTGCAGAAAAATCCCCTCCTCCCAGTGTTTTGTTAGAGGAAGTCACAGCTACGATCATTTTGGCCTAAAATTAGGGTTAGGGTTTAGGTCCAGGTAAGGGTTAGGGTTTGAAAAATGATGGACCTGAAAATCTTTCTGCAGTTTGCACCATGGTTAGGCTAGGCCCAAAAGTTGAGCTGTGTAGAAAAATCCCAACTCCTGGCCTTTTGCAAAATCATTTTCCATCTATGGTTATTTTGCCCTAAAGTTATAGTTAAGGTTAAGGTCCAGGATTGGGTTAGGGTTAAGAAAATGATGGCCCGGAGGCAGCTTAAAGGGCTGGGAATGTGTTTAGAAAGGGAAGAGAAGGTGGGGTGTGCAAAAAATCCCCACCTCATGGCATTTTGTGAAATCAACTCCCATGTTCTAGCTTTCTGCCCTAAATGGAACATTCTAGACATACCACTGGATTCTCTGCTGAATATGATAGTCTCTTCCCATCCTAAGGCAAAGGAAAAAAATGGAAGATAGTTATGCTCCTCTCTCTCTCTCTCTCTCTCTCTCTCTCTCTCTCTCTCTCTCTCTCTCCCCCCCTCTCTCTCCGCTCCCTCCCTCCCGATCCATCCATCCATCCTTCCATCCATCCATCTGTCCCTGGTTTTATTCTCCTTGCTCATTCTGCTGCCCCCTGAATTTATTTCATGTTACTAAGAAACAACCCTTATCATGTTGCCTTTGCAGATACTGTGTGGGTTGCATGACAAGCTAAAGCAGTGGACTAATAATCAGGCACATCATGGATAGTGTGTCTACTCCTCTCCCCTCAGTTTTCTCCTGGGTTTCTTACGGGAAACCACAGGAGGATTAAATTTTGCCCTATATTGATGCTAGCTGTGATGCTGGCTTCCCCTTGGATGGACTGAGCTGTCCTTCCAAGGAACCCAGTGAAAATGTATGTTCACCTTTGTGAGAATATGTATTCTTAAATGTCCATAGATGAATCAACAGCAAAGGAGAACCTCCTGGGGTCCTGGGAAGTCACCCATTGAAGTATTTGACAGCTATCAAACACAATCTGTGAAGTGCTTCAATAGTTCAGCAAGATCACTCTTTTTGAAGGAGGACCTCACATCCCTTTTTTTGCAGCAAGATCCCCTGTTTCTTTGGGTGGGGAGAGCAAATATCTTCAAATATCCAAATGTGTACCTATTCCTGAGATGCTACCATGCAAAGATTCTCTAGTGGGGATACTTTCTTCCAATGACTGTCAAGCAGCAGCCAGGATTGAAGAAGGCTTCTGCCAACCACCCCCAAGTGCTGCTTGGATGCTAGGATGTGGCTGGCACTGGTGCTTGCCAGCTGCTTGGCAAGAGCAGCAAAGGGGCGGTCACTCTTGCGAATCAGCTCAGCAGTGGTTAGTGTTGATCCGTGGAGGGTTCTGTTGCCTGGGCTTAGATGACATGACAACCCATCATGGGTTAAAGAAACTGTGCACTAGCATAGCATAAGAACCTCATCTGGCTTAAAAACAGCAGTGGATTGCTGTGTTATGTGTACTAATACTAATTTCATCAGAGGAATCACCAGCCTCCAGAAGGATTCTTCCAGTATGCATGGGGAAGTTTCACAGCAGGTATGGTTAGAAATAAAATGTATGCCTAATCAATCCTATGCTCACTGGAGTCACTGGGGACTGGATATTATTGCCAGTCTCCTCTGCACAAATAATATTGAAGAAAAGGAAAAAGTGGAGCAATGGCTTTAATTTCAGCTCAACTTTAAATCAAATAGGCTGAAGAAATGATCTCCAATACCATCTTCCACCAGGTTTTCACATTTCACTGAGTTTATTTACTCAGAAATACATACCCTTGAAGTTAGAGGCCTTTCTTTCAAGTAAAGCAGGTAAAGATTAGGGTGCTAGGATTGCATAACTGTGCGTTGAACTATGGATTTTGAACAGATAAAACAGACTATTCAGACTATCCCTTCTAGTGCTTTGTTTAATGACATGTAAACTTTTATTTTTTAAAGTGGTAACTCAATGCTTTATTAAGTTAATTGTTTTTAGGACAGTTTTATCTTAGGTAAGGACACAGCACTCTAAAATCAAATGAAATGCATTGCAGCAGGCCTTGGACAGCTTCAAGTTTTCAGGACTCTGTTATGCTAAAAATACACTTTTTGAAAGTTTGGGTCCTCGCTTGTATGTCTTTGGCCCTACCCAGTTCTGGAATGTGGCCTCCAAGACTTTCTCCAGAACTGAATTCAGTTTCCAGGCTGAAAATGGTTTTATACCTGTGTATTACTGCATAAGGCAGAGCACAAAGATACAGGGGGAAAAGTGGAGCCCTTGTAAAACTAACAGCAAATGTGCAGGAGATGCTGGTGTTTCACTAGAGGTTACGTGTCCTATCAGTAGCCACACAAGCAACATCTGGCATCAGTTGAAGCTGATGGCGCCACTGTCAGAGGGGCAGTGCCCCCACCAGAATTTTAAAGGAGCCGTCCATGGAGTGAAACCTGACTGGTCTTGGGTTCAGCACCACGGATAGCTCCATAAGGCTGCCTGGAGTGGAGACCTCTCATACCGAAGTGACCTGTCTCCACTGCCTAGCAAAAGGAAGTCCAAATCACTTGTGAGAGAACTTTTGCAGCATCTTGCACAAGTATTACATTGGACACAACTGGCAGAAGATTTGGGCCACCTGAATAACAGCATTGGATACTACTCAGTATTTTAAAGCAGACTTACAGTATTGTATATCTGAGAGCATTTGAGAATTGATTTCTGCTCATACTTGACAGCTGACATTAAAATTGAACTACATGGGAACTGGCATGCAATGGTATGCAACAGGCCTGCAAGGAACTACATGAGAACTGACATGCAGTGGCATGGGAGCTACATGGGAACTGGCATGCAAGGAAAATCATGGCAAGCTGCCTTATACTGGCAGTCCAATACTTATACCACAGTCCAATCTACCCCAGTACTGTCAATACTACTGCAGTAGATTGGACTATGAGAAGCAGTGCTTTTTGCAGGGTTTCAGGCAAGATTACTTCCTAGAACTACCTGAAGATACCGGAGATTGAACTGGAACCTTCTGCATTCAAAGGTTTCTATACCTGACATGTGATATTAGATAGTAGTTTGGTAAGTGACATGCGATGTTAGTATGTATTTGACAGCAGCTGTGATGTATGTTACCATTTTGGAAACCTAAGGAAGTAAGCAACAACAGCAACAATATTCTAGGTTTGTAATTCTCTGAGAAACGTCAGCGTTTATTTCTAATACTATCCTGAAACTGAAATGCTTAACCTGCTTTCAGTCTTTAGGAGAAAAGTTTTACTTTACTCTCTCCCTGGCCACTTTTCTTTATTAAAGATCCTCTTGCACTTTGGAATGATTAGAGCTGCAATTAACCTGGGGTCCTGGCAAAGTTCCAGCCCAAGTAATTCCATTTTGCCTGCTTAGGTTTCCTCTGCTGTTCCAGTCGGATTCAATATTGTGCTGCTTCTGTGTACTCAGGCTTGTGCTATGTTGTTGTTTGGTGATGTTTAACAGGTGTATCCTGCCCTCCTCTCTATCCCCAACTCTAAATGGAGCTAAGTACCAGTTCTGCACAAAATGGTGCTCTGCATAATATAGTTGTCGTTGTCGTCGTTGTCGTCAGTGATCTATTTGCTCCCAAAGTAGAGTGGCATTTTTGTAGATCGCCTGGTGAAAAATAAAAACAATAACATTAGGAATTTTAGTTTCCTTTTGTTAATTTGTCTGATCATAGAATCATAAACAAGTCGAGTTGGAAGGGTCCCAGGAGACCATCAGGTCCACCTTCCTGCTGTTGCAGGTCACCTATTTATACCATCCCACACAGAGGACTGCCCAATTTCTTTAGGATGGGACTGTATATTTATGTATTAGAGTTCTAACTCACCCCCTTTGTCACATGGCTCCCTGTTTAAAGTTTCTACCACCCAACAGCCAAAGCTGTCTGGGCTGTTCACAAGGTACATTAAAAAAAAAAAAAATACTTGTCCTTTAAACAAACTGTTTCACCCTCTTCCATAATAATAGAAGCCCCATCTAGCCAATGAAATTGACTGGCAGAAAGAATCATATGCTTCCTTTCTTTAAGATTATGAGATTTGATGCTTCAGAATCTGACAATTGCCATTGTTTTAAGGCTCTGTCCTATGCATATTTAGACACCAATTTTAGACACCATGTTTGGACACCAGCTAGGACACACAAAATGTCCTATAACCTCTTCGCTGTCTGGGGAAAGGCTCAGAGTTGTAGCATTTCCTTCTGTCTAAACATGCATAGGAACTGCTGAGATTAGGGCAGGCAAAGGAGAGGCAATTAGCCTTGATGACTGTTTAGAAGACTTACATTCAGATATGCAGCCCCATCAACTGTGGGGAGCAACAGAAAGGAAGAGTATCATGTTGATGCTCTGCTGTGCACAAGAGACTAGCAGGATCGTTCGCTTGACCCATGGATTTACATGACATGCATTATGGCCTCTTTGTCACAAGCATACCATGTGTCTGAACTGCACAGTTCTGGAGCAACCCCCCACCTCCGCCAGCTCATTCTAACCTTCTTAAAATAGTGTATCAGCATCACAATCTATATATGTATACTTAGAAGGGACTCTGACTAAATTCAGTTGCATTCATTCTCAGGTAAGAATCAAGGATGGAAGTCTTGAACACCAGAATAATCCACTTTAAAAGGTGAAAAGGAGAGAAAGCATGTGGATATGCTTTGTTATTGTTTTAAGTATTTTACACTGGACTTTCCTGCTTTCTGTTTTAAGTGCTCAGATATTGTTGTGGTGATTGAATTAATTTCATAGACTTACTTTTAGGCCACTATTGTTGTTAACTGCTTTAGAAGTCCTTCTTAAGGCTGAAAAGTAAACGCATTTTTACAAGTATGGGAAAACACTCACAGACTCGTGCAAGCTGTGAATAGCCATCCAGCCTAGTTTGCTGAGGCTGGTCTGATGTATTTGATGAGGGATCATAGGTCAGTGGTAGAGCACCTGGTTCATATGCAGAAGGTCAAGAGTTCAACCCCTGGCAGGTCCTGAGATTTATTAGAGCCACTTTTCATACCTCCTTCACACAAGTCCTTTCCCTTTTTTCATGTACTTTGGTTTTGAAGAGGGCAAGAAACTGCCTGGTACCCATGGTTTGTTACCCATTCTGCAGGGTTCAAACGGTATGAGAAGCTGTGCTGGGGAGGGAACCCATGTAAAACTGGACAGCACTTGAGCAGCGTGCACAGAGCGGTTAGCAAGCCATGGCTGGTTGTTAAAGATCCGGACATCATGTGAGTAGTAACCTTCCCAGCGGTTGCATCAATACTGAGGGGCACCACCAGTCGGTTGGTTTGTCTTTCCCCCACAGTAAGCCTTTGAACTCTGGGTAGCTTTAAGTGCCTAATCCTGCCTAATCTTGGGAGGTAAGCAGAGTCTGGCCTGGTTGAAATCTGGATGGGAGGCTAAAACTGTTGTGCACCATCCGGAGAGCTTCAGCTACGGGCATTATAGAGATGTAACATCATGATGGTGGTGGTGGTGGTGGTGATGGGCACTGCTCTGACAAGTGCATAGGGACTAGAAAGCTGGGATAGAATAACAATAAATGTAACCATCCTGTCTAGTAGTTCTTCATCTTTTCATTCCTAAAAATTATTTTAAGAGCCATCTAAGAGCCAAAGCAGACATTACTTGAAATGGTTGACTATCTGCTATGCTTCTTTTCAATTTCAGTCCGGAGTAGGTGCTGATGACTGATTGAAAGACACCCCTCCCCTCCACCATAGGATCTGGATCTGAGGTTTTGTGCATATTCTAGTGTAAAAATTAAAAGCAAAAAGATATAGCTGCTTGACACACGGTTATGTCTGTATTGGCTTGAATCCAGTGGATATCGCTACATCTTGTGATTTGTTATGTCTCATGGTGACATGATTTTCCATTTGACTATTAATGTCCATGTCCCTGCCATCTAAAGCAGCAGATAACATTTTCACTCTTTCTAAAGGGAAATCGTGTGGTTTAAGATGCAGCTGGGCCTTGAACTTTACTTGTATCACATCTGATTCTTGTATAGTAATGCTGGAAACAGGCTAGGATATAATTCTTGCATCAACCGTTTGGAAAGAGCTTGGTATGTGGACACAACAACTGCTTGTAGCTGAAATGGGAAACTAGACCAGTGCAGACTCCTTTTATTGAAACCTCTCCATCTTGTCAAACCACTGAGCCGCATGTTGTAATGCAGCAGCCTAGCCCCGCTCACAAAGCCCTTTCTGTCTGGAACCCATCCCTGAGCCTTCAAACAGCCAGTCGAGCATGAACACCAAGCTGGAATTATGGTCCAAAAGGCTGGCCAGCATAATAACGGCTGCTGTCGCAGTAAGACAATCAAGCGGATTTTCTGCTGGTGTATTTTTCTCATCCTATGCATGACAGAAAATCTAATGGGGCCTGTTAGCTTAATCAGTAGCTCTTAAGATCTTCTAAAGTAGCTCCTTATCAGCTTCAATCTATGTCCCCAAGGTGTCGACCTGTATTTCAGAGACTACTGGCTGTAGCTCTGACTGTATTCTCCCCACCCTTTCTTCTGACCCATCAATCCAGAGATAATAAAATCAATGGAGAAATTAGAAAAAGAAAAGGATATGCCAGATTTAAATCCCTCCAAATAATTGAATAAGCATCATCTAATAATAAATAAATAAAATATAATCTACAGACATAGTTTCATGTTATTTGGAAAACATAATGCCCACTGTCTACATTGTGCCCAACATTAAAACCATAAAGACTGTACACATCTAAAAAGAACACATTTAAAGGAAGAACAATCAGATAGAAACACCACATCAAAATAAACAGGAACAATCTGCATCTTTTAAAAAACAGATCATTCAGTGATTTACAGACATCATTTATGTATTTATACATGCATTTTATACATTGTCTTTCCCTCACTATTGATGTCCAAGGCAGTTGACAAACTTTCAAAGAAATATAATAAAAGTAACAATAGAAAATTATGCAAACACAATTGTATGAAGTGATGGCTCCAATCCTATAGTCACTTAGGTGAGAATAAGCTGCATTCAGTGGATTCTACTACCGAGTAGATATGTATAAAATTGCACTGTAAAAAACTTGCATCTGGAAATTATATAGTCTAGGTCTAGGACTAAGTCTGGAAATAGATCTGGGACTAGCTCTAGCTCCCTTTCTCTCTCCCAAACTAACAGTAAAAAGAGCACACCTTGCCTGGTGACTGGATGTTAACAGCAAAGGCTCCAGGTAGTTCTTTTGGCAAGGAGTAAGCTCTGTTATTAGGACACAGCTATCTTCAGTCACCACCTCTCCAACCTGTAGGCAGCCAAAGCCACCTTGATGTCCCTATAATACTATGGTTCACGTCATTTGCTTAAAACTGAAATGTATTGGATGTAAGGTACACACTCATCCAGTGCAAAGCAGGAGGAGAGATGGGGGTGACTTTTGCTTCCGTGTTCATCCCACTCTGCATTTATACTAGCCACCTCATGATGGCATTCAGAGGGGAAAGAAAGGTGGCTGCTTTGGCTTCAGATATTTCATATTCTGGCTCCTTCAGTTTCCTTTCTCATCTCCCAAATTTTATTTTATTATTTATTTATTTATTAAAACATTTTTATGCCGCCCCATTCGCCGAAGCCTCGGGGTGGCTTACAACAATAAATAAATGTAATTATAATATAAATTACAATAAATATAAGCATTAAAAATCCAAAAAATACAATATAAAATAAGCTGCCCTGGCCAGATAAGATCAAATAATACTAACAGTTAAAATGCCGCTTAAATAAAAAGGTCTTCGCCTGGCGCCAAAAACAAATAACGACGGCGCCAGGCGGACCTCTCTGGGGAGCGCATTCCATAACTTAGGCGCCACCACAGAGAAAGCCCTCCTCCGAGTACCCACCCTCCTAATTTCTTTCACGGAGGGTTCCCGGAGAAGGGCCTCTCCCGCTGATCTCAGGGGGTGGCCGGGCATATATGGATGTAAGCGCTCCTTCAGGTAACCAGGACCCATGCCGTTAAATGCATCCTTTAACTCCTTTCCATGATCAGTTTCCTGACACTTGGGAGCAGCTGGTGAATTCTGTGCTTGCAATGATCTCTGATTCCCATCTGAATGATCTTAAAGCCCATCAGACAATGACTGGATTCAGACAGCACAATCCGCACTCAAGGGTTGGGTATGGGTTGAGTGTGGGTTGTTTTTGAACTATGGGCTGTTGTTGAAATATGGGCTATCATGTTGTGTGAACCCAAGCACACTAGCACAGTATGGTTTATTAATTATAAACAGCCCATTGTGAATTGTGGGTTGGCCTCCATGGTTGGACCCTGCTACTGTCTCTTTTAATCTAGACTTCAGCTAGACAGTCCTTTGAATGAAATCCACCCACAAATAGAGGACAATTTGCTATAAACTAGGACATGTGGCCATCTTAAAATGCATCCTTACAGTTGCAATACCAGAACTGTATTTCATGAGGACCCTGGAGGAGCCATGGCTTTCAAACTCAATTCCACATTATTTATTTATTTAAAACATTTATATCCCATCCTTTCCGATGAATGGCTCAGGATGGCTTACAGTGATTAAGTATCCTCAGGAGCCAACCCAGCACCTTCTTTGTTAGCCTTCTATCACACAGTTAAAACTTTTTTTTTTTAAAGTCTTTGGTGCCGAGGAGTTTTTTTAGTTTTGTTTCTGCCCAAGCTTCCTAGACTCTTTTTTATATGAAGGTGCATGAAATTTTGAAATCTCTGGCTGTTCTTTCCGGTCTCTCAGCTGCTTCTTGCGATTGTGCTTTATCTGATGTTTCTTTGCATTATAGTTGTTATAATTGTATTCTCCTGAATTTGTAAGCCACCTTGAGCTTAATGGTAAGACAGGGGTGTGTGGATTATGGGAAGCCTTCTCTAAGTGCTTGGGACCACAAGCAACACCTGACATGTCCTTTCGAGCCACAATATACCACTATGACCCAATGCCTGTGGCCTTCCTTCAGAGGTCACCTGAAGGTTTGGCTGGTGGCAACAAGGAGGAGGGCCTTCTCTGTGGTAGCCCCAAAATTATGCAATGATCTGTCACCAGGGCCTACCAGGTTAAGACAACCCCCTTTATCAAGGCATTTATCAGCTCTAGGTAGGACTTGCGGAGTTTTTTTTTTTTTTAAAGCAGGCCTTGGGGTGATTACTGTTTTTAGTTGTTTGTTTAAATGTAGTTTTAAACATTAATATGATTTTTATTATTTTATGCTTTTATTCAAATTGCATTTTATCCTATTTATTAGTTATTGTTCACTGGCCAGAAAGCTTCAGCCATTGGGCAGAATAGAAAGAAATGAAATGAATGAACAAGTTCAGACCTTAGAAACAGAACCTCTTGCTACAATCAAGCCTGAATCCTTGATTTAAGGAAGACCATTTACAGGTGGAAAATACCACAACATGTATGCTGACTGATCTGTGATGTTTGTTGTAGGTAGGTTGGCAAGAAGATAGAACCCCACAGGACTCTACAGAAAAAACCACAGGACAAAGAGTGATCTGAATTATTACAGCAGTCCTAATAATGAATAACTGGAATTAGGAAATATATATACTTACCTTAAGATTGCGCTTGAATATGAATGAAAGTTTGGGATCAGACCTGAAGACACATGAGACTTGGGGAGCTTTAGCTGTGGAGGGAACTTTTCTGGAGGAAAGCATGGCGTTAAGTTGGCCACTCAAATTAGTATGATGAGAAATAGCTAAGACTATAGCCAAGGAAGCACTGACTACCCTTGCTTTATTGCTTTGCTCTATTGCTTGGACATTTCTCCATAATCAGTGTTACATGTCTGGTGTTCTAACTGCAAATGTGCTAATTGGTATTCATTCTCTCACAGAAGCTTTGCTCAAGTGGGTAAGTTTTAATTTCACTAGAAACAGGCCGTAACAACAAACACGCAAGGCTTTTTGATTGGTGGTTCTAGAAGCACCCTTCCTTTGTCCAGCACTTGTGCTGAAAATTTGGATATGTTTCCCAAACATTTTGTATATTTACTCTTGATCTTGAGAGACACAACACACAGGTCAGCAAATGTCAATAACATTTTAACTGCTGAAGGATTTTTTTACAAAGCCACCTGGGAATGGGGAAAATAGGATACTGTCTATTCTTCCCTGCTTCTCTTCATGAAGTCTATTCTCAGCTGTACACATGATAGTTGCTATGCATACAGATAGAGCCGTAACAATGCCGACCTGACATTCAAGCATTTCACCTGCTGCGCAGGACAGCCTGCTTGTGCTTTTAAACTTGCTTCTTGGGCCAAATGCAAAGGAACCACTGTGCAACTCTTTGCTTATCTGCTGTACTTGAGTCGGCAAAGTTAGTGTTTGGATGGTTCAGGTATCACCTTGGGATTTAAGCAAGAGCCTTTTTTCAGTTAACCCAATCCCACAGACTACAGTGCATTGCCTTTGATTTAAAGGCAGTGAACTACCAAAGCAGCCCGGGCCATTAATTGGCATCAAATTCGCCTGAACTTTGGGTTACAATAATTACTCTTTCCTTGCTTGTAATGCCTTAACAAAGATTTCCTCAATCTAGCACCCTGCAGTTGCACTGAAGTACAACTCCCAGCTTCCTTCAGCCGGCTAATAATGCAAGGGGATGTCATCAGATTGGGGAAAAGCTACTTTAACACATGTTCTGTCACAGTCTCTTGCAACTGTGTCCATCAGGAATGGTGGAGAAGATGGTGTGGCTGTTTTAAATGCTTCCCTTGGGTTTCTTCTCTTAAATATTATTTCTGTATTGCAGGGAAGGGCAATTAAAATTGGTGAAGGCTGGTTGACCTCCACTCAGCCCTCTATGGGCCAAATGTCATGGAATGACCAAGGCCAGCCCCAGATGTCATTTGGATCTCAACAGAGGCACCAGGTGAACATTCTGGCTGGTGCATCTCCTAGCAACTGGCTCCTATTGGAGAGGTGCTTTCACTTGCCCGATGTCTTCTTCCAGGTACTCACCCCAGATTCACTCATCTTTTGCCTTCCCTGAGAAGCAGTATTTGCAGGAACTGCTACACATGCTGGGCAAGCATACGCTGCAGTTTCCTCAAAGGATCTCTTTGCTTTCCCTGGTCTGTAATTACATAATCTTCTCCCTACCTTGTCTAAAAGCCCCCAGTAGTTTCCAAACTAGGGAACAAGGTTTATCCCAGGGATTGGATAGGAGAGTAGGCAGGACCTATGGAGAGAGCAGAAGACTTCATGGGCCAGATGGGGAACTCCAGAAGGCTGGATTAGGCCCATGGGCTAGAGAATGCCCACTTAGGCTGAACTGGGTGTTGTTGTTTTTTCCCTCTGGCATCCTACCCAGGACATTGTGCTATGTGGAACAGCACCATGGAGGAACAGTTTCTGTAGCCTTAGTGTGCATGTTAAAGGGTCCCTCACCTAAATAGTCCAAAGTAGACTATTAGGCTGGATGTGCACATGGTGGGCATGTTGTGAGCGGATCCGGCTGGTGCCGGAGGTCAGACTAGATGGCCTGGAAGACACCTTCTGACTCGCTCTGTTTCTATGTTTCTAAGGGCAGCAGCAACTGATACAGTTTTGTGCTGGGGAAACTTCTCTGTGGTGGCTCACTGCTTTTTTCAGAAATGTGTTGAAAGCTTGGAGGAAGCAGATGAAGAGCTGGGCAGGTAAGGAATTGACAAAGGGGCCAAGCTGAGCTTTTCTACCTGTCCCAAAAAGATTTATGGAGCTGTCCACTCTATGACTCAGGAAGCTAATGCAAACAACAGAGTCTTAGGGAACTGTGTTGGAAAGATGTTGCACCAGCAAGAGTAAGATCCAAACCAAATCTTCTCATGCCTTCTTATACCCTGACAATACTCCCTGACTTTCATTTCTTTGAACCCTTGAGTTTCCTTGTTACTAGAATTAATCTCAGCAAGAATTATTCATTTTAAAATATATGATTGCACTGTAGTTTTGAAGGTCATCTCCAGCCAAACCCTGTGTTGTTGCCCTTCCAATTTGGAGTTCTAGCCCTCGGTAGCAGCCTTGCCTAGCCAAGAGGGATAAGGCCATTATTATCTGCAGATCCATGGATCTCATTAAGATCAACAAAGAAAAGGCACCTGTGTATTGCATATATTTTAGATGTTTGGTTTCTGTCAACCCAAGCTATAGGATACACCTACCCTGGAGTAAAACCCTATGAACAGGACTTGTTCAGATGGGGTGAAGGCAAACAAACTCAGGAATAATCCAGATGGAGCAGAGGTGCTCCTGGTTAGTCAAAAGGCAGATCAGGGAAAGGCATTCAACTTGTGATGGTTGGGATTACACTCCTGCTGAAGACTCCAGCTTACAGTTTGGGTATATTCCTGGGCTTGGTCTTGAACCTAGGTCCCAGTTTTCAGCAGTAGTCAGGAGTGAATTTGCACAGCTGAGGCTAGTGTGCCAACTGTGCCCATTCTCAGAGATGTCTAATCAGGTCATGGTCAGACTTGTCTTACTTCCATCCCACTGAACTACCATGATGCAATCTGCATGTAGATTGTTTCATTATTTTTATTAATGAAAGTGAACTGCCATTTGGTGCCATTTTGGATAGAAAGGCAGGGTAGAAATGTAGACAGAAATATTTCTGAGTAAATATTAACATGTCATTAATGTAAATGACATTAAACCTGTTCAAGGCTTATGCTAGAATTTTAATTTCAACTGTGCAGAGCGGTTCAGTGGTTGGGGTATTGGGCTAGAGTTCTGTTCTTCACCTGCCATAATGCTCTCAGGCTTCCTTTTGACAAGTAACTGGCTCTCAGTTTAACCCACCTCATATGGTTGTTGCAAATGAAAGCAAACTAGCGTCTCTTCCTGTAGGACACAGTCCACATGGACATTTCTTTTGTAAACTTCCTTTGTCCTCACTCATTTCAACAGAGCTCAAAGTTAAACTGCTGTGGACTAGACATACTTAATGCACATTTTAAATATAACTTCAGTCAGATTAGTGTCACTCTGAAAAAAACAGGAATTGTCCCATGAGTGCTTTCTTTGGGGGAGTCTAACTCAATTGCTTTGATTTAAAGGTTCTGTCTAGTTCTTTTAAATATTCCTTTGACGTTGTATTGCTTCACTTGTAATAGACTGTTATTGTCCTAGATTGAATTTGCAGAGTGAAGGTAAATCTTTTGTGATGTGATTGTGCTGCCCTAAACTCAATATTGTTCAGGGGGTCTTTTATAACTCTCTGGTTTCCCTGCAGCAAACAGGACACATTTTCATTTTTACCCTTTTAGGGTTTTTTATATATATTCCTTGCTCTGAAACTGAAACTGAGAGTGTTTACATGCACATTCCATGAGCTGAGAAGTCTCATTCCATGAGCTTAGAAGTCTTACATTGAAAATGGCCCTCTGTGCACTCTTGCTCTTTTAAAAATTAATACAATGTGAAGTTTATTATGTTTCAGAAGTGCTGGGCCATATTAGTCCAGTGCGGCTACAGTAAGAAAGCAAAGTTTCTCATTCAGAGATCAGCAAAAATGGAGCACCTGCTGTGAAATTGGGCTAAATTCCCTCTGCATTTAACTGTACTGCATCCTGGTGTTTTCTGCAGTAACATACTATGTTAGATCTAGATGCATTGCCCTTCTTTCTCATCATGGCTATGCACAATCCTGTTGTAGTATTTCTTGATGGAGGACTACAAGACGCTGCCACATGATCTCCAAAGTGTAGCCACCGTGCATGAGCTGTGCCAGCTGCTATTCTGAATATTCAGCACATGGAAGATAGTTGCTTGGCTTTTCATGTCATCTGAACCTGGCAAGGGTGGTCTCTTGATGTGATTAATAAACCACCCACAACCCATGGGCCATTTTAGGGTCATGGGTGGTTTGTTAACCTTGCCAACAACCCACTCTTAGCAGGTTCAGATGACAGGATAAGTCATGGCGCCTGTGTACAGCAGCTTGAATGCTCAGAATGGCCATCAGCATGTGCCATAACCTACTATGGCTCCAATAAGCCAGACTGGGCTGCAGTGATCATGCAAAGCAGATCAAAGAGTCAGATCATCAGTCTGTCTAGTCCAAAATTGTCAACACTTGCTGGCAGTGGCTTTCTGGGCTTTCAGGTGGGAGTTTTTCCAGCCTTACTGAGAAACATCAGGACTTGATCCATGGACTTCCTGCATGGAACAGATGTGTTCTACCACTGAGCCAAGACCCCTTCCAAAACCACTGCTCCTGAAGGCCAGGACTACCAGACAAACTGATGGTGCACTCAGGATGGAATGTGCTTCAGGGTAAGGATGGCAGTTCAATGGCTGAGCTCATGCTTTGTATGCAGAAGGTCCTTGGTTTAATCTCATATCACCCACTGGGAACTTCCACTAGGAAAGCCGTGGCCAGTCAGAGTTGCCAATAGCAGGTTAGATGGATAATTCACCTGACCTGATATCAAGCAGCTTCTGTGTTTAGCTGTTGCTGCTTGCAAAGAGGAGGACATGTATGATGTTTCAAGCAACGTTGCAAGCTCCATGCACAACAACAGCACCATGTGAATAACAATAATAATGTACTTCTTCCAGGTCTGTACTGTGATGCCACACTGCACATTCCTGAAGCTTCAAAAAACATGCAGGACAGCTCTCCTGCATGCATGAGAGCTGACCATAACTGACCCCCCTCAGGCTACCAGCCAATCTTCCTATGGGATGTGGTGAGAAAGCATCTTATCTTTGTCTGTTCTGACCCACTGTTGAGAGTACTACTTTGCACTCTCAATAGTGCAGGTATTACTGCATAACCAGAACTTGAATATCCTCTGGAAACATACCACTAGGTTATTATGGCTCCACTGCTCATGCAATGTGGTGTGTTGGAACTTGCACATGCATTTCAGAAGTCTGGAATCAGTTCTAAGCCTTTTCAAGATACCAGCTATTCTTTTTTTAATTGAGCACACTGAATATGTGTTAGCATGATTTTTAGAAATGTTTACCAGTTAATGGGACAGGAAGAAAGAATGAAATATGTTGCTCTTGAGGGTATGGCAAGGGCTCTTATTTGAGTTTGGCTTCTCATGAACACATACTTTATTCCAGATTAGAATTTCAGCCAAACTGCTCAAGGAAACTTAGACTAATTAGCCTGAAACACATCAGTAAGCACACATTTCCTGGGCCAGAGTTGTGCAGTGTGAGAGGCTGTTCGACTCAGAAAGACATTGTATGACTGGGGTCTAGTGAATTCCCCTGAGTCTGCCTTTCAAAAGAGTAAGAAGTCAACAGGACAGAGTGGTCTTGCTCAAAATCCAAAGCTCCTTCATTTCTGCATAGGATGGGTAGTTTACAGGCTTGCTACCTGCCCCTCTGCTGGTTGTCCCAGGTATGCTATATGCTAGGACCCTTATACCAGTTGTTCGGAGTCTGTGCTGCTTTTCCAAAAGATTTGGCTAAAGCATGATCTTGTGCATTTTGATCCTCTGTTAGTTAAAGGTCTTTTTGTGAGGTGTATCTTTGTCTATGATAACTTGATCTTTCCATCCCTTGACCTTTTCACAAGGCACTTTGTCTAAATTCATCCTTGAACTTGGCACAAGGAGTAAAAAGGTGTAAAGTGGCTATCAGCCAGCTTTACATCTCCTTCATTTTGGGGCCCTTTGAAACCTCAACAAAAATAACAGTGGCCTTGAGAAGCACTTTCAAAACCAATCTGAGTGGGAGTTCAGCCTGTCACAGCTGCCTGCCTCTAATGCTTTGCTGCCTCCCAGTTCCCCAGGTAACCCTTCTACCTCCAGCTCATAAAACATGTCCACCCTTCCCTTTTCCTTACCTCTAGTGTGGCACAGGCTTTCAGTGGTAGCAGCAGCAGTGAGAGGAGAGAGGAATACTTTTTTCTCTTGTTCCCTTCCTTCTTCATTATCCTGATACACACCGTAGCATCATGTCCTGGTGGAATCAACCCTTATCTTCAGCAGAACTGATGACAGGTATGAGAATTTCAAGTGTATGGCTGGCTTACAAGACTTTCTTGAAGGCAATGGTGCCCTTGGATCATTTCCGACTCTGCACCTCAGGCACAATCCTATGGCCTCCCAACACTGTCTGGGAAGCCGCAGGATTCTTTGGAGTCTGAGCAGACTGACCAAAGTCCTCCAAGCTCAGTGCTTGGATTCCAAAGGTCAAGCTCCCACCCCCTTTCTAGTGCAGAAAGAACTGTGCTTGTTGTCCTATTCCTGAAGTTGAAACTGACCCCTGAAGGGGAAAAGGGGGTGTGTAGGTGGCAGGGAAAGGGAGATTCTGGGGCACATGTGCAGGGCACCATCCACGCACATGTCCCAGCTAGAAGAATTAGGAGAGGTGGGGCAGGGGACTCGAGTCACCTTCAAGAATTCTCTGAGAAAGCTCTGAAAGACTGAGCCAAATGCAAACTGAGAAAGGGGAGATCTCACCCATCACTGAAGGAGACATATGCAGCTTCTGTTTAAGGCTCTTTGTAGCAATTTTATCACTGCTGCATAACACACTTTCATGCATCAACAAAAGAATAAAGATGCTTGCACACCCCAGCTGATAGTGATAATGGAGCTTTGATATGCTGAGCCCCCATCATCTCTTTTCAATAGATGAATTCATTCAAAGCAAGCCAGAATAAAAGGACAGAAAGAAATGCTCAGGAGCTGTACAAAGACAGCATTAGATTAGAAAGATCACCTAACACTGTTTTGTTTTCCTTCTTGTGGGCATGTTAACTGTGTCAAATGTAGGTACTGGTTTGCAAAAATTCCCAAAAATACTCCTCTTTTGCTATAGATTCTGCCTAACATTCAGAGCAAAATACTTTTTTCTGTTGATGATTTCCCCCTGTAAAATAAAGAACATCCACAAACATTTTTAAGGAAAAGAATTTATTATAGACTCCAAGCAGCAGTAAGACCTACTGAACTCAATGAGACTTATTTTCAAGTAAACTTGCATAGCACTGCACTGTTAAAAACTGCTTTTAAACACAAAATCTATATAGAAAAAAAAAATTTCACTGGTCAAAAAATATGAAAAATAGGCCCTTTCAATCAAAACAATGAGATCTTAAAGGGCTTTGAGAAAATACCCAGGCAGATTTTGTCAGATCCAGAAGAAGACATGATTTCTGCAATCAAATGGCTGTCAAAAATGCCTTCATATGCTCCTGTTTTGAGCCACACTTACAGTCATGTTGGGTTGTTAACCTGTGATGGGTTTATCAGGGTGGCTTACTCTGGGATTATGAGCAACCTCAACAACCCAGCTTGTATTTGGGATGGTTTGAGCCATCCCATGGATGGGGTGTTGCATCATCCAAACATGGGTGGCATGCCAATGATGGGTCAAGCCCAACTACAAGCAAATGTCTTGGCAAGAGCAGCAAAACTCCTTGTCATGCTTGCCAGATGGCTAGAAGGCAAGAGTCAGGGCCTGCTGCCCCCAAAGTGCTGCCCGAAAGCAAAACTGGGAAACCCTTTCCCTACTGCTCATGGACATAGTGAGTCACTTTTGGCACTTCAGCTCTTTCCTGAGATCATGAAAGCTGCCTTTCACCATCTCTTGGACCCATTCCTGAGCATTCCTACCAGCAGTAACTTGGAAGAGCTTCCTGGGGTGGGTAAGTGTCTTTTACATTTTGTTTTAGGGAAATTTAGTTTCTCACATACTTCTGAAAATTAATGTATTTAAAAAGCATTGCCACCCATGTGTAGCTGAGGGTGACTGGTTATATTTGGATGGCAATGGGGGTTCTGGTGTAGCTATTTGACAGAGGTGTTCCTCCTGGCAAAGTCCAGAAGGCACTCATCCTGTCCATTGCCCTTCCAAAAGGCATGTAAATAGATCCTCCCCATTCTTTTTGAAGCATTTAACAGCTGTCAAACTGAGCTGTCAAATGTTTTAATAGTCAGGGAGATAATTCCTAGCGAAAAGGGGGATTCATTCTCCCATCTCTGCAGAAAGATCTCCAGGTAATTCGGGAGAGCCCATCTCTCTCCACTGTATCCTCCACTTTGAAATGTTCTTGAGGTGCAGGCATCTCAACAATAAGCAAAGTTAACGGGGAATTCCTGGGGGGAGAGTAATTGTTCCCATGGTGGTTAGCACCCCTAACCCTGACCTATCCTATAACAGGCTGGTTATAGGCTACAACAACCTTATAACAGACCATGGATTGTGCAGGGGTTGCGACCCACAGCGGCCAGTTTTGGATACAAGGACATCACCCACTCAGAAGCTGAATATGCAAGATGCTGGCTGGCACGTAGCAGCATCCCTGTGCCTTAAGGCAACCCATAATGGGCTGTTTCAATTGTGTGCTTTCTCCTGATTTTGTTTAGAATGTTGTAGCAATTACCTTTTGCCACCTGGATCTTTGCCCAGATATTCATATCCAGCAATGCCACTAACAAATCATCTTCTAAATCAAGTGACCCAAACTGAGCATGATTCGAGGTGACCTATCACAGCAAACTCTGCTTTTCTGTTAAATAGTCATTTACTATGAATTGAGAACTCTCCTGCTGACCTGGCTGGTGTTTCCAAAGGGTTAAAACTGGGTGGCACTCTGGGACTTATAACAAAAGAGAAAAACAATCTGATACAGTCAACATAGCAGGGCCCTGCTCCTTCCCACTAATCTTTCAGCAAGACTCAAGGGAGGCTAACATTTAGATCAATCTGCTCTCTCTAGAACTTTGATTCACTATTCAATTCCATCTAATAAAGATGACTTTGCCATCTCACGTTCATCAGCAGACTATGCATAGAACAATGCTGGGATCTACCTTGTATAGAGGGATATTGTTCCTGCTCCTGGTTTGCTGCGGCTGAGTGGAATTGCATGAAAATTACATGAACAGGAGATCTGTGAAACCTGTTAGTAATTCGTACTATTCTCAAGGGTGCTATGGTGAGATATACTGAGGCTGTAGTTGTTTGGCTGAAAAATGTTGTAGCACCACCTTTTGTATCATGTTTACACAGAACAATGCAAGGAGACATAGGAATATCCCTGAATTTACAGCTGGTAAAGCCTAGCTTTAGATGCCCATCGGGTATGGTTCTTGCTGCTTTGGCAGCTGTTACCGTGCAGTTAGAGTCACCTGTGTACTTGCTTATCTGTTACTTCATTGTTAGAAACTACTTAACAGTGCCTGGGAGGTTTACTTATCCACCTTCAGTTCATGGGACCATGGTAGTGGCCTGAGGGACTTTTGATCATTAGTCTTATGACTGGGGTCCCAACTTAGTTGTCCACTGTTGTGGACAGTTAAGCTGTCTAGATGACGATGATAATGATGATGACAACAGATGAGGAGGAGGAGGAAAACCCCACGGATGGATGAAAAAGTCTAAATCAATGCATTTAATTAGACATATTGTGAAAAATACCAGCGGGATTTATTGATGGATGGATATGAAAACCAATGTATGGCTACATTCTTCTTATTATTATTGGTCTAACTGTTATGTTAATATAGAATGCTCTGCACATGTGAATGAAGCTTGCAACCATCCCTTTAGATGGTCTTTCCTAGCCCCAAAGCTGTATGTGATGCAAACTTGAAGTATGAGTTATTTATTACAGAGATGCTCAGCTTGAGGTAGCAGATGGTCCATGAGACCAACTGTACCACTGGACAGTGACAAGAAGAAAAAGAAGCAAAATGTTGTTCAGTCTTCAGTGACCATCAGTCTCCAGCTTGTGAAATGGCCATCTACATAGGAAAGGAAGCTTGGACTGTGCGAGATCTGTAGGAGTTCATAGGCCTGGCTCAAAAAGATAAATTTATTGTTCATTTGTTTCCTTTTGTTATGTGCATGTATACAAAGTGTGTTTGAAGAAAACTAACTATAGGTCATACTTGTTGTGTAAGAGTAGAATAAAGGCATTTTATTTTACAACCAGTTTAAGTTTCTACATCAGAAAGAAACCTTGGCAGTCAGGTCTAACTAGGGTAGTGGTGGAGAAACCTTCTCAGTCTTTCATAATAGGTCATGTTGTTCCCAAAGTGGGAAATGATTGAATGATTAGATGCTGGGGAAAGGGGTGCAACTAAAGGAAGGGGGTGTGGCCGTCTTGGAAATATCAGAGGGCCAGATTTGCCCACCTTTTAACTCCTTGTTGGAGAGTGCTCAGTGGAATGTTAAGAGTTGCAAACCATGACTTTATAGCAAGCCATGTAGGTTGAAGCCTTTTGAGATTGGCTGTGTTCAGACAACATGATGATGTATACTCAAGAGCTGATTCTATGTTGAGTTTGGGTAGTTGTGGGCTGTTGCTGAACTGTTGGTTATCATGTTGCCTGAAGCCAGCTGTGTGAAGAAACAATGGCTTCTTTATCATGACAATTGCTTAAAAGAACCCATGGTTTGTTGTTGGGTTATGAACCATGGGATATTCATCATGGCTTGCAATCTCGTATTGTCTGATCCCTGTGCAGGAGAAGCAGTGACCATGGCGATTAAGTTATATCTGCAGGGGAGCTGATGAAGACCTTGTTCTCATGGTTAATGAAGAAGTAAATTAAAAACTACCCAGTTGTCTTGTTATGGTTTACTTTGGTGTTCTTTTTTCATCAGTAGCTAATCCTGATATTCATAACATTTATCTTTATAGTGGAAATGGATTTAAAATACAAAAATAGTTAGACTCTAATTTTATGTCTAAGATGTGATTGGATCAAGGAATGTTTTAGTCACTATTCTAATGAAATGAAAAAAGGGGAAAAAAAGAAAAAGCTCAATTGTTCTCTTTGAAAGAAGATCCTCTGGCAGTCTAGTCTGGTCTCATATTAACATGCTCCTGTTCAAAAAAGAAAGTCTAAATGGAAATATAAAAAGAAAATTTGGGTCTCCAAATATTATTATTGATAGAAACAAAAGCTTTAATTTCAGGCACATTGTATACACAGGAATAACAAAGAAAGTACAATTGAATATGATTAACATTCTATGTTTATGTTTTGTTTAATAACCATTCATACAGGAAGAAAAGATGTGCCAATTTGGGAATGACGTGTCAATGTACTGGTGTCATCCTCTACATCTATCTAGCATGACTACTATGACTTTGGACACATCATGAAAAGGCAGGAATCACTGCTAAGGAAAGGCAGAAGACAAAGAGAAAGACCAAGGTGTGATGGATCAGTTCTATAAAGAAAGCTGCAGACTTGAGTTTACAGGAGCTGAGCTGGGCTGCCAAGGACAGGACTTTCCAGAGGGTTCTCATTCATAAGGCTGTCATAAGATGGAGATGCTTGACAACATGTATCAACAACAACCAAATGAAAACATTGTTGCTTGTTTAAGGTCTAAAGATACTTCCAACAGAGGCACAAAGGACTTCGTTAGGTTCGGGCAAAAAGGCGTTCTCTTATCTGATTGACATTCCCTATCTCTAATTGGATGCAGCCATTTGGGTGGTGGCCAGAAGGTACTGTCCTGTAGAGATGACTGCCTAGAGGAACTAGCCCCATCCAAATAGCAGCTTTCAGATGGGAGCATGAACCTTGTGGGCAGTATGTTTCTCTTGCCCATTTTTCTGCCTTCAGGTTGGATGAGCCTGTGCTGGTTGAAATTCTAGTGTGAAATGGGTTTTATTAAAGTCCATCTCTCTCTCTCTTAAGGAAACATTGAGTGATATCTGGAAGGCAAATGTACTGTTTTGATGAGCAGCAGTGATGATAAAATGTTAATAGTGGTTTTATGTTTTAGCATGATTTTGTTGCTGATTCTTATGTTTTTATATTGTTTTGTTTTATCTCTCATGGAGACAGGAATATTTAGCCTTGGCCATGTAATAGAATCTCTCTCTCTCTCTCTCTCTCTCTTTCTAGCTCTATCTTACTTTGCCAGTCAGACTTTTATTAACCTAAATCTTAAAATTCTAAACTTTGGCTCAGTTGTTCATGATGCAGGAAAAATGGTTGGTGTTTTATGGGGGGGATGACACACAGTTGCTTTAATATCATGTTTTCTTCCATCTTTCGCTCATCTTTCAAACCTCTAATGTGAATAGGACGGCTTTCCCCTCCCACAGCTTCTCTCATTTGAAATCCATGTTGTCTCTGGTGCTGATCATGTTTCTGAGAAATTACTTTATGTAAAAGATGGAGCAAGATAAAGTTGCCACATTCTGTTTTATCTTTTTGCTTGAATTATTAGGGTTTAAAGTTGTGGTGACAAGTTTGCTGCTCCCTAATAGGCCTTGTTGCCATGGAACTGGCCCTTTTGAAAAGAACAAGGCCGCCAGCCACCAAGGCCCCCTTCTAATATTATCTTCCTGCTTGGCCAACACACAAATCCTTACTCACAGATAGCAAAACTTAGTGTAGTATACATGGTAACACTTGCTGACAGTGCAAGCCTTTGAAAAAACAAAAGGCAAGGAAACTAATACTGCTGAACACCAAAGTGCATCACACAAATGACAAGCAAAGGCTCTTCAATACAAGAAGTGCTTTGTGAGTCTACTCCTGGTCTGATCTCTTCTGAGGTTTGTGGAGAGGGAGAGAAAGAGACACTATTTTCATGTAAAAGTGTGAGCAGTGCAACCGAGAGATTTGATTCCGTTCAAGGGAAAGGGAAACTCTGCTGCGGCTAGGCAGTAAAATGGCCCAGTCAGCAGTCATAACTGACTCAAATGTTGGAAGGCCATATCCCCATTCCACACTAGATTTATGGTACACAAACAGGCCTTGCTCACAACCCATCAAGAAAAACGAGCTAGAATAAATGAAGCCAGTTCAGCGTTTCCCCACTAGGGTGAAATCTTGAGGAGAATTTCTGGATTTTTCCAAAATATATGAAAGAACGTTATTTCCTAAAGTCCATAAGTAACGCGAACCTGATTTTGCGTCAAGCATGCTTCACAAAATTCTGGTGGCTCTACCCATAGCACATTGGCATATCCTTTCCAATATTTGGAAAGCCCTGGGAATGTTCCTTTGAGCCTCCTGCTCCATCTTACTGCTTAGCAATAATATTTTTCCCTCCTCTGAACACCCACTCTACTGAATATATTTATGATATTTTCAAAATTATGTCTGTTTAACGTGAGAAAAAGTCTCTTAAGATTTCATATCTCTAACACTGAGTTATATGGGATCTTCTTTTCATTTTTAATGAAGTAATTGAAACAACAATGAAGTTAAATAAAATTCATATATGAAACTATTAAATGCAGTTTCTCTTCAATGATCCTATTATACAGAAACAACAGATAATGATGACTATTTTGATTGCAGCATTGTCAAACATTACTTATTTTAAATAAAGTATCATTTGGGAAATGCTCTTTCTTCTTCATAAGTTAAAATGGAAAGTTAGATAAAAGCCGAAAGCTGTGAAAACACTTGAAAAAAACTTCAACCATTTCCTTATTGCAAATTATCTTCCAAATGTATGTGTAGTAGTCCTGGCCCCTCCATCTTATCTAAGAAGTAAATGAAATGTTTCAATTTAGAGGACAGATATATTTCTACAATTTGAAGCTTTTCTTTGGAACCCTGAATCTCTGGGAAGGCATCTTCCCCACCACGCTGCTGTCCATTGGCATGTGCTGTGCTGAAGTAAAGGTAAAGGGCTTTGATGGTCTCTGTTGGGCACCATTTTCTCCATTGTGATTGAATACCTCACTTTCTCCATTCTGAAAAAGTACTGAGAACATGCTCTGAAAAAACAGGCAAAATTGCTTGCGTCCTTATGTTCCTACCTGGCTTTGAGATCTACACAGGGGGCCCTCCTGTGTGAGCCATCCAGTAAGGAGGTGAGAGGGCTGGCCGCTAGGAGGAGGGCCTTTTCTGCAGCTGCTCCCCATATCTGGAATGCTCTCCCCAAGGAGATTCGCCTGGCGCCTTCCTTACTTTTTGGTGCCAGGCAAAGACCTTCCTTTAAAAAAAAAGATTTTAATAACAAATGCCATAAGATCTTGTTCTGCATATTCTGCTTATATTTTATTGCTATTTTATTTTTAATGTGTTATTGTGTTTCGTTGTGTTTTTATCTAGTAATGGTGAGCTGTGGACAATTGGGCAGCATATAAATGTTTTAAATAAAAATAAATAAATAAATAAAATTGTTAGATTTCAATGTCATCACACTAATAACACATTTGAGTGTGGAATCACTAGTGCACACTAAGTGCCTCATTAGAAAAGCCAGTCAGAATGGCTACAGAGATCTATATGAACACACAGTCTGACCTGCTATAGAGTAGTTCCCTCCTTATGTAGCTTTCAAAAATTTGTATGCAGCGGTGGGGCAGTGTGGGGGATAGAGTGAGCTTCAGGCACTGAGCTTGGTATAAGCATCACAGGCAACACTGATTCCCCCGTGTCAGTTCTGCCAACCCTGACAAAGAACCATTTACGATTCCCTGTAGAAAATTCCTGTGCTCTGAACAGGTTGGCTTATTTGGTGATTGGGTGGTTGGCGCAGCTTTTCCCAACATGGTGCACTCCAGAGTTTCAGACCCAGCTACAATCCTCAATGGTCAAGGATAATGGGAGTTGTACTCCAAAACATTTGGAGGACATCAAGTTGGGGAAGGCTGATCTGGTGTGGCAAGTGAGGGAGTACATTTGAAAATCATTTTAAACTGTGGATAATTTTGTATTGTAAAAATGATTTTGCTGGTTTCTTTGTTCCTTATTCCTGAAGTTCCTTCCTGTCTCCTTCTGTACATGCAATACAAATTCCACAAGCTAAACTTTGAAATAGAATAGTTTGGATCTGTCAAATGCAGTTTACTAGATTTGGGCCATAATAAGCTAAAACCAATGATCTCATGTGTTAGCAAAGTTGGTACAAGATATAGCCATGCATCATGTTTTACTGAGAACAGGGGAAATTATGAGTCACACAATAAGCTTTGTCTCTCAGACTTCAGGTGGCAACAAGGAATGAGGGAGGTTTTGCGTATACTACAGCCATTAGAAGTTGGAATCTTTATTTTACTTTATTTTCCTTTCCTTTTCTTGTTAGAAAAACAAACATGTATTACAGGAATGCTTAAGACCTCAAATACTGTCTCAACTTTGTCAGTCCTTTTGCTACACAGGCCTTGTTTCAAGTCACTGAGGGGAATTTAAGTAGTGCATGAAATGGTGATATTAAAGGTAGCCCTTTACTTTTAGAATAGAAAACCTTAATAGAATAGAGTGTTATAGTTTGCCCCCTCTTAACCCAATAGCCCCACTGATGAAAAATGCCAAGCCCAGAAAGATTCATTAATTTAAGATACAATTGATAGTGAGTACAATACTAAACCCAGTCTCTTGGGATCAAATCCCAAGGAACACAGTAAAACTTACTTCTGAGTAAATATGCATATCATTGTCCCGTAAAGGCTGCCATACAGGAGAGAGCAAGAAAGAGATTGCTGAATTCTGAAAAAGAAGGCATTTTGGAAAATTCCAAAGAATATAGCTACTGTACCAGTTCCTATACAACATTCTGAATAATGAATTGTACCCTTCATCCCACCAAGTTCTGAGTTTTTGTTGCTGCTCATGTAGAAATTGTAGCTTGGAGCCTGTAGCACTTTCGGTACCATTAAGTAGGCTTTGCAGTACAGTACCATAGGAAGATGATCCAAATTAGATTGACCTTTTCTGTAACCCTTTCACTGACTACTTAAATCCAGCTCAGTGATTTGAAGCAATGTATGTGTAACAAATGGACTGACACACTTGAGAAGTCTTCAATTGCATGGTGTTTCATGTAAGCATGTAACTTGGCACATGGTGTGCATTGTGTCCCTAGATTTCAGAGTTGTGCTTTATATTTATTTTGTTGTATGTGTGTCTTTAAAAAGTTCCTTTGTTAACCTGCCAGTGAGATTTTGACCTCTGTCCCCTCAGTAACAAACTCCACTGTCAATCAAATTCTCATTAGACATAGATATGACATAGATCCATGAATAACCATGTAGCTGATTGACATTTCATCAACTATGTTTTTGTATTGAAGAAGATGTTGATGAAGAAGATGATGATGATTAAATAAACTTTTTTAAAACTGGAACAATATAACTATCCATAATACTGGGCCTTCACTTAATAGTATCACCATACATTCTCTAGTATAATTCGTATTTTAATTTAATATGGAATCAGTGGAGGAACTGGAAGGTTTTCTTCCCTTCCATGAGCAAAAGAATTACCCATTCAAGCTTCTATTATTACACTGAGTATTCCAGTATACGAAAACCAGAGACGACTTTTTGACAAATTCCATGTGAAGACCCAGCCCATTCATTTGACCTATTTTATTTGACATGTTATTCTTCTTAGTACTCATTCATCCTTAAGTACCCATTCCATAATTGATTTCCAGTGAAAAAGTAGTGTGACTTCATCAGCAGTGAACATACCCCTTGAAGATCCCTTTTGAAATAATCCAGAACTGAAGTGAATGCATCAGACTTTAGCTTCATGCCAGTTATTTGATAACAACCCCTATAGCTTGTACCCAGCAACCCTGAACACAGCAGCTTCATTATATATGATGTATGTATACCACTGCTCTGAATCATTATATATGAAACAGCATTTCTGAAACCTTCCTGTAGCAAGTCTCTTTGAAACCAATGGAGCTTATTTCTGAGCAGACTACACAGGGTTACACTAAATTCATAGTGTAATATACTGATAATGCACAATACACTAACTTGGACAGAGCCTTTCTTGGGATTCAGCATAGAAGAAATTATTGATTCAACGGGTCCCCAACATTTTTAGGTCATCAGGCACATTTAGAATTTTGAGAACTCTGGGTACTCTCACAAAACTGCTGCTGTACAGGGCTTGCCCATTCACAAAATGGCTGTCATGGTGGCATGAAACACTCATTTCACAGGAGGAAAACCAATGGGAGTAAAAGTATTGTTCAAGAACCTAAGTACAAGACAGATGTGAGGCATGAGTTCCAAAACAAAACCACTCCTTTGAACCCAAATAAAGATGGTGACAGAAGGCAGTACTTTTCCTTGCAGCATACCAGACACCTACTTAAAAATGATAATTTAAAAATCTTAAGGAATAAAATAAAAATTAGGAGAGGAGCAAACACCAAGAGAAGTGCCCATGGGCACCATGTTAGAGACTCCAAGTCTAACATGAAACCGAGAGAGAAAGAAACTGAGAGAGAGAGAGAAATCTGATGCATCAGATCTCACATACTGGCTGGGCTCAAATGTCACAACGAGCAACCCTGCATGGTTTCCATGGTGCATGGTTTTGCCTGGATGTGTCTGACAGTCCATCAGATAGTTTTTATGCTAGCATGGTTTCCTTTCCATTCGCCTCATTCAGTCCTCCCACCCTAGGCACTCATTCTATCAGCTACTGTACCCAAAATTCAGTCCCATGGGGAAGCAGCTGCAGCTCATTCCGGGGCACTCTGTGGTAGCTGCACCCCAGGACCATGGAAACCACAATACTGGGTTCAGATGATAAGAGAAACCATAGTGAAGTGTGAAAACCTAGAACAGACTGTTGCATCTTGTTAGGGTTTCTAAGAACATACGATGCTAAAATACCACAACAGCATTTGGATGACACAGACCATCCTGTGCAGAAAAGCACAGTTGTGTTGTGAGAACCTAGTGAGAACCTGCCCACTGTCCGATCTGCTGTTTTTCAGAACTCTTATCCAATGTTCTCATTTCATTGGAGGAATGCTAACTCTGGGGTACTAATTCCAAAACCCTTATCAGACCACTCAGAAAGAGCAGGTGAAAAGAAGGAACATCAAGGGGCAGCAGCAGGGTTAGCAGAGCATAAGCTTGGCAAATGCCTGATCATGCTGACCTTTGGCTCCTTATTGGATCAGCTTACCTGAGTTTCATTCCTTGCACTTTAACAGGTACATAGCCAAGTATGCATAAATCAGGTGAGCACATGCAGGGCCTAGAGGAGTCACTTGTGAATTGCCAAAAAAGAGGACATGCATCCCAAAAAAGGGAGTCAGTTTGGATGCTGGTTTCCATAAACGTTGCATGTATTATTTTATATACATACATTCATTTAGAAATAATAATTATCAGTTAAATAGCATATAGTACATCTTACCACAAACTGGAAAATGGAGACCAGGTGACCTACATACCTTGTGAAATCTACTGTCTAGGTGCTGCCTGTTGGTGGGCAGCTTCCAGGCTGACCTCTCCTCTCTTATGGTTCTATATCTTTAAACTGGATTTGGATTGGATAGCCCTTCAGACAGAAAATATCCTCAAATCCAGCAGCCTTTCAAACAGAGGGCTGACCTCTGCAGAAAAGGACACACGCCCACCACAGTGGAGTCCAGAATACAAAGTGGGCCCCAGTATCCTTTCACCAGGCCTTTTTATAACAATGTTGCAGCAATCTGGCACCACGCTGATAAATTATGGATTTCTTTTTCAGTGAAGACTGGCATTTTTTACAGAGCTTTTAACTCACCCAGCTGAATTTCTGTTAAAAAGGTAAATGCCTGAAAGGAATATCTTAAAACTAAATACAGGAACTGGAGGTGGGGGGGGGGGGGACACTTCGTGCACGTGCCAGAAATTAGAGGAGTTTGTTGTTTTTATGGGTGTTGCTTTTCAGATTTGGGGGAAATTAACGGGCAGGGCAATAAATATTTCAGGCAGTTGACGACAATGAAAAGTAATTAACTCAGCTCTAGCAACAGGTGTTGTATGGGGAAATGCTGGCTTTTATCATGAAGTTGTGGAGATGTGTGCTAAGTTTGTTCATCATTTTCTCCTTCTCTTATTCACAGAATCCCCTGGGGAGATTATACTAATGCCAACATTTATAAGATATAATGAAACCACATTAAATATGTATCTGACAGTAACAACTGTGTAGGAAAGCTTCTATTCACTGGCTGTAGTTATGTAAAAGATGACATTGAGCAATTTGGCACATGTTTTTTCCAGATCATAACCCACAGGTTTTAGTTTTTAAATCTAGTTTTTGTATTTATTAAATATACATACATACGCCCATATGTATGGTGTAATAGACATTTCCATTGATTTCTAATAATGTGCTTGGTCTGAATTTTACTCCCTCAGGACAAATGGAGCTGAGACAAAATCACTGAGAAAGAAGAGGTATCAGCATACTTGGGAATACTCGAAACATTGTTATTGTTAAGTGCCATCAAGTTGTCTTCAACCCATGGCGACCCTGTGGACCAAAGCCCTCTAAAATGAAAACTCCATTCAGCTCTTCCAAGTTCAAGGCCATGACTTCCTTTATGGATTTGATCTATCTCATATTTATCTTCTGACTTCAATTTTCCTTAACATGATTGTCTTCTCCAGTGAGTCATGCCTTCTCATGATATGTCCAAAATATGACAGCCTCCATTTTGTCATTTTTGCTCCTAGGAAAGCTCCGACTTAATTTGATATTAGAACCCGCTTATTCATCTTTTTGTCAGTTCTGGTGTTCACACAGTTCTCCACCAACACCATGTTTTGAATGCATTGATTTTCTTCCTATCAGCTTTCTTCACTGTCCAGCTTTCATACCCCTAGTTTGTAATTGGGAATAAAATAGTTTGGATGATTTTGATCTTGGTCTTCATTAAAACAGCCTTACACCTGATGGTCCTTTCTAGTTCCTTCATTCATTGTTGTCCTTCCAAATTTAGTCTTCTTGTGAAAGTAAAACACAACCCCCCCCCCAAATAAATATAAAAGAAAAACCTCATGGTGGCAACCACCTCCCACACAACACTCGCCACAGTGAATGGATTCAGACAACATGACAACACACACTTGAGGGTTGTTTGTAAGTTAAGTGTGGGCTTTTGTTGAACTGTGGTTTGATGTTGAAATGTGTTTTATCTTGTTGTCTGAACCCAAATGTGTTAACAAGTCAGGGCTCGTTACCCATGAACAACCAGTGAAGAGAACCCATGATTTGTTGTTCAGTTTTGAATTGTGTGGGTTTTTCACCAGGGTTTGCTATTTTGATTGGGTTCAGACAGTATGATAACCCATGTTTCAACAACAACCCACAGTTCAGTGGCAATCCATTCTCAACCCATACACAGATTTTGAGTGTTGGTTATCATGTTGCTTGAATCCAAGTTAAGGAAGATTGATTATGCTCAGTTGATCTGAAATTGTGAGCATCCAGTGGAAAAGTGAAGCTAGAGTGGATAGAAAGACCTGCTGGAATAGGGCATGGATGACAACCCTGAACAGGAACATTACTTGTAGGTAGTGGCAACATTAATGGCAATATTTTGTTGTCAGTACCATTTTACTGTTTGAAAGGAAACCCTAAAAAGGAGTGCCCATAATATTATAGACCATTCCAAAATCATAGTTGATGGATGGGCAATTTCCATTCTGGATTCATTCTCTTGGGCAAAAAAAGTGTGGGAAGGATTTCCCATATTGACTACCCCTTCCCCATTCTCATACTCAAAGCTGAAAATACTGTATATATGCAGTGTCATGCATATAAGAAGTGGACCCTTGATTTCTCATTTCCACTCATTCTTCTCCAGTTAGTAATTATTTGTCTAATTTCCCCCTTTAAAGAACATTTCTCATTTGCACAGTTCCACAAAAACTCAGTGCAGAGGGCATGCAATTTTGAGATGGGAGCTCCACTAATACATCCTCCTACCCACAATAAAATTAGTGACAAAAATACCATGTAAAGGATTATCTCCCCAATTCCTTCCCATGACCTTCAAACTAAAATTTCCTCTTCACCACAGTCTGCCTCTACAGGGTTGAAACTGTGGCCTGAAGGAACTGTTTTCCTCAAAATCCTCAAAGTGTTGTGGTAGGGAACCTTGGGGTACCTCAGGAGGAGGCATCTTTAAGATAATGAAACTGTAAAGTTGGAAGGGATCTTAAAAGCCAACTAGACCAGTGCCATTCTTGAAACAGGAAACCTAGAACCAGAACATTCCCAACAGATAATAGAATTATAGAATTGTAGAGTTGGAAGGGGCCAGTGGACCATCAGGTCCAACCTCATGCTCTGTGTAGGACTCCAAGTTAAACCATCTTCTCAGATGGCTGCCCAGATATATCCTGAATGTCTCTACTGTGGGACAGCCCACAACCCCCTAGATCATTGGTTCCTTTGTTGTACAGCTGTAACAGTCAGGATTTTTTTCCTGATATCAAGCCAAAAACTGTAACTTGAGCCTGTTATTCCACTTTGGGATGATCAAGAAGAGTGTATGAACACCTCCCAGAATTTTTCCAAAGAGAATGTCCTTCCTTTTTGTGACAGCTTTTCAAATACTTGTAGAATATATCTCCCTCCACTTTCTCTTCTTTTCTTGAGGTGAAACCTGCCCAGTTCCTTCATGCTCTCCTCACAGGGCTCTGATTCAGTCCCTGGATCATCCTTGTTGTCCTCCTCTGAACCCTTTTTGGCTTGCCTGCATCTTTCTTGAACTGTGGTGCCCAAAAGTGGACACAGTACTCCCGATGAGGCCTAAGCACTGCTGAGTAAAGAACTAGTACTTCACATGATTTGGAAACAATACTTCTATTAATGCAGCCTAAAATAGCATATAATATAGATGACTACTCTATCTCGGCTTGAAGAGTTCCATTGATGAGGGTCTCTATAGACAATTGTTCCAAACAGATGAAACTGATCTTACTGTCAAGAATGTCTTCTAATTTCAACCAATATATGTCCCTTCCTATAACTTAAGCCCAGTAGATCTTGCCTTGACCTTCAAAACAACAAAGATATAGTAACCCTTCAAACACTGATACAGAATGTCTCCTCTCTTTTCTTTACAGACAAAAAATACCCAGTTCCTTCAGTCTTTCCTCATAGAAATCTTCATAACTCAAACCCATTCCATTATCTTCTTCCAAACATGTTCCAACAAGTAATGTCCAATTTGGTAACCTCCAGATGTGTTGGATGGCAACTCCCATAATTCCCAGCCAGCTTTGTCACTGGTCATTGGATTCCAGTCTAACATATCTGGAGGACACCAAGCTGAGGAAGGCTGCAGTAAGAAATAACTGACAAACTCTTGAGATAGCTTCCTACTATTACTGATCTTCTTCTAAACATGCAGTCAAAAGTATCTTTTTGGGAAAGTGGGATCTAAATATTTTAAATAAATAAGAATGTTTAAACAACCATAAAAATGTGAAAAAATATTTTAAAATCAGCAATTAAAAACAATAGACAAGTGTTTATTTTAAAGCCTAGGAAAATAAAAAAGAAATCTTTGCCTAGGAACAGAAAGTCAACAGACATTGTGGGGAAGAAGTTCTAAAGGCAGAGGGCCACAACCAAGGTTGCTATGCCCTGAGATTGTCATCTGAAGCTCTGCTCCAAGTACTCCCATCAACTGAGATTTTGGTGGGTAGTTACTAATAAGTGGGCCATTTTTAAATGGCCTCAAATTGTGGAATGTCTTCCTTGGACAGGTCAGTCTGGCACCTACTTTATTGAATTTTTGACACCACACAATACCTTCATATTGCCCCATGCATTAAAAATGATTTTAACTGTTTCTTGCTTTATTTTTAAAATGCATAATGCTGCATTTTAAAACCACTGTCTCCTTCATAGCTGCTCTGTGTTTAAATTCTATTTTAAAAGATGGTTTATTCTTGGTGTTTTTAAAATTAGACTTTTTATATGCTTTATTATTGGTGTTATTAAGGCTTCATTTTATTGTTTCTGCTTTTATTATGCATAGTACTTTGCCCTGACAGCTTTGGCTATAGGGCGACTCATAGATTGAATCCATGAAATGAAAGTAAAATGAAATGTGTTGTATTGTGCTGTACTATATTCAGTGCAGGTTGTATTATTCACAGAGGAGACAGCTGTTCTGATGACTCTAGAGAGAAAGGAGTATATACTTCAAGTCTGCCATGTAAACAAGTGTCTCAAAATCCATGCCCATACAAGAAGCACATGTTTTGCTTTTCATGCATCACAATGGCTACAGCACATCAATTCCACCCCCTCCCTTGTTCTTCAGGTTTCTTGCAGCCTCTTGACTGTCCCTGTCACCCACTGCCAGATGGGAAGTGAGAGCTAAGCTGATCCACCCCTTTGTGGTGGAAGCCCCCAGAGCTTCGGCTACAGGTTACTGAAGCACTCATGAAAAATTCAGAGCTGCTATAAACAAGCTTGCTGAAAGTAAAATGTGTGTCACATTACCCAGCCGACCTCTCTGTTAGCAGAGAGCTCTTGCCACAAAACTTCTCTACCAACAGCACACAGAGGTTGATTCACAGAACAAAACTGAGCCCTGATGTGTTAGTCTGTGATGATAGCAGCAGGGAACAGTGCTC
This sequence comes from Varanus komodoensis, assembly GCF_004798865.1. Lineage (NCBI taxonomy): Eukaryota > Metazoa > Chordata > Lepidosauria > Squamata > Varanidae > Varanus > Varanus komodoensis. The sequence goes on along the minus strand of NW_025335568.1, from coordinate 16,528,308 downwards.
CAATGGGGAAACAGGGAGAATGGATCTGTGGGTTATATAAAGGGAGGGATTTTTCTGCTAACAAGCTCTATTACAGCATCCTGTAAAGAGTGTGAGGTGAAGAACATGCATCTTTAAAGAGAATCCATATGGCTGCTAGGCATGGGCCAACAAAACCTTAGTCACCAGGGAAGGCTTCAGTGGCACCCTCCATTTTGCTGACACCCTTTTGCTGCACCAAGACTCCAGATAATGATCTCTGCCTTACCATGGTATACCTGCTAGTTTTGTTTGTTTGTTTAATGTATTTTCTATCCCACTTTTCCTCTGTGATGGGAATCAAGGTGGTGTAAAAGGGCCCCCAAGTACTCTCTCCTCTAGGCAACAACCAAATCCAGATGTGTTTAGTTTCAGCATGGTGGCCATATCATGCTTCAACAAGTCATGGCTTGTTAAGATTCAGATAGCAACTGGATTCAGATAGCATGATAACTCATAGCCTATTGTGTTGCTTGAAGCCAGCCACTGGCTCTAAACACATGTATAGAGTGTTGTCCTGTCTGAATCCAGCTGGGCTTACAAGGCAAGTCTTATTAATCATGAACAGCCCTTAAAGAAATTCCATGGTTTTTTGTTGGGTTGTGAACTGTGGGTTGCTCACCATGGTTTGTTATATAAGCAGGATTCAGGCAACCCACACTCATTCCTATTGAGGATCTGAGGATTACAGTGTAATAATTTCTAATCATCAGTCATGACTGGATGTACATAAGGGGTTATATCCAGATTTACACTGGCTTATGTGGGGTGATGGGAGTGACCCCCCCCCCATGCCATGGCAGCCTGCAAAAATGCTGACCATATTGAATGGGGTTAACTATCATTTTGAAGGCAGAGGGATCCTAAGAATCATGCAGATGGACCTTCCATAAGCAGAATCCTTCCTCTCTTGGAAGTTGCTTTCCAACTTGGAAGTTGCCTTTGGATCCTGCTGAATAATTTTAAAGCTACATCTATCTAGTCTAGCCTTTTTTTCCAAGGGGAATTAGCCAGATACATCTAGTTTCCAACAGGAAGGCATGGTAAAGATAATCATGCCATGCTTGTCATCCTATCATCTGGTACCTAGAAATATACTTCCTGTGAAAATGGTAGTACCATCTACCTATTGTGGATGACAAGTTGTGATAGATCTATCCACTATGAGTTGTGTTTATGGTTAAGTTGTCTTAATGTTTTAATTGAGATTGTTTCCATCTGTATTTTTACTACTGATATACATCTTGGGCACAAGTTTGGGTGGAAAGGCAGGATATTAATTCAATAATAAAGAAAATGTCTGTGAATGGAGGGCCTGGGTCACTGCTCAGCAGTTAAGATCCGTAAGGCTGGCAGGCGCTAGGGATAGGTCATGGGTGGCCCTACCCTCTGGGCTTCCTTCCCAGGAATGATACAGCAGGCTCCATTTGCAGCTATGCTTAAGAGGGCTGTGCAAACCTATCCTCCCTGGCATTCGATGAAAATATGGCATGTTAACCACTAGATGTCTTGAAATTGTATTTAACTGAAACTGGATTCAATTCATGTCTTTATTAATATGCTTGTATTGTGCTTTAAGGTTCCTTGGGAAGAGCATGGTTTTGAAAAGCAGCTAGAGAATGGAATAAATAAATAAATAAATAATCCTTTAAAATTCTCTCACACAAGCTAAACTAGTGGCTATCACCACACTTTGTCATAACAAATTAAGTAATGTTTATCAAAACTTAAGAAGTCAGAACATTGGTCTTGTCTTATTGTCTTATCAGCCTTCCCCAACCTAGTGCTGTTGCGATAGTTCAGATTCCAGCTCCCATCAGGCTCTGCCAACATGAGCAATAGTTAGAGTACTGGGATTGCTATCTCAAACATCTGGAAAGCACCGGATGGACTGATGGACAAGCCGCACTTACTCATACTTTTAGACCAAAGTCTTTCCCACCCTTCCTAAAGATGCCAGACACTGAAGCTGTGCCTTTGTGTATGCCCATAAGTGCTCTGCAAAGGATCTACAATCCTTCCTGGATTACATGAAGAAGTCCTTCTTTCTGTCACTTCTGCGTGTATTGCAGAAGCTTAATAGGGAGACTTGGTATCCTTGTTTTATGACAGATGGAGAACCTTTCTTTCCTCTGGATGTTCCACTGGCATCAAACATTATTTGCTTAATTTCAGCCCATAAAGGAACTAGTCTCTTGTGTTTTACCTTCCTTGTCTTGACCATAAATTGTTGCCATTTCATTTATTACTTTATATATTTCCAGGCAAATACACCCTTGCCTTTGTTAAACAACACCAAGATTAGAACTTAAGAGCTTGTGCTTCTTGTCCTCAAGCCAGTATAATTGCATAACCTATTTTGAAAATGGCTCTATATAGGAATGGCTTATTTGAACAAGAAATATAGATAAAGTATTTCTGATGGAAGAACAGCCTTTCCCCATAAAGTTAGTCCAGTTCTGGCATTTCTAGATTGACCTAATTGCACTTGAAATTGTGCCCAATTAGAAACAGGACTTATCAAATACAGAATGAAGACCACTTGTTAGCAGGAAATAAGTATAAGAACAACATTAAATTATATACAACACTTCCCTGAGAGTAAGTCACATTGAGCTCACTGCGGTACACCTCAGTGCAGGCATAATTGCTCTGTACGAACTGCATTGCAAGTTAGGCTAAGCAAGGTGGCATATATAGTGGCCTTCAGCTTCTGTATCGCCTGAAGCACCTGATTCTGCCTAATCTTGGGAGCTAAGCAGGGTCAGGCTTGGTTGAAATCTGGATGGGTGACTTGTTGAGAACTGCCCAGAGAGTTTCGGGTATAGGCAGTATTGCTGGGCAATTTGGGGAGGTCCAGGCCCATTTTCACCTGGGCCTGGACCCCCTTCCCATCCCATGGGCTCCTCTCTCCTCAAAAACAAATTAAAAGAATTAAAAAAGAATGCAACAACATCCAGTGCTCCTGAAAGTGCTCAGTACTCCACAGTGCTCCAGATACTATGCTTTCCATTTTAAAAGAAACCTCATCCTAGGGGTTGCGGTGGCAGAAGCTATATGAGTGGGTGACACAGACTGCATGAAATGCATGGGCCAGATGTTATCCACCACTGGAGTGCAGGATTGCAGCCTAAATGTATCCCCATAAAACTGGAAAGCAGAGATGTAGTACTGCAGGGCCATAAAGCGTCTAAGCATCTGTAGGCATCTACAAGACTTTTTGCTGCCCGAGGTGGAGGACCAAATGCCCTCCCATTGGTTCTCATGCAAAGTACTCAAACCCAGCTGAACAATTTTGGAACATGAAGCAGAAAATCCTGTGAGCGCCCCTCCCTGCCTTTGCTGGTAGTTACAATTCTATTGCATTGTATTTACAAGAAGTACGTAGATAACGATACGCTCTCTTTTCATGGCACTGAAACGCTGTTGCATGGGCCACCTGCCTAATGATAGGGCAGGCTCTGTGCGGTATGTAACACCTTTATCTGCTGCACTGTCCACTGTGTAAGATTATTAGAAAGCAATTGGATAGACTTTTTAAAAGTCTTGATTAAAAAGGGACAAATGACTGAAAGAATGAACTACTGCCTTTTGGAAGAGGTAAGTAAATGATGCATACTGCAGTAAGACTGGCTTACTCAAGTGCCAAAGTAAGAGCAGAAGATATTACAGGAGCATAGGAAGCTGCCTTCAGCCCAGTCCATCAAGCTCAATAGATGTCTCAAGGGTTTCAGGGAGGAACCTTTCCCAATCTTTCCTCCTGGAGACACTGGGGTTGGATTAGGACCTTTTGCATGCAAAACCTGCGCTCTGCCACTGAGCTGAGATCCTGCCTTCTGTACTGGGATGGAAGACTCCACAGTGCCCAGGAGATGCAAATGCCTCTGGAGGCTATCAAGCAATAGATGTGTGTCTAGTCTAGCAACCAATAATCTTAGCAACAAATGTGACCTCTTTCTGAACAATGAGTATGCAGATGATCCCTGGAGCCAGCTAGCCTAGCCACAGCTCACCCCATCCAAGTGCACACCTTCCAGCAGCATCAGTTGAGTGTGTATCTGCTTGCCATCTAGACCCCACAACAATAGCCTTCTTTATTGGTATCTTTGGTGTGAAAAACTGAAACAAAAGGGAGCGGCCACTCTCACCTCATCTGATGGACATGCCTGGATATACTTCTAGTTAGCCCAAGTAACGTTAAAGCAGCGATGGCTTTTCTGGCATGGGCTGATGGGAGTTGCAGACCAACCATATTGGTCATGCCACAACTTTCCTACACCTCTGTTGCAGGTTTGTACTTATTCCCCAAAATGTCTTCTTTTGAAATCTTAGGTATGTGGAGAGGGGGGAAACCATGTGGAGAAATCTTTTACCATGCACAGAATGTGAAAGTCTACCTTGATAGAGTGGTCCAATTAACTTAATGAAAGTGATCAATAATTCACTGCTTTTATTCATTTTAGTGGAGCCTCTGTCAGTTTATGAATAATGTCCAATTTTGCTTGATTTTATTTTCCACGTCTTTCTTATCCAACAACCTAATCCTCTGCTAACAAAAGTCGTCCTGCATCGACTCTCCTCCATTGTTTACAGAATGAATAATGGATGACTGATAACTTGCTGTTGTAGACCTGCCCATCCCACTTCTCCTCTCACCTGCGATGACATTTTCTGTGCTTTCCCTCTCCCCCATTGCTCCATAGATTTGATGCATATCCTGGTATCACACTTTTGAAAGGAATCAGTAGCACAAAATTGTTTGATGTTTAAACTCATTTTGTCTCTATTCCTTCCAATATTTTGGAACATAATTCACCAACCAGGTTTGAAAAGCAAATCTTAAAGCTTTGGTGCAGCTTTCATCATTTATGCAGCTGTGCAGTTTTATCAAGCAAACCATCAAGAATACTGCAATTGGTCTTGTTGATGTTTTAGAAAAGTCAACAGGATGTGTCTTTAAAGTTCACCTACTTTTATATATCTTGTAAATACAACTCCAGCTCCTTTTCCAGTTGTAAAATGCCAGGGTATGCAGAGAGATGTGATTACAAGTGAAAAATGTTCTAGCCTTATAGATCATTGACCGACCAATCCTCACAGTAAAACAGCTGCAGAGAAAAATGCAAAAGTGAGCTGGATTGCTTTTGAACTTGATATAAATGGAGGCTTAGAAAAAGTAATTTGAGGTTCTACCATAAGGATGAACAAGTTCTCGAGAGAAGAGGCTACATTGCCCCTGACAGCACAGCAGGGACTGCATCCCTTCCCATATGAGCCACATTGCCAAATTCAGAGGCAGAGTGGCAGGGAGGAAAATCCCTTTAAAAAGCATAATCAGCTGCTTTCCACCAAATTCTTTTAATGCAGTAGCAGCAAAAGGGATCTATTTTCCATTAAATTAGCCACTGTCCATTTTTTTTGCAACATTGTGACTCCAACATTTGGAAGCAAGCTGCCTATTTTAAAGTGGATTTTTTCACCCTTCTGCTTCACTGACAAATTTCAGCAATGCAGTGGTGGGGCAACTGAGGACCAAAACAAGTCAGAGTAGCTGCATGCTGCCCATCCTATCTTCCCATGAAGGAAGGGGACGTAGAGAGAGAAGCAACAACCCTATTTCATGGGTTTTAGTTATGGACCTGAAGGACTCTCATGTTGTGGTTAGAGTTTGGTCTGGAATCCAGGGGCTCAGGGTGCTAGTGTCCATTTGGCCACAAAGCTCAGCCAGTCAATGCTTCTCAGTCCCAGGGTTGTTGTGAAGAGAAATATTGAGAGGGCGAGGATTGTGTTAAGTTGCCTTGCATTCCTTGATGGGAAAAAATGGTGGGACGTTGATATAATACATACATACACAATTTAAAATAATATATTTGAACTGTGAGGACTCACTCCATCCTTAGGTAATCTTTTCCAATTATCATTTTAAAGTGATAATCTGTAGCTAAATTCACATTTGATTAAGTCTCGCTTTAGTTATGTTTGCTAGTCATGTATTTGCACAATCGTATAAGCAGCAACACCTGGCTACAAGGAAAAGGTTATATTGGCCTAGTACTACTTACTAAACCTCGATTAACAGCAACCATACTATTTGGCTTTAAAATTTTCAATACGCATACTTTAAAAAACATTAAGCTTGCCAAGGGACAGTGCAGATTTTACAACAGCCATAAAAAATCATTTTATGGCACAAGTGACTGCTACAGGATGTGTTTTACGTTCCTTTAACAGGACTTGGCTTTAGGCTGCGTGGTTAAAGGCATGTTGTTCAAGCAGTAAAGGACACACCCTGTCGTGTGTTTCGCATTTATTACTCTCTAGCATGGTAACAGTATTCTGCAAGTAAATTGGAGCTGGAGACAAACAAGCTGGAGACAAACTCTAAAACCATGACACTGGTTAATTCAAAATAAGTTCCTCTATACCTGTATGCATTTATTTATTGGAAGATGTACAATTAATTTTAAATAAAGAAATAAGTTAGTTCCTACTTCAGGCATACCGTCCAAAGACATGTTGCAAAGGCAAAAAAGGGGATAGGGAGGGAGGAAAAAAGTACAAGAGTGCACCTCATTGGTCCATTCAGACTTAAATATAAATTGTGTTTGTTGTTGCATGGAAGAGCCATGGGCTCATAAACTTCATAAGCTCTTCTCACCTTCTCTGGTGTAATGAGGAAATGGGAAGTATTTGCTACCATTTTTTATTAGCCACAGTTTAGTGTTACATTCAAATTTAAACACTCAATTCAGACAAACTGACATCTTAAACTAAAATTTGAAGTCAGCTTTTTTAGGGAACCACCAGCCAAGTTAGCTGCCCATAACCCTCTGATTACAAGTCATCCAATGCAGCAGGGAGGAAGTGCAGAGGTAAAGATTCTTCTGCCCTACAAAAGACATAGTCCATGTATTTTGCCTCTGTTTCTGAGAAGAATGGGCTGAAGCATTGCTGGGACTCTTCATAGCCCAGTGAAATCTCACGCCTCCTTTCTCCAGTCCCTGCCCACTCATCCCTGGAGCTGTAGTTTTGGAAGGAACTGTGCTGCTAAAGAGAGGGTTTGCTGCTCAGAATGCCTTTCTGGGACTCCATTCTGTCCTACAGCAATCTAGACAGGGGCTGCATTCACATCCTGAGTGGTTACCATGCTTCATGGTTACTTCTATGATCTACCTGATGACAATCAGGTGGTTTCTATCTCATGATGTTTCCATCCTTTCCACCAAGGCCTTCTATGGATGGCACATATCCCATCAGCCACAGTGTCAGAAGTTCACTCCGTGCCTACATTGCCTGCTTCTTCTCCATTGCTCTATTCATACAGGTTGGATGGCTAGAGCAGCTCCCGCAGTTGTTACTGTGTAAGGACTCTGTGGTAGTTGCATACAAGCACTATAAAAACCATGATCCTGGGTTCAGACAACATGACAAGCCATGGTGGCACACAGAAACCATAAAACAAACATTGTTTCTTATCATGGTTTCTAAAGACCAAATTTGCCATGGTGAAATACCATGACTTAGTTTGGACAGATCAAGAACAGAAAAATCTGTCATGGTTTGTGTTGTCTGAACCCAGCCAGGGTCTAGCAGCCATAGAATTGTATCCTTAGTAGGCCATAGTTAAGACTAACCACAGTTGTATGGATTCAAAGATAATACTAACCTGCCATGAGAAGTCAAAAACAAAAGCAAAACCTTGCAGTCTTCTTGCAGCCATGGCAGAGGAGAAGGGAAGGGAAAGCACATCTGCTCAAGATTTAGCCAGGCTTGTTCACATGACATTAAACCATAGTCTGGCATTAAACCCCAATAATGCCACAGTGTTCCATGAGGCTTACACTCATATGCACATAAATGTGCATATGAGTGCAGAATTAATCTCACTGACACGGAATCAATGTGAAAATTCTTCATGTTGCCTCATTCCATTATTCCTTAATCATTCCACTATTATACATATGTACTTAGGAGCCAATTGCAGACAGCTTAAACAGGCATAAGCAGGCATGCTCAGAGCTTCACTTCAAATTTATTTTGGTCTGTATCACACCCTCAGGATGGCTAAGGGTGCAGTCCCATGGCCACCGTGTGAACAGAATGCTGGACTAGGTAAGGCTTTTGATCTGATCCAGCATGGCTCTTCTTTTCTTCTGTTCTTAATCTATGTCTCTAGTTACAGTGGTGCCCAAGCTCATGAATGTCTTGGTTCAAACCAAATCGGGTCACGAACAAAAATTTCATGAAAATTTTGACTTGGGTTGTGAACTCAGCATTGGGTGGCAACCAAGATCGTGGCCATCTCCCCATCAATCGCAGTTGTGTTCATGCAGGGAAGATGTGCGTGATCACAGGCATGCTCCTGCAGGAAAGACAGGCACAATCTCAGCCATCTCCCTGCCCCCCCAACCAGCACGATCGTGGCCAACCCCCCACCCCCCCCACCCCCGAGTGGAGAGATGTCCATGATCGCAGTTGCGTTTGTGCAGGGAAGACATAGAGGAGCTGACGACAGAAGAACTTGCTGGACTCCAGAGTGAGCAGCACAAGGCACTTGCTGAGGAGGATTCCACTGAGGAAGAGGAAGACAGGGAGGAGGTTAGCAGTGATGTGATACAATCCCTTATGAAAAAATGGGATGAGTGCCAGGATTTCTTTGAGAAGCACCACCCCAACATAACTGTGACGAACAGAGTGTTGAATCTGATGAACGATAACGTGGTCTCTCATTTCCGGAGGGTTATGCAGAGCAGGAAAAAACAAGTGACTATAGACAGATTTTTCACCAAAATTGCTCCTGCAGCTAAGAGACAAAGAAGAGAAGAAACCCCTGAAGGAGATCTCCCCAGTGTCCTTATGGAGCGGGACTCTCCCTCAAAACAATAACCTTCCCCCCACCCAGGTTAGTGTTCTCCACTGTACTGTACAGTACTTTGCTACTTTGTTGTTCTTTGTCACTTTGTTTCAAATTTTTCTCATTAAAAAAAATAGTTACAGAACGGATTAACCTTATTTACATTGAATCTTATGGGGAAATTTGACTTGGGTCACAACTGATTTGGGTCACAACCAGAGTCGTGGAACAGATTAAGTTCATGAGCCAAGGTACCACTGTATTAATTAAAAGAATGATCACAAGATCATTGCTTTTGTCCAATTAATGTTTGTGTAATACTTAACAATAAGATAAGCTGCATTTGTGCAAGTTAAGTTTGAACCCTGTGAGGCATCTTTCCCCCATGCCACACACACTGAAAAAAATGATGCTGTTTTCCAGTGGAACCTCAAATTGCACTCCACACACCTTGTCACACACTGATTAATAGTACAATCCTAGACTTGCCTCCTCAGAAGTAAGTCCCAAGTCTCACTGGGCTTTATTCACAGGAAGGAGTGTACAGAATTTGCAGCCTAAATGCTGCTATCCAGTCCTCAGTACTTCAGATGTTTGGTTCAGTTGCCTATTGTCTACCATTGAATTAATCCATTTAGCTGTAAGAAAAACAAATATTATAAAACTGGTGCATTTTCTGCACAGTGTTTGTATCACATATGCACTTAGTGATACCCCTTAGAAATAACATGTTCATGCAAATCATATGGGTATTTTGGTTTCAGAGACCATCTCGGAAGGCCATCTGGGCAAAGTCTTCATGAAAAAGGGAAGGCAGGCAGGCAGGCAGGCAAAATGCATATGAACCAAACTATATTTTGTATGCCTTTAAAAATTCATACCTGTTCTATTCAGTTAAATGTTACTGTTTGCAATGTCATTTATGACTCTACCGGGTATAATTCTACAAACCAGAAATTCAAGTAGCTTAATGAGTGTAAACCCAACAGTTTTATCAGCACTGTTCTACCATCCCTCTTTTTTATGATGATTCCTAAATCGGTTTAAATTTTCACTTTGTTGATGCATCATATCCTTGAGAACACCTGCCCATGTTCTTAACGAATCATTATTATTAGATGAGAGTAAATGCTGTGAGGTTCAGTCACCACGAAATGTAAATACAACGTTTATGGCAGGGTATATAAAACTTAAAAATTGCATTAATTGCAGGAGCACAGCAGTAGCAAAATGAAAGGCTGGGTTTCTTTTTAAAATTTTGTTTTGTTCTTCATTTTCATTTAGAATGCATCACCTGAAACCTGAACAAAAGATGCCAACTTTTTGAGACATGTTCCTATAGCTACATAGCAGAAAAAATAAGGAAAAAATAAGAATGTACAGCATTGAAAAGGACAGTGCTCAATTGTCCAGAACTTAGACATAATTTTTTGTAAAGAAAAAAAATCCCTTCTCTGAATAGATCGGTAGATCCAGCTCAGACTCTGGACAGCTCAGCTCCACAGTCTGACTAGATCGTTGCTGCAGGAGAGTAGACAGATCCATGGATGCTGGGTTTACCAGTGGTGAGTCATGATGGCTCTTGGCTCACTCCAGGATAAGCATCAGCATGACTCAAATGCCAGTGGCCAGGGATCAACCATGAAAGAAGGAGATGGTCTTCTTTTCCTACCTGTGGGCTTCCCTGGGTACCTTATCAGGAAAACATTGTGGACCAGATAGGCTTTTGTTTGATCTGGCTGGATCCTTCCTATGTCAAGCAGCTATTGCTTTTATAGTAAACCAAAATCAACATGAACTAGTTCAAATTCTCCTGTTTGATTTTCCTTATCCATACCAGGATTGAAGTCATTATTACTGGAGAAAGGAACATTGCATTTATAGAAAGAGCTGAGACCCAGGGAAGACTCTTGCCAGAGGAAGGAAAGGAGGCTTTTTAAAAAATAGATTATCCCCAGATCCTCATACTAACAGCACTTAATTGCTCTGCTCTGCTTTGCTTTGCTTTGCCTGGGTGTTTTGTGGGTGAAGGAGGGAATCCCCAAACCTTCCCAAGTGGATATTTGGAGATAGTATTGGCTGCAGGAGGAATCAATTGAAATTGCCTCTGTCCAGTGCAATTCCTCTTGCAGGACTGCCTCCTAAAAGGATTCTTCTCAAGGGATCCAGCATATTTTTTTCAATGACCACCCATTACAACAAAGCACTGATACTGACTAATAATGGCAGGGAAGTGCATTAAATGGAAGGAAGAAGTTTAAAGCACAATACACAGAAACCATGAATTCATCTGTAAGTTTTAAATAGCTACCTTATTAAAAGCTTTCTTTGTATTCTGATACTGCAGACAAAAGAAAACCTCTCTCTCTCTCTCTGTGTTACATTAAATAAAATTCTACAAATTTCATATATTTATTTGCATACTCAGTTGTGAACTATATATACAGAGGGTCAGACAAAAATGTCCTTCTTTGTGTACAATAGATAAGAGCAATAGATTTCCTTCAGACACATGCCTTCAGACACATGCTATTAAACCAAAGTGATATCTAATTCCATATTCTGTGATGTGAAGGACTGGGGTTGGGAGCAGGCCAGAAAAATTATGTAAAAATGCAACGGGAAACTGTTTTCCCAAAAATTCTCAAAAACTCCCCCTGAGAGAAATGGGGAGAAATAGTATTTCCTCCCATTTTCAACCTTCTCATTTTCTAGGTGTTCTCCTGTTTATAATAGAGAAATTGAAATTGTGAAAGATTTTGCATATCTTAGCTCAGCGGTCAATTCAAATGGAGGCTGAGGCCAAAAAACTAGAAGAAGGCTGAGACTAGGAAGGAAGCAATAAAGGAACTAGAAAAATCAAGAGTAAGGATGCTTCACTGGAGATCAAGGTCAAAACTGTTATATTCCTAACTTTGTATGAGTGGGACAGGAAGAAATGTGTATTTGAAACATTTATTTGTTTGTTTGTTTTATTCATAAAATTTGTTTGCCGTCCAATTACTTGTGTCTCTGGATGGCTTACAACATAAATAAATTGACCATCCACACTGGCTGCAAATTAAAAAATACAACAATAACATTCAATATTAAAACATATTAAAATGTTGATTGAATGAAAAGGTCTTGACCTGGTGCCAAAAAACATATAATGGTGGTGCCAGGTGGACCTCTCTGGGGAGCGCATACCATAGTTGGGGCACCACTGCAGAGAAGGCCCTCCTCCGGGTACTCTGTCTCCTAACGTCTTTCACAGAGGGTTCCCGGAGGAGGGCTTCTGTTGCCATTCTCAGGGGGCAGGAGGGCAAATAGGGAAACATGGTGCTCAAAGAGAGATGAACAAAAGATGAACAAGGGGTCTTAGATCAAATCAAGCCAGAAAAGCAAAAATGATGAAACTGAGGTTGTTTCATTTTGGACACCTCATGCAAAGGTAAGACTCATTGGAGAAGACAATCATGCTAAGGAAATCTGATGGCAAAGAAGAAATGGAAGACCAGCGATGAGTTGGATTGATTTCATAAAGGTTGCCACAGCTTTGAGATTTCAAGAGCTGATCAGAGCGATCAAGAGATTTTGGAAGGCATTCCTTAATAGGGTTGCCCAAAGTCAGAGACAACTTGATGGCATGTAATAGCAACAGTCTCAGCCGCAGAATTTCAGGTTTCTAACCAGGACTTGGCAAGAGTGTTCATGTAAGAGGTTTCACTCTTGATATGTTTCCTACAAGTTCATGATTAATGAGCACAACTGTAAAGCTGAACATTCCTGCTTAGCAGCCAAGCCATGACTGTATCTGTGAATGGACAACCCTTTGTGTTCAACTAACCGTAAGGCTCATGTACTTGTTACACCCAGGCATCAGGAAGAGATTCCTGGAAACAGCTTTGATCAGGTGACAAGCTGCGGCCTGCTGCAGCTCTAACTTGTAGCATATTGCCCTGTCACCTGTCCTATTTCCACAATGAATAGAGTTGATCCACCCCTTGCAAGGACATGTGAGAGTGGCTGGCAACATCAGTATGGAAAGAAAAGCCTTCAGGATGTTACATTCCAGAGTTTAAAATACTAATTGTAAATTCCAGCATAAATTTTACTTGGGTATATGTAATGAAATAAATGGGACTTCATCATTCCCAATTATGTTTTAATCATTTCACTGGATCTATTATAAATAGGACCTATTCTGGATGTAAACAGTATTTATGCTGCTGACATTTATACCTGGTTTTACTCTCTTTGCAAGGCACTTCCCCTCCTTCTCATTTTATCCTCACAATAACCCTGTAAGTAGATTAGGCTGAGATCAGAGACAAGCCCAAAGTCATCCACTGAGTTTCAGGGCAGTATCAGGACTAGATCTTAGAAATCCCAAGCCCCAGTCCAACAATGTAACCACTGTCTCATACTGGTTTTACCCTATCATTCTAAGCCTCTGAATGTCTGTTCAGAAGTATTCCATGAGATTTACTCCCAGGAAAATGTCATAGGATTTCAGCCTAAATCTCTGAAGTGGTACCAGAACCTTTGAATATAGAAGGCTGTATCTTATGGATCAATGCACTGTTCTGTGAGGAGCCAACTCACAGAAGCTCCAGGGAGTTCCTGTGCCTTCTGTGTGATCGGCTTTATTTACCAAAGATGACTTACCAAATTGTTTTATGCTGGTTCCTCCTTTGAAGCAGGAAGCAAGCTTGATTCCTCATCCCTCTGTGTAAAAATATTGACCCTAGATAAGATCCTGGAGGACTACAGTGGGGTGGGAGTTAATAGGCATCTGGCTGGGTTTCTGGGAAGAAACTGCCTGTGCTTTCATTAACATCGATGCAGGGAAGAATGGGAAAACAAAAGAACCAGAGTTTGTAGCAGCTGTGATAATTTTTAAATTAAGTTTTGCTGGGACTCTATTAATGATTTTTTTGCTCATCCTTCACATTAAAAATTATCAGGGAGGCTTGCACAATATTCAACAAAAATAGCATCTTAAATTATGAACAAGAATAAAACAAGGGATCATGTTTCAAAATCAATTTCAAAGCCTTTCATTAAAAATCAGAGAAAATGAATGTGTCTGCCTGGTGCTGAAAAGGTAGGTGCTATATGAGCTCCCTGGGGGATGGTATTCTACAGGCAGGGTGCCACCACCAAGAAAGTCTTCTTCTCAGTCCCCACAACTGCACTTCAGTCAACGAAGGCTTTTAGAGAAGAAACTCTGCTAATGACGTTGGGAATGGGCAACTTCATGGTGGTAGGTGATCCTTCAGGTTCCTTGATCCCAAGCCGCACGGGGCATGAAAAACCAAGAGCAGCACACAGAATAGTGCCCAGAAATGGTAGGTTCTTTAGCTAATAAGACTAAATTAGACTTCGCACTGATTCTGGCAGAGCCAAACTTTTAGCTGACTTGCTAATCCTAGTGTAGAAATTCCTGCATTTTGAAGGACATCTAACTGTTTGTAGAGCAGGAAGATAGTATATATTTCCTACACATTTATAGTATAGACCTTGTCTCTAAGCTACATATTGTGCAAATGGTGGGCAGAAATGGCATCCCAGAAGACATGATGGACATGCAGAAAGGAATCTTCCACCCACCGACATCACTGAACTTAGAGCCAGGTGATACATTTACCAAAATTAAGTGAAAATGCTATTCCTGGGACTATAGAACTTGGACTTCAAGGGGACTGCAGGTTTGCATGTTTTCCTATCTGTCTGCACATACAAACCTATTGTGTTTGGAAGCCTACGCTCACTTCTGTCATTCTTTGATGGATAGTGTATGTGCGGGAGAGGCGTGCACATGCGTGTACGCACACACACACACACATTGAGAGAGAGAGATCATAGAAGGGTACAGTCCAGGAAAAACTTTGCCACTTGATTCTGTATGCATTGGCCCTCAGAGCGCACCATCATCTGGGACTGTATGGTATAAACTACAGTTAGGATCATACACATTTCTGTCTGATCTATTCAATACATTGTTTGAACAAACCTCTCAGCTAGTGGATGATGGTAGCACTAAATTCAGTAGGGAAGTCTATCAACTCTGGGTTTTTATCTGAACTTTAATGCAGCTCTTTGTGATGCTAAGCCCTATCACCAAAATGGGTTCAGCAAATAGATAGCTCCTTGGAGATGTACGCTACAGTGTGGAAGTGATATACTGCTCCACTTAACACTGGGGCCACCAACCCCAATCTGTCTCTCTCCATTTAAGAAAACCGTTCATCAAGGAGAAATGTTCTAGCTAAGCCTGCCCTGATATGCTGGTCTTTTATTTGCAGGGAGGTTTGTGCTTACTGCATAATTTTAAATCAGGGGATGTTCAAGCAGGTAACCTTTTCCAGAAGTCATACAAACCCCAGCTACCTGCATCATGTTATTATTAGCAATGTACAGATCAAATATACTGAAAAATATGATGGAAGTACTGGGAAAATACATATTCTACTTTCAGCCCTGGTCAATATGAATGTAGCGTACATTAGCAGATATAGTACTCTGATGTCCTCTTAGAACTGCAAGGCTCACACCTATGCTAGGGTAGTGCTAAGTAATTTCCATACGATTAAGAATCAGTTTAATGCCTTCAGATATGTAAGGGTACAATTTGTTGCATGTTCAGGTGGAAACAAAGTCCTGCAAAGCGCAGCATTTCCCAGCCAGTATAGCTGGCTGAAGAATGCTGCCAGTTGTAACATTTGTTTTTCTGTCTAAATTTGCACTGGGTTTTGCCCTGAGAGAAGCAATAAGGCCAGTTCTAAAGTGGACCGTAACCTCAGATGCAAAAGTTGCATCTCTTAATTTAGAAAGATGGCCCTAAAAATCTGTTACGTTTTATTCGAGAGACTTCATTCACTTCTTTGTTTTTATGAACTGGAATGCAGTAACTTAAATTTTTTTGTACAATTCTCTTGCCTTCCTACCATACTCAACCACAGAATAGAGTTTAAACCATAGCTAAACTAAACCTAAATACACACTTGCTGGTCCCAAACTCAGCTCCAGTGGTTCTCCGTGCACTATATCTTCTGACCGTTCACATTTTTAAAGGGATTTTATACAATCAAAACAGTGGGCATGTTCTAATTATTATTTCAGCAGAGGATTTGGCTCTGTGGAACTGCTAAACTTTTAGCTGGCTTCAGGATATTCATGCTTGGGACAAGCCTTCAAGCCCATTGTCCTATCTCTGTGTGTGTGTGTTTAGAAAGAGGTTAAATTACCCAGCATGAACTCTGGGGAGGAATTTTGACTTCAAACAGAAATCCTCCTCCACCACCCCCCTTGAATATAGAAAGATCAGCCAGATGGGCTGGTGCACAGTGCCATTGATCTACAGCAAATTAACTAGCCAATAAAACTCTAGCCTCTCCCCTCCCCTTCACACACACACACACAGCTTAAATGATTAGCAGTCACCCGTGCCAATCCATAAGTCAGTTACAGCAAGGTGTGCTTAGACTGAAACTAGTTTAATCCTATTAACTTGATTAAATTATGCTCAGTACAACCATTTTAGTTCATAATGGAATTTAGGACACATTCACAAATATTAAGAGTTCATGCTGTCAGTTCTACACAGAAAGCAGAAGAGAGCCATTCAGAAACTGAGCCACATTCTAACCAGAGTTTTGGTTTGACAGTTAAACTACAATCCAGAAAATGCAAACTCTCCATTTACCTGTCACTTGGGGAAGTTTTGGGGAACAATTCTGGGTAATCAAGTGTTGCTGTTGATTTCTCGTGCCTCTGCAGGATGGCAAACACTAAGGTCAAGTGCCAAACACTAAGCAGAGGGCCTCTTCTAAATGCCCCCATTGAATGAAGTGCAGCACATGACGACTGAGAAGAAGCACCCCATTTGTGGAATACTTTCATTAGGGTGGCTCATGCAGCACCTATTTTAATGCCTTTTCAGCACTAAGCAAAGACACCTCTATTCTCTCATACTTTTAATCGTTTTCATTGTAGCTTTGCTACATTCTAACCAGAGTTAGAATCAAACAACGATCTAGAAAGTGCCAATTTTTCAGTTCACAGGTAAATGGGAAGTTTGAATCTTTTAGACTGTTGATGGGTATGGGTGACTGTCAATCATTTAGCAAGGTGTGTTTGTAGCCATAGACTGGGTTTCAAATCAGTCCAAATCCATGAAGACTTGAGCTATCCCTGTGTTCAACCCAGCTGTGTTCAAACACTTAATGCCTCTTCTTGGATAATAGCATTAATTTCAATTTGGTTTCTTTCATCTTGGTTTTGGCATTGAACCAGTCTTGGCCACCCTGATGGATGCTTTGTAATGGAAGGCAAACAGGGCATTGTAATCCAGTTAATTAATGTCCAGAGACATAAGTAATTGAACGGCATACAAATTTTATAAAAATAAATAAATAAATCTACTAAACCTTTCAGCAGTAGCTTTAGAAATCACTAACTGTTGTGGGTTTTTTGGAATGATTGTTTCAATATGGAACTAGGGTACTGTTTTTCAGTAGTTCTGGTTTTACGTGACTAATCATTTCCAGAAGATGCTACTGGTGTGCTATTACTTTGTCGCATGCCATTACACCTCAAGACTTTCCATGTCCCATCTCCCTCCCTGTTTTAGTACATCAGGAGTGTACTTAAATCTGAGGCCTTGAGACCAAATTTGGCCCCATTTGGCCATGCATAAGAGCATAGTTATTCTCTTTTGCTCCAAAGGGCAGAATTATAAGCAACCACTAGAACTGGAGGAAAATTTTGGGGTAAATATTGGGAAAGACTTTACCAGAGGGATTTAAGCAGAGGGTGAATGGCCATCTGTCAGGGATACTGTAGCGAGATCTTACACTACTGACCTGAAAGTGAGCAATAGGGTGGATTAAATGACGTCCAAGTCCCTTTCAGTTGTGATTCTACAACTTTAACAATCAGGTGGGTTCAAAAATGGACTTGACTATTGTTGCTTTTTCTTATTGGAACATTAGAAGATGGAGAATTTCACTTCCAATATCTTTATCTGGTTTTAACTCCAAATGCTTACAGTTTGAGGGTAATCAAAACAAAGTATGGAGAAAGTGCGAAATAATCTGCCTGTTCCACTCCATCCGGTGGGATTTATTAATCCTTTCCAGTCTATTAAATCAGGCATACCCAGGATGCAGAGAAGGGTCACACTGCTGGGCCACAGTAAATCTGCAACGCATCTGAACTTTAAGACCCTGGGAGGACTAAGTAGGAGGGAAAGCAAGCTCCATCCAGCCACCCAGTGCCCGGCGATCCTCACTAACTTACCATGGCTTCTTCTCAGGCTGGTTTACTGTAACATGCATACCACCCCACTAGCTATATACACTTTAACCACTCCTTTACAGTGACAATCCAATGATCAGTGTATGGATGTGTTACACTTTTAGAGGAAGGCAAGCTGATGTTGAGAGTATGATGAAACAGTTGTCAACCTAGGCTACTGCTGCTTGTCCTCACCCCTAAAGCTGCTATCTTGTGCCCCCTTACTAGAGTATCCCATTCAACTCAGTGGGACTTCTCTGTAATCATGCTTAAGGTCATTCAACCCACATAAGCAACTGCTTTGGGTCACAGTCATCCCGTGTTTCTGCTTTGCCCGTCTGACCTCCCTTTATCTCTCCTCCCTCCCTTTCTGAATTTCGACTTTGTCACCTCCGAGGGTCACTGGTCCAACTTTTGTTTATGCTTTTTTGTTGCTGAAAGCAGGCGATTTACGTCTCCGGCCCACTCGCATGGCCATTGCAATGCAGGGTTGTTTGGAGCAGCTTCCGCTGGCAAATGCCCGCAGCCTTGCTAAGCGAGCGGCTGCACAAGCTCTGTACCGTGCAACCTGCACCATTCGGTGCACTATTTGACGACGAGGAGCGCTCCCGCGAAGTCCCCTGTGGAACTGTCCTAGACCAGATGCAAAAGAAAGGGGGAGACTCGGGCGGGAAAATCCGCGACTGTCCCGCTCGCAGGGGAGCGGGAGCACAGCCGTCCTGTCCATGCTTCCCCAGATGCCACGCCGCGGGGTGCCCCAGGGAGCGGCCTACCCTTCCCTTGACGGGCTGGTTTCCGCCATGCAGGGCCTGAAAGGAAGACGAGGGCGTGGGCGGTGCGGGGCCAGGCT
This sequence comes from Varanus komodoensis, assembly GCF_004798865.1. NCBI lineage: Eukaryota > Metazoa > Chordata > Lepidosauria > Squamata > Varanidae > Varanus > Varanus komodoensis. Next base: position 16,509,304 of record NW_025335568.1, on the reverse strand, counting down.
TCCCCTTGGGGAAGTCTTCCGCTCCAGGGGGCGCGCGCGCCTTGCTCGCCGCGGCCGCGCGCTCCACCTCGGCCGCGGGGCGAAGCTGCGCGCGCGCCCTCCCTCCGCGGCGGCGGCGGCGCTTCCCTGGGCCGCGGGGTGAGCCCGGGACGGAGCCGCCGCAGCGCCGAGCGCGGCCTGCTTTGTCGCCTGTCTCCCGCCCCCTCCCCTGCCCGCCCCCGAGCGCCGCGGTGCGCCCCGCCGGTGCCCTCGCGTGCTGCCGGTTCCTGGGAGGCAAAGCCTCTGCCTGGCTGCTGTGGGGCTCCTGGAGGGCTTGTCTAATGCTGGCTGTTGTGCTCCGCTGGGCCGCGGGGGTGGGTGATGATGAAGAGGCAGGCGGGGAGGGCGCTCCGCGGGCCGCCACCGCTCCCTGAGGGGCGGCCTGAATGGCCCCTCCGCTCACCAGCTGACAGCGCGTGCTCCGCTCCAGACGACCGGCCTCGGCCGCCAGGATACGCTGCCAGCCCCGCCGCCGCCCGCGCGAGCCTGCGCGCGCGCCCGCACCGCCCATTGTCCTCCGGGCAGCTCTAATTAAGGAGCTCCCCCCGCCGCTTCTGTGTCCCCCCCTTTTTTTTACTGCCTCGCAGCGCGCACGACTTAACCCTTTCCGTTCAGTTCCAGGCCCTCCAAGGGGGAGGAAACCGTACACGCGGGCAGGCTGCGGGATGAGGCTTTCGGGGGCGACCGTTCTCAAGTTATTTAGGGCTGGCGCTCTTTCCACCGATCGCGATTTCGACCAAGGCAATAAAAACTCCTTTCCTGGGCAACCCGATCCCGGGCGGGAGGCAGCAGTAAGTCGCACGCCGTGTCCCTGGCGCTTCCTGTGAGCTCGGATGCGCCGTAAGAACGCGGAGCGAAGAACGGGCAATCGCGTCGCGTGTGAAAGGAGGAGGTCGTCTCGAGCCGAGCGAAGGCGAACGAAAGTGCTTCGTTCCTCAAGAAAGCGAGACTCCCGCTGCATGCGGCGAAACCTCCCCGGTTGGCGGGGAAACCAGAAAAGGATTCCCCGGCAGTTTTATCAAACAGGAGATTTAAATAAGTTGAAACTTTTTGGGTCGCTCGACCAAGTGTTCGGTCGTTATCCAAGAGTGCTTTCCGAATTTAACTAGGTACCTTTCTAGACGTAATGGACAGTTTGCCTAAAAAGTAGGGTGGATGAGGGCGAAAGCTAGAGAGAGGCTGAGTCCCTTTGCTTGGAAGTAATTTCCAAAGAGATCGGGGTGTATTCCTGAACGAGTATCGTTTTCCGGCATGTTTACAGTGCAATCCTGTATGTGTCTACTCAGAAGTAAGTTCCGCTGAGTTCAGTGGGGCTCACTCCCAGGAAAGTATGTACAAATATTGCACTGTGAATTGCATCTTTCTGCAGATTCAGCATCCCCGCATCTGCCAGATCTTCACGGTGACTCAGGCAGGGTTCTAATTGAGTCTGGTGAACAATATTACACTGGGAACGGATCGCTCTGGAACTCAAATGTTTGGAGGAAAATAAAAGATGGGGGGGGGGGCTTTTACTGGGTTTTATTGGTAGTTCTGCTGAAATCATTGGTATCAGGCTACAATACTGTAATAGGAGTAAGCACTACTGAAACCTGGACCTTTTGAGCAAACATACCTACTAGACCAGGTTGCCATTTTACCACCAATCACTTGAGGACGGGAAGAGGTTCCAGTGAAATGCACGCAGGTTTTTCTTTTTCGTACCTGGAACGTGGGAATGCTTTAGGATGGGGACCCAATGATGTTTACAGTTCCTAACACCCTCGTCGACCTGCTGAGGGTAACGGCAATGGTAGTCCAACCCAGAATTCGTGTGGGGTTGAACGCGCCTCTGCCTCTGTCCCTGTCCCGAGCATCTGCCGGAAAAACCGAAGGAAGTGCAATGTACGCGTTCCCATTTACAGCCTCCGCAAAGGCGCCACGGGCATTTGGGTGAGATTTAAAATGAACTCAAGTCGGCTTGAAAGTTGCCCTGCCAGTGCCTTGGAATGAATATCGACCGCCAGACCCAACCCAAATGCAGCCCAAGTATCTGCATATTTCTTCGGAGCTGCTCTAGTGTGTCGTGTGGTGGTCCAGGGAAGCTAGGGGGGCAATCCTACTTCGTAAGATTAAATAAGTGGCTTCAGATCACTGGTGCGGACTGAGTAAAATCCAAGCACCCCAAGCAGATAGCAGACCTGGCTTGAGGGTTGTTTGTTTGTTTTAAGAAGGAAATTTTCCATACGGTTAAAATGACCGTCAGCTTCCTACTGGATAGAATAAACGCAGGAAATTTTCACCATGGGGTACTGCTTTTTCCAGCCTTTCCCACCCACTAAGATCTAAAAGAACCCCCCCCCCCCAAAACTTCCTCCTTAGCTCCAAACCGCAGAAACGTGCTCGGATCAATAAAAGCACGGTGTGTTTCACACAGATACAAAGGTCCCCCAATTCATTTCACAGTCCGATGCTTAAGTTCTGCTCAGCCAAACGTTCACTTTATCCTGTGCCTTATCGATTGAAGAGCGAGAGCCCAATTAACAAAGAAAACAGGAAGTCATCCATTGAGTGCCACTTGTAGAACGCACGCAAGACTCGGCGCGCCACGTGTGAAAGCGCTCTGCGCCCTGCTTGTGGGAAAACAATGGGAACCCGCTTAGAACCGGAGCCCAATCCTTCTCATGTGAACTGAACAATAAAGCCTCACTGTTCCCAATGGAGCGTTCTTCCAAGCAAGGGTATTTAGGACAGCCACCCAGACCCTCAAAGAAGTTTTGCTTCTCTTTCTCGATGAGAATTCGCGTGCTTCCAAGTCAGCATATTCTGATTTCACGGAAAAGGGTGTAACGTTACAATCCTGCACCCACCTCCCTGGAAGGAAATTGAACTGAGCTCAGCGAGGCTTACTTCTGAGTAAACACTCCTAAGCCGTGACTGGGAAAGTTCGTTTATAAATGAAAGGTGCGATCCCATCCAACGTCAGTATATTAACACCGAAGTCCTGAGCGGGCTTAATGGGAAGGGAATTACATCACTGTGACCGTAATTTGGAGCCGTGGTTTCGGTGCCTCCGACGTTGCAAGCGGGATAAAGAAGCAAGGGTTCAACTGTTTTCTATCGCAATCGATGCATTTTTGTTTTGTTTAAAAACCGCTTAAGCGAGACTGGATATCTTTGCCAAACGGCTCTGGCTCATCCCCCCCGCCCGCTCCTGCGATTATCCCCCTCCTCCTCCTCCTTTAACCCCCAGCATGGTCCTTGGAGGTGCGCCCCATCCCCTCGATTTCAAGGGAGCTGCTTCCCAGCTGATGGGTTTTGGAGGAGGTGTCCATGACTTATGAAAGCCCCGACGTGCCCTCTCTTTTGTTCGCTGGAGAGGAGCCATTAAGCATGCTTCGCGCGCGCGCACCCCCAGAACTGATTCCTTCGCCCCCAGTCTCTTGGATACTTGGATCCGACTTGGGAAGGTAGAAGCTAATTGCTAATAATGGAGAGAAAGGAACCAGCCAGCATAGCGGGAGTGGGCCGGCATATGGCAAATGAGCGGCCCCCGACGCTCAATATTCACGTTTCCAAAATATTAATGAGATTAGAGCAACCTGCAGCTCCGCGCTACAGCTTGTTAATAGGGAGCAAAAGGGGCGGCGGGGGAGGCTGGCAAGCGCTGGCGAGGCGAACGGCGGAGCAGAACTTGAGAAGGGAGGCGAGCCGCGATGCGCTTTGTTTTTTTCACCGCCGGCGCCCATTTGAAAGAAAGCATTCAGCGTGAGGGTCCTCCGGTCCCCGCCTTGGCTCTGGATCTCGGGCCCGTCTTGTCAATATAGCCATCTTTTCAGATCTTCTTAAAGTTTTCGTTTAAAATAACGGATTACAATATGTATTCTCTCCCGGAAGTTCGAAGAGGCTGACATGATCTGCCCCTACTTTATTCTTAGTTTATTTCATTTATATCCTGCCTTTGTGTAAATTTTCTTCTCCGTTTTATCCTCACAACAGCCCTGTGAGGAAGGTCAGTGACTGGAGCAATGGCATTCGGGAAGCTTCATGATCGAGTGGGGAGCAGAACCTGCTCTAGTCCAAGGCTCTAATATCAGTCCAAGTCACTAATTGCTACATCGTCCTCTTTTATCCTCACAACAACCCTGTGAGGTAGGCTGGGTGTGACAGATCATGAGTGGCCTATGATCACATAGTGAGTGAGCTGGGACCCTCAACATACCACCCGCATCTTTCTTCTATATATTACATGTCATCCAAACCAAATGGAGACACAGGCACCACACATCCCTGCCCCGGGAAAGGTTCTAATCTCAGCAGTGCAATCCTGAGGCCCTTAATCTATTTTTTTCCATGGATCATATTCTCAGATAAGCCTGGATTTGGTTTATATTTTTTTGCAATATTTCCCCCTAAAGTTTCAATCTAAAATGGCCCTGATGCAGTTTACAATAATGCCACATCAACAAATTTAATCAACTGCAAGATTAGGATTATTGCAGAATAGACATTGCCTTAAAGCAGAAACCATCTGTTCTAAAACTTCCTTTTTATCTAAATTTACTTGGGAGTAAGACCAATTAGACATAACAGTTAACATGCACTTGGGTTTCCAGTGGAAGACTGACTATTGGAATCAGTGGGAGTTTTTTTTTTTTACTCCCCAGTATTTGTGTGTTTATTATAATTATATCCCACCTTTTTTCCTTCTAAGGAACTCAAAGCAGCTTTCATAATTCTTCTCCTCTTTTTTTCAATTTTATTTGCACAACAACCCAGTGAGGTAGGTTGGGCCGAGAGTCTGTGACTGGCCTGAAGACACCCAGTGAGCTCCATGACTGAGTGGGGACTAGAATCCAGATCACCTGTTCCAGTCCTGCGCTCTTAACCACTACTCCACACCATAGTTTTACAAGGGGGAGAAAAGCAAGGATCCATGTGAGCAAATGACATTTGCACCTGTCACAAAGAGGCAACTGTGTGCTGGGAGGCTAAATGCCGGGCACATGAGCAGGATGTTCTTGCTGCACCACTGAACCACTTGTGGGCTTCGCAGCTGATTGGCTCCTGTTTGAACAGCAGGCTGGACTATCTGCAGCTCTGGTCTGATCCAGCATGGCACTTATCTAGTACAGAATGAAATAGCTGCATTAATCTCAGTAGGACTTGGAAGGTTGCAAGGCTTGCTTGCAAAAAAGATGAGAAAGGCAAAACAGGACAGGCAGTTATAATTATCTGTTTATTAAGAACTTTTAAATCACATTTATAATTATCTGTTTTTAAAGAACTTTTTGATCAATGAGTGAATGAGGTGATGTACAAAGTACAAAGATTAAAATGGATCGATGTGCAGGACTGTTTATAATTTTTGGTGTGTGGAATTATGCTCAATGTGGGCAAAATGTATAGGGAGAAGGTTTTTCCTTCCTGTTCTCGCAATAGGAGAAGCCAGGGTCCCCAGTCACACTGAAGGATGGGAAATGCAGGACAGAGGAAGGGAAATACTTCTTCACCCACTCCAGAGTGGAGTGGATCCACAGGATCCGCTATCCCAAGTCACAATTACAACTGCCAATGCAGATAGCTTTGAAAGATGCTACAAATCCTACAAAGATCCTAGCAATGGCTACTAGCCACGATGACTATATAGTTCCTCCCATATCAGAGGTGGGATGCCTCTCAGTTCCAGTTACAGGAGGGGAATTCTGCACCCAGTTCTGCTTGAAGGCATCCTGCTGGCATCTGGCTGGCCGCCACGCGAAAAGATTGCTCGCCTAGATAGGCCTTGTTCTGATCCAGCAGGGCTCCTCCTATCGAGAGCAAAGGACATCATCCAGCACCCAACCGCTGAAACAGCGCCATGGTGCAAACTGAAATGGCGGTAGCGGAACCCCGCTCTCAAGCGTGGCCCACCATGCCGGCAGAACCCCTTGTGCAGGACAGAATGTGCAACCGGTTGCACAAAATGTATGGCTTGCCCACGCTCTAGCTGAGCAAAAGCAACTTTCCTGGGAGCCCTCTCTCGCGCCTGGTGGCGAATCCGCTTTCCCCGAGCGCACGTCCTGTGCGCCAGCGCCTCCCAGCCGGAGACGCGGTGGGAGCTGCAGCCCGAGCCTGCCACGCTCGCGCCCGGCCCCGCACCAGGCGCCCAGGAGGCCCTCGGGCCCCTCTCCACTCCGCGCAGCGCGCCCAGCCTGCGCTCCGCGGCTGCAGGGGCTTTTGTGCGGGGAGTGGGGTGCGCCAGCCCAGCGCCAGCGCAGCCGAGAGAAGGCCAGTCCTGCTGAACTTTTCACCTTGCCCGGGACGGTGCGTCCCCCGCTCAGTCAACAGACTCCGGAGCTGGGGGCGGCGCGGGGGCCGCGGAGAGGCAGCCCACGGCGGCCGCGGGCTGGGCGTTGCAGGCGGCTTCGGTGGCGCTCCAAGTAACCCGAAGATGGCCGATGTTTATCTCGGGCCGGGCGAACCCGGCCGCGCAAAAGGTTATCAAGGGGGCAGGTGCTTTGTTTCGGGACGGGAAAGTGACACCCTCACCTGCTCGGTTCCTGCGCGGGCGGCGGGGGCGGCCGCCGTCCAGGGCCAGGCGGGGCTTCCCGGAGCCAGCCGCTCTTGCTTTGATTAGCGGGGGTATCGAGGGAGCCAGCGAGCATACCCGCCCCCTCCGCTCCCTCGCCCCTACTCCGCGAACTGCTCTGCTTTCCAGCCTGGCCGAGAGGAGGCATAAGCATCCGCCCAAGGAAGGAGGGACAGGCGGCAGGCGAGGCGACCTTCTCGGCTGGACGGAGAGCGAAGCAGGCTCCTAAGGGAGCCTGCGATCCTCTCCGCGCGGGAGGCCTCGCTCTCGGCGGCTGAGGCGTCTTCCGAATTAGCGGGCGCAGTCCAGCCCGAGTCCGGGCCGGCGGCTCGAGTCCTCGCGCTGCCGGGCCCCCTCTGCCAGGCCTTCCCCGCGTGGGCCCTCTGCAGACGTGCTGGCCCCAACGCCGCGTCCCTCCGCAGGGCGCCCGCTGGGGGAAGGCTGGCCTGCAGGGCGCCCTCGTGCCAATCGGCGTCAAGGTGGCCGACCTCACGAGGTCGCAGCGGGGAAACAGGTGTGCCCGGGTAAGGTGCAGTCTCGTGTGAGGCAGGTCAGGGAAGGACAAGGAAAGCAAGCGATGTTGGGAAGGAAGAGCAGGAATGCAGTGTTAATGCCTGTTTCTGGTGCTGGATCTCGTTTCCAAATGTTCAGAACTGCCCGTTTAAAATACAAGATTGGAAAAATGGGGCCACTAACTTTTACACACATTCAAGAGAAAAATACTACTACTACTTTGTTGTTGTTGTTGTTGTTGTTGTTGTTATTATTATTATTATGCACCCCACAACTGTTTTGGTGCTCTAAGCTTCTGAAAGCTGACCCACCGAAATGGAAGAGGTGAAGCTTTTCCCAGCTGGGAGATAAGTGGTGGTGGGAACCAGTGACATTTGCGGGTGTCTGGGAAACACAGGAGCAGGCCAAGAAAAGCAGCTGGGAGCACGAAAGCAAACTCTTCGAGAAGCTGTACTCACGGAGGCAGAGGCCAGTCTTGCCAGCAAAGGAGAAAGTACCCACCTTTGATCATACTCCACACAAATAATGCTTAGCCTGGGGTTAATCCAGCCTGAGTGAGTTTATATACTGTTTATATACTCTTGTTTATATACAAGAGTTGAGCAGTGTCCTTTGAAACAGTCTGAGCTTGAATGGAAGCTGCTGGGGAGCCCCATTTAACAGCTGAAATCCTATACCTGCCAGCCTTGTAGTAGTAAACCTAATTTTATCACCTTTACATCCTTTCCCTCGTCTGGCAAGGAACTCAAAACAGTTTACATGATCCTCCTCCTCCTCCTCTCCATTTTATTCTCACAACAACCCTGTGAAGTAGGTTAACCTGAGAATTAGTGACTGGCTCAAAGCCAGGGAGCTCCATGGCCAAATGAAGGTTTAATGCTGGCTCTCTCAAGGCCCGCCTGGCGCTTCAATCACCATACCACACTGCTTAATTTAATTCAGTGTGACTTATTTTTGAGCAGACAAGGTTAGACTTTGGCTTGAGAGTGGAATACAGGTAGGCTTATAATTTATGTATCCAAGCGCTGAAGCTCAACCAAAACCAGCAATCTTTTTTATTGGCTTACAGTGCAATGATAGGTTGCCACCGGAGTTAGACCTACTGAAAGCAGACTCATGGAAATGAATGGAACTTAAGGTGAGCCTACCCCTACCTAGTGCCCTCCAGATGTGCTGGACTACAGTTCCCAGAGGCCAAGTGTGCCTGGCTGGGGATTCTGGGAACTGTAATTCAACATATCTGGAGATAACATTTACTGGGAAGTAAGTCCCATTAAATTTTGTTGGGTTTACTCAAGCAAGTGTACAGGATTCTGACTTTTGTCAGGCTTGTCAGTGTTTCTGGTCCCAACCACCACAAACCAAACAAGCAGCCTTCCCAAATCTGATATGACCAGATATTTTGAATTGCAATCATGTGCATGCCTAGACACAAGAGCCTAATCTGACCAGCATTGTTGGCTGGGACAGCTTGGGAGTTGTAAGCTTTTTAATGTCTATACATGTACAGGATTGTGCCTTAAGTCACATACTTCCAGACCACTGGCCAGGATGTCTGATACAGGTGTTTGTCTGAAACATCAAGAAGTTCAGGAAGGGAGGCTTCCAGCATACAAATGAGAAATAATGGCTCCAAGATCAACAAAGGAACAAGGTGCATCAATAAAGGCACTACTGCACTCTTGAGAGCTGAGCCCTGATGAAAATGAGAGAACATTGGCTGCTTCAAAAAGAAAAGAGGAAGGAAAAAAATCCCTTTCTTATTCAATGATATTTCCTTGGAGAGAATCAGAGGGACAGAAAAAGCTAATTCCCAGGAGCATCCTCCTCCTCTTCCTCCTCCTCCTCCTCTGTTTATAAAGAAGATTCTTTACTCAGAAATGTGCACTTTCTGGTTAGTTTTTTCCTACTTTTCCAGTGTTCACACTTTGAAAGGGCCAGAAATTCATATTTGCACCCTCACAGAGTATTTCAGAATCAGCTCACAAACCCTATGTGGTACAAAAGCAACTACATCCAGTTAAGCTCTGACATCAGAATCAGGCCTACCCTTTCCTGGCCTGGGTTTGTAACAAGTACGAGTCCTACTCAGAATAATTCCATTGAAGTGAACAGGACTTAAATTAGATTAACACTGGATACAAGCCTAAACTGGACTCCAAGTTTTAGATCATCACTCCCATTACTTTATCGGGAGGAGTACAGCCTCAGCCAGTTTAGCATCCAGCATGTGGTGATCTGTTGTGGAACTGCTCTAAGATCTATGTTTGAAAGATTGGGAGTGACTGGGTCTCCATCAGTGGAAGGTTGTCTATTTCAGTGCAACTCAATTGCTCTCTTTTGTGGACTTTCACCAAACATCCTGCCAGCTGCTGGTAGAAAGAGGAGATGTTGTCCCATTGGTTACAGCTTCCATGGTTCTGGACAGATGCATATGTACTATGTGCAAAGCAATCCTATGGATATTTACCAAAAGTGTGTTAAAGTTTTTGTGTTAAACTTTCAGTTTTCTAAGTAGGTAAGTATACAATGACAGCCTTCTTCATAAATACAAAGGGTGCAATACCTTGCATGTTTAGAGAGGGAAAAAAGTCTTGGATTCTTAGCTGGGAATTGTGGTGCTTTTGCCTAAGTATCCAAAGTACCTTTGGAGCAACTCTGCTAGAGTTTTAATGTGTTCTTGGAGTTGTATCCAATGAATGGGACTTAAGGTAGGGTTAGCTTTCCTCATATTGTTGGACTACAACTCTAATCATCCCTGCCCTTTGGTCATACTGTCAGTAGTGGGTCAGATAAAGCACCAACTCCTCATCCCTGCATTAGGCATTCACTACACAAGATGAATTGATCGCCATGGGTTCAGAGGGATTTAGAGGATTAGGCAAAGTAGTAAGTCAGTTACCACGAAATGAGCTTGTCAGCCTCAAGAGTGATGTGCCATGGACTGCTTGGAACCAATGGGTTGGAACCAATGCTTGTCCTGCATAGAGAAGACTTGTGGAAATTAATGGGGCTTAATCTAGTCTGGACTTACTTGTGAGTAAACATGTAAATGATTGCTTTGTAAGATCAGGCAAGGCAATACAGTATAGTGGTCAGAATGACAAGCTAGGACCTGCGAGATATGGGCTCTTGTCCACTCTTGGTTATGAAGCTCACTGGGTGACTTTGGGCCAGTCACTCCCCCTCAGCCTAACCTACCTCACAGGGTTGTTGTGAGGATAAAATGGGAGGAAGAGGACTACCTGGGGTCTGATGGAGGGAAGAAGGCAGCATATTAATGCTAAACAAACAAACACGATCTATGCTAGAATAACAGACTCTGTAGTGATTTTCCTTCTAGGCAAAGCACACTTCTTTGCAAGTCAGAAGTAAAATCAAGGAGGTACATTGGCAGTTGCAAATGGCTAGAACTGAGGAGAGCCCTGGTTTGAAGCGTGGAACTGCTCCTGTCCAGCAGCTTTGTGGATTCTGCAGTAATGCTTTGGTGTGGCCACTCTGATTACTTCAGAAGAACATGGTTGTGCAATAGATCTTCTCAGATACTGATCGCGGTTATTGTCTTGGCTTGTAATTACTCTGTAGCAAGAACGTAAGACGATTCAAACCACTCTGGAAGCAATGATGAAAAAGTAAGTGTCTGTTTATAAAAATATTCACTACGTGCTTCCCAGACGGATGTCAGACTGGTCCATCTGAGGAATTTCTCTAGCAGTGGTATTATTAAGTACGCTAATATATTAATAATGATGGCCACACAATATATTAATCATCAAGCAAAGGAAACCTGTGAAGTACAAAACACCATTGTGTTACCTTCACATCCTCTGACCAAACGCTTGATTACCAGGAAAGGAAGACTGCAATTCGAAACACCAGTAAGTAAAACACCCCTGAGCAAACATCGCAGTTACTTCCGAGCAAACATTCATAGACATGCCCTGCGCGTGTCCCCAACTTCGCAGAATGTATAAAAATGCCTTTATTTCGCTTCTTATCGCGATTCCGACAAAGAAGCCCCGCACCAAAAGTAATCTTTGAAAAGGTTTTTTATTAGTATTATTTGATCGTTCCCTGTCTCTCTCTCTCTCTTAAAAAAAAAAATCCTTACATAAACAATGGCAGCTGGCTTTGCTAAAATAAACGTTTCGTGTAAAAAGGTTATTTAAAAAAGATAAAAGCAGGACGAGTAGCAAACACTCCTTAATAAATAATTCTCCTGGACCTAAAACATCACAAAGGCGAAATGAAGCGGGCATAAAACTTTGACACAACAGAGAGACCGAACTGTAGCTTTCCCCTCAGTTTTTTTCTCAGCTGCTTGCAAATGAGATTAAAATAGCGATTACAGACATGGCTGAGTCTAACATTGGTACGTTCCAATTGGCAGGAGTTGGTAGCATTTCTCTTGGGAGCCGCGTCTCCTCCATTCCAGGGCGGCTTTAAAGTGCTTGCGCCAAATTCCACCTGCAAACGACGCTGACCGTCGGCTTGGGAGAAAGGGAACGGGGAAGGCTCGCTCCCCCTAGTTACAGCACGGGGAGCAGGGGCGAGGGCGCGAGGGCGAAATGCCCCCTGCTTGGATACCCTTCCCCTCATGCTCCGCTGCCGGCTGGACTCCCCGTTTGGATAAGGATTCCGTCAGCCCCCTGTTAGCGAAAAGGCGGCAGGGCAGGGCCGTCTGGCTAGGGATGCGCCGGTCCAAGGGAATCCCAAGGAAGAAGGCAGAAGGGCGCTGGCGTGGAAGAAGGGCCACGACCCAGTCCGAGGAGTTGGGAGCAAGACCCCGGGGCTCGGTGGGACTTCGTTCCGACCAGGCACGGTACAATAGCGCTGTAATGCGTCAGTCCTAAATCCGAGCGGCGGGACTTGCTCGGATATCCATGGCAGCGGAGGCGGCAGCGGGGAGGGTGGTCCTTGAAGAAATGCAATCGGGAAGAGAGAAGGGCCAGGGCAAATCGCGCTCACGTCCCCTCACGAGAAAGCCGGTGCGTTTCACAGAAATGACCGCCCAACTCTCACCATCTAGCAAAGCTACAGTCCTTAAGACACTTATTCCAGTCTCGTGCCAGAGATGTTTGTGCGACTGATCCAGACTAAGCGGCTTGAGGACTGGAGCCTTGAAATTGTGGCTGCTCGTATCTGTTGACGGACCGTCCAAGAGAACGGCTAATTTGCAATGAAGTTCAGGTGACGTGCTTGGCATTAAACTAAATGGAACCCCATGGAGCATAATGAGAGTTTGACACACAAATGGCCAGCACAGCTTGCGACTGAAGTTAGGAACATTTACTTCCGAGTAATTGTGCTTGGGATGAAACGTTATAGTGGGACAATCGGAAAGTCATGGGTCATGTCTTCCATACTTTTTCCAGAAAAGGTCTAGCTAATTTCAGTAAATTTATTTCCAAGAAACCATAATGAGGAATTTGGTGCCAAGGCTGCAGTTCTACGCACAGACCCGGTAGTAAGTTCCGGGGAGGTCAAAGGGGCTGACTCTTGAGTAAACCCAAATAAGTTAGCACAGTACGTTTGTTTACAGCCCAATACTATGCGAGTCTACTCGAGATTAAGCGCCATTATGTCCATTACGCTTCCACCGTCCGCGTGCGCGCTCGCCCGCGCATAGGGCTGCAGCCTTAGCATTTCCGCGCGGTCCCACCGCACAGTGCGCTCGCCGTGGGAGCCTGGACGGTGGGAGAACCACGAGCCCATCCGATCAAACCCTCCTAGAATAACCTCCAGGCTCGACTCAACCTTGCCAACGATTCTGCCCAAGTTAACGCTTTTTAAAAGTAGTGCATCATTTTCATCAGGTCCATAATTTGCACTGTTATCCCGGAAGATGGACCATCTGAAACACTTTTTATTGTCGTTGTATATGTAACGGATTCCAGCGGGAAAGCAACTTACTGTTAGTAAAAAGGGAGATACTTTCGGTCCCATGATGCTCTCTAGAACACTACCGAGGGCGCAATCCTATGCGTATTTAGGTAAGGGGAAAAAGTCTACAACTCCCCGTGCTGGCTGGGGAAGGCTGGGAATGGCAGGGCCCCCCAGTTTTGGTCTAAACAAGCACAGGATTGTGCCTTAAAAGGCTGAGATGCTGGACTCGCTTATTTGCAGGCAAGGGTCCCTGCAACCAAGCATCCGAACTCATCGCGCTTTGAGGCAAGAGTGCGCAAAAGAAAAAGCGCTCCGCCGTTCTAGACCAGCGCTGCTGAAATGGAAAAGTTGCTCTGCCGTGAACGGGAGGCTGCTCGGGAGGCGCCCGAAGCCCGAAGGCTGCTGAGACGAGTCCCGCACGCGCAGCACACACCCCGTTCCCCACGTGGCCGGGACCCCGCGGCCTTCTTCCCGTCGGACGCTTCCACTAAGGAGCAGCGCTCGCTTCCCCAGCCTGCCCTCAGCCTGGTGTGGCCACGCGTCGGCCCTGTGGGCGCCGCCGCCGTCCTCGCTGCCCTGCTTCGTCGCGACGCCACGTCTAGCTGGCCTCGTCAGAGTCACTGTAGTGGGAGCGGGGCGAGAACTCCCCGTCGCTGCGGTGGGCGGGCGGGGAAGGTTTCCTCCGCTCTTGCTGCTGCTGCCCCGACGGCTGCAGGAGTTGGGTCGGCGAAGGGGCCTTTTGCGCGAACGAGGGGAAATGCAGCGGGTCCAGCTGCACCGAGAAGGCTCCTGCGGCGCCGCCACCGGACGGCTCCGCCGGGAAACGCGTCCGGCAGTGCCCCGACGCCTGGCACCTGGGCGACGGCTGCGGCACGGCCGCCCCTCCCGCCGCGGCGCACGGGGAGCGCTCGTAAGCGTGCCCGACGGGCGGCAGGGCGCCCTTGCCGCTGGGGGCGCTGTCGGCGGGCGGCGGCGCGGGGCTGTGCAGGAGCTCGGCCAGGGCGCTGATGTAGATCTGCGCCATCTGCAGCGTCTCGTACTTGGAGAGCTTCTTGTCGTTGTTGAAGGAGGGGATCACGTTGCGCAGCTGGTCGAAGGCGTGGTTCAGCCCGTGCATCCGCCGCCGCTCGCGGGCGTTGGCCGCCAGGCGCCTCTGCTTCTGCACGCCGCTGGCCTGCGCGCCGTGGCGGAGGAGAGCCGCGCCGCCCGCGCCGCCGGGGCAGGGCGCGCGGGCCCGCGGCTGCGCCTGCGCCTCGCACGGGGCGCCGTCGGCGGAGAGCGGGTGCTGCCGCGGCGGGTGCTGCAGCGCGCACGGCCGCTTGCCCGGCGCGCCGCTCAGGCCCCGGGCCCCCGCGCCGGCGCCCAGCGGCTCCGGGGCCGCTGCCTCCAGAAGCTCGTCGTCGTCGTCGTCCTCCTCCTCCTCGTCTTCCTCGTCCTCCTCCCGCTCAGCTGCTCCCGACAGCAGGTACCTGGGCGACGAGGGGACGCGGCCGGGGCAGCAGATGCTCAGCCAGGCGGAGGAGAAGGCGCTGCTCCGACCCGCCGCCGCCGCCGCGTCCTGCCCCAGCAGGAGGCTCTCCTCCAAGTGCTGCTGCGGCTGCTGCGAGCCCAAGCCGCGGCCGCCTTCGCCCCACTCGCCGGGCGCAGGGGCGGCGCGCAGGTGGCTCATCGCGGCGCCGGGCGGCCCGGGCAGCAGCGGCGGGGCTCGGGGCGCCTCCGTCTCTCCCGCCGCGCGCCCCCCGGGCTGCCCCCCCACCCACCTGCCAGCCCCGGAGAACGGCAGAGCGGACGCCCCGCGCGCTCCTGCACGGGACGACGGCAGCTCCCCGGGCGCAGCGCTCGCTCCACGCGCACGCACGGCCCCGCGCACCACCGGGCTTCTCCGGTTGCGGAGGGCGCTGCGCCCCCTTTAAAAAGCGGCACGCGCCGGGGTCCCCCACCCTCTCCACCGCCTCCCTCCGCACGCACACCCCTTCTCAGCGCCCCACCCTCCGCCTCCCGCCCTCCTCGCGCCAGTCGCGTGTCAGCGCAGCCATTGGAGCCCGCGGGGTTTGTCGCGTGCGGGCAGCCAATGGGCAAAAGAGCGAAGGCTGCGCGTTTGTTTGGGCTTTCTTCTTGCTCGCTCGCTCGCTTGCTTTCTTTCGGTCCGCACCGGCGCTGAGGGCGGGGGAGGGGGGCGGGCTGGGGCGTGGTGGCGGTGGAGGAAGAGGAGGCTAGGCAGAGAGAAAAGAAAGTTGCACAAGCCACCGGGTAGCGGGGCGCCTCCGAGAAGCCGTTCAGTTGCCCCTAAGTTAGAGGGGACGCTCCGCTGGCAGGCAGGGGGTGCACCTGCGCGCGCTCGCGCGTGCGCGGGGCCGGAGCTACCTGCCGGAGCGTGTGCGCTGGAAGCGTGCCGCGCTGCGGAACAGGCGGCGGAGGGCGCGTGCCTGGAGACAGGCCCGCGCGCGCCGGCCTCCAGGGGGCTGCGAAAGCGAGCGGGGCGCCGCGGGCTCGCACGGCGGGGAAGGGCGCCCGCGGGTGGGCGCGGCGGCGCTGGGCGCTCTGCGAGCCTGCCCGGGCGCCCGCGCCGCGCTTTGCCCCCGGGAGACCGGTCTTGGCAGGGCGCAGGGACGAGCCGAGGAGAGGCGGCGAAGTTTCGCCTCGGGGGCGGCGCGCGCCTTCCGCCCGGCGGCGGGGGGGCCGGGGGGGGGGGGGGGGGGCTGCGCGCCGCGGCGCGGCTGGCCCGAGGGGCTCTCGGCGCCCGGGAGCGTGCCGGGCAAGCGTGCGCAGCGCCTCTGCCGGGGCCGGCCGTGGGGCGCGCGGTCGGGGCCGCGGCGCGTGCGGGAAACGGAGCGGCCCCCGGGGACGAAATGGAGCTCGCTCGCTCGCTCGCTCGCTCGCGGGCACCTGTGGGGCCGGCCGGAAGGAGCGCTGAAGCGCGCTCTCGGCCGCGGAGGCAGCCGCGCGGGGCCCGGGCAAGGCCGCAGCCAGCCAGCCAGCCGCGGGGGGCTGAGCGCCCACCGCTCCGGTGGATCGCGGAGCTCGCTGGCTGCGGCCCTCTAGTAGTTTCCTGTGCACGAGCAGACGAAGGATTCATCGATTATGTTGATACGCCGCCTTTTCTTCTTCTTCAAGGAGCTCGAGCTGGCTGTCATACTCCTCCTCACGATCTTATCCTCACAGCAGCCCTGTGAGGTAAGCTAGGCTGAGAGTTTGTGACTGGCCAGAAGTTCAACCAGTGAGTTTTGTGGCCAAGTGGGAAGTAGATCCCCTGGATCCCAGCACAGCACTCCAACCACTACACTGCATGCACTGGGTCTCTTAGGATTTGCTTCCTAAAGTTGCCATCGGCTGCATAGTTACTTCTGAGTAAACGTGCTCAGGCACTTAGTGTAGTATTACAACTGCCTGCATTGTGCCATTACACCTTTTCAGACCGTTGTAGGCTCATGCACCTAGTCCCTTACAAGGTCTGCTAAATACGAAAATAAACTTATTAATCTGGAAGAATAATCGGGACATCAAGTATGCCAAATGACAACTGACTTGCTTTCTCTCTGTGTGTGACTGGGACAAAAGATAAATTCTGAACTCATAATGGAAATCCAAATCTGAACCTATAATGGAAATCTTACATTTATTTGCAAGTAGAATCAGAAGAGTTAAAATAATTAATCCCATTATTTTTGCCTGCTGGGGAGTAGATGTGTTATTAAGATGTATCCCCAAGAGAGAAGCCGATCTAAGCACACATATGGGAGTAAACCCAATTGAATGCATTGTGGAACTTATTTCCTAGTATGCCTGCATAGAACTGAACTGCACAACTGTCTGTCTTCTCTGCTGGCACACATTCTTATCAGTTACATGGCTTTGCTTTAATATGAACATCATGTTTCCAGGCTTCACCATAGGCACAGTCTTATGCATGTTTAGGCAGAAAAAAGTCTACAGTTCCCAGCATGCCCCAGCCAGCATGCTGGGAATTATAGGCCTATTTTTCTGTTGAAACATGCAGAAGGTAGAGTTTCCATAAAATGACGCTTTCCCTTTCCTCGCTTTGGCTTTGGTAAATAGTACTTAGTCATACAGCTACTAACTTTAGATCTGAAAGTCTCAAACTGAATGCAAAAGGAGGTGGCTTCAGTCACACATCTTGCTTGTGTGAATGAAGCACAGAAGGAGCAAAGTAATGCCCCCTTTTTAGCAATGATTTATATTTTCATCTCCTTATGGCATCCAGAGCTAGGTCACTCCATCCAAGCCAATCAGTCCCACAGAAATCAGTGGAAGTGGTAGGTGCACTGCTCAGCCAGAATATCTCTGGGTTGTTCACCCTATCTGAATTATGAAGAGAATGAAAACCTGGTATGTTGGTGCAATAGGGTAGAAGTAAGAATGCGCAGGGGCAGAAAGAACAAATAAAGCAGGGCATGGAGAAATGGGAATGTTCCCTAACGTATTTGCATGGTAAGGTTACACTACTGGGTGGCATAGCCTGGAGTACAAGCATTTTCTCCACCTTAAAACAACCAAGCAATCACTTAAAATGATAATCCAAATTCCGGGTGAACCTGTATTTTTTGCAATCTGCATAAATTAGGGAGAGGAAGACCATGTTTAATATTTCAGTTTCTGTAGTTGATTTAGAAATAACTTTCTTTTCATCAAGGTTTTGGCCAGCCACTAAGAGGACAAAGAAGTCGACCATGAGCACCTTCTTGGTGGCCCTCAAATTATGCAATAGCCCCTCCCCCAATGGGTCCCACCTGGCATGAACATTATTATTTTGGGGACCAGATTCAGACCATTTCCTTTAAGGCTTTTGGCAGGTCTTGATATTTTAATAGGTTCTTGCCCTTTTTAAAAACAGATTTGTGTGTGTGTTTCAGTGTGACGTATGTTTAATGTGTGTGTGTGTATGGTTTTAATAATAATGTATTTTTAAAGTTTTCATATTTGTAAACCACTCAGAGAGCTTCCTCCTTCATGGATCACTGCCTTGTCGTGGTGAAGGCGCTTGCGTAGCTCAATGAAGCTATGAGCTATGCCGTGCAGGGTCACCCAAGACGGACAGGTCATAGCAGAGAGCTCTGATAAAACGTGATCCCCTGGAGAAGGAAATGGCAACCCACTCCAGCATCTTTGCCATGAAAACCCCATGGACCGTACCAAAAGGCAAAAAGATATGACGCCGGAAGATGAGCCCCTCAGGTCCGAAGGTGTCCAATATGCTACTGGGGAAGAGCAGAGGGCTAGTATTAGTAGCACCAAAAAGAATGAAGCGACTGGGTCAAAGCCGAAAGAACACTCATTTGCAGATGTATCTGGTGGTGAAAGGAGAGTCCAATGCTGCAAAGATCTATACTCCATAGGAGTCTAGAATGTAAGATCCATGAATCAAGGCAAGCTGGATGTGGTCAAACGAGATGACAAGAGTCAAGGCTATGGTTTTCCCAGTTGCAATATATGGCTATGAAAGCTGGACCATAAGGAAGGCTGAGCGCCGAAGAACTGAGGCCTTTGAATTGTGCTGGTGGAGACTCCTGCGAGTCCCTTGGACTGCAAGGTGTCAAACTGCTCAGTCCTAGAGGAGATCAAACCTGACTGATCTTTAGAAGGCCAGATGAAGATGAAACTCAAGATGAAACTTGAAGATGAAACTCAAATTCTTTGGCCACCTAATGAGAAGGAAGGACTCCCTGGAGAAGAGCCTAATGCTGGGAACAATAGATGGCAAAAGAAGAAGGGGGCGGCAGAGAATGAGGTGGCTAGATGGAGTCACTGAAGCAGTTGGTGTGAGCTTAAGTGGACTCCAGGGGATGGTGGAGGACAGGAAGGCCTGGAGGAATGTTGTCCATAGGGTTGCAATGGGTCAGACACGACTTCGCGACTAACAACAACAACAACAGAGAGCTTCAGCTACTGGGCAGTATGGAAGTTGAATGAATGAATGAATGAATGAATGGCATTAAAGCCCTATTCCAGACCTCTGGGAAAGGTATCAGCAACTTCAGGAGCAATATTCAGAACCTTGAGGCAACTGGGGGTAGCTTGCTTACATGGAGCTTGTGAATTTCCAGATAAATCTGGCTGCCTGCTTAACAGTGCTGGGCTAGTGATGAGTGGACTTACCTTGGCTTGATTCAGAAGTGGTTCAATAATTAAAACACACCAACACACCACAGACTGTCTTGGTGAGGGAAGACTGTCTTGGTGAGGGAGACGGAGTTGTGTTCAGAAAAAAATAAAACAATTCCCCCTCAGTTTTTTTTAAAGCTTGGCCCTAGTTCCTAAGAGTAGATGGCTGTTGATGGTGCAGCACACACATATTGTAATGTATTGCTTGTGAAGTCTCCAGTATTAGTTAACGGTGGAGATTCATCCAGAAATTCAGCTGCTCTTGCCCCTACCTTCCAATACAAGCACTTCCAGGAAAAAAATGCAAGAATATGAGAATGGGTTCATCCTACAAGAAGGTGTGTGTTTGGATAGTCTAATCATGTAGCTCACAGCAACCAGTGAGCATCTCAATGTAAGAAATGTTCTCATGAAAGAACATTTGCTCTTCTTACAAATCCACTAGTTTGCTAAATTCTGTGTCAGCTAGAAACTTGTTTTACATCCTGAGCTGGAACTGAGCATTTTGGCTGCATGGTGCTTGATGCGGAATATTTATTTATTAGATTTATATCCCACCCTTTCCTTTTTCAAGAACTCAGAGTTGCTTACATCATTCTCCTCCTCCTGCTCTCAATCTTATCCCCAGAACTAGCTGAGCTGATAGTGTGTGACTGGCCCAAAGTCACCCAGTTGGCTCCATGGTTGAGTGGGGACTAGAACCAAGATCACCTGAATCCAAGTCCTGCAGTCTTAACTACTATACCTCACTGGCTCTCCCGGGGAATACTCATATTCGTGTTCTGTACCTAGTGATAATAAAGTCCAGGGACATCGCAATCAGTCATCTCCATGTGTGCCAGTTTGATGTTACTGCCTCTCAGTCTTACCTACCTCAAAGGGTTTTTGTTGTGGAGATAAAATAGGTTTATGGTCATCCTATGCAGGGCAGGAAGTCTAATGGAGACAATCTTTGTCTTCTTGTTCTGCCTTTCACTTCTTGTTAGGTATGCCTGTCTTGTGAAGGTAGTTCAGAGGAGGCTCTCAGACACGCATATCCTGGACTCTCCAGTCTCTTCCCTGTGTTGCCCACTGCAATGCCTCCCATTCCCCTTCTCCAAGGCCCTTGAGGGCAGTCAACTTGGCTCTTTTAATGCCATCTGCAAGGGGAAGCAGGTCAATGGCTGATTGCCCCTTGTGAAGTTGAAGCAGTGTCTCCAACAGCAAGCCAAGAATCTGAATTGTTCTGTGGCCCCACAGATACTGATTTGGAGCCAGAGGATTGTCCCACCACCACCACTTCTCTCCCACTTGAGCTCAGAACTTATAGGAATGATATATAACTCAACTTTCAACAAATCCATTTTTCATAGTATCCATTGTTCTAGGCAATAAATGGTATTGCAAGAAAATGACCCAGAATGCCAACCTCTGAGCTATTGAAGCCAACCAAAGTTATGTGTCATATTGGACACTGTGAGCCTCACAACCTAACAAAATTAACATTAGGACACTTAGTTTGAGTTGACAATATTAGTATGGAAGAACAGTTTCACCTCTTTCCCTGGTGAAATAAGAAAACAAACCAAGGAATTGGTAGCATCTGGATTGTTCCTTTCAAGGTGAGGGCTGGGATCATTGACAGAAAAATTGGGTTTCATTCTTTGCCACAATATAAACCTGGAACATGTGGAACTCTATAGATAAAACACATCATCATCATCATATTATGGTGGTATACATGAAACCTTGTATTCTATACATTATGTCCTGCCTTCTTTCCCCTCCCGGAAACTCAAGGAAGGTTACATCATTCTCCTCCTGCTGCTCTCAATCTAATCCTCAAAACAACAACCCTGTGAGGTAGGTTAGCTGAGAGTCTGTGACTGGTGCAAAGTCACCCAGTTGGCTCCATGGCTGACTGGGGACTACAATCCAGATTGCCCAAATCCCAGTCCTTTGCACCACACGGGCTCTCAAAAACATTACTGTGAATGCTTACTTGCCTTGCATGGTCAAGTCCCATTGGTGATAAACTATTGCAATGCAACACTGATTAAAAAAGAAAGAGGGTCTGATTGCCCAACTATAGTTAATGGCTTTGTCCTGAATGGAAGAAGATCTTTCTTGCCAGATTAAAAAAGCTTCTTGAAACTATAGAAGAACAATTGTCAATGAGAAAGTTCACTAGTTTGCAGATGAGGAGGTTTGGTGCAGGTTAGTACATCTTTAGCACTGGCCCATTTGCAAGTAATGAAACAACTGAAGCCAAATAACGCGGATGAACAATAGGAGAAGCTTTGCCTACTGCTCTGTTTCAAGTCTGCCTAGCTAAAAGGTGACAGCCTTAGTACCAGAATTCTAGCTGGCCTGGTTGCTTGTTTGCAGAACCTGAATATCTCCTATCCTATTTCAGCTACGATAACACCAACCTATTTTATATTATAATATAAAACATTATATTATATAATTGTTATATAATATAACATAATTGTTCTAAAATATAATTGAACATTATAATTGTTCTAAAACATAATATAAATGTTAAGTAAATGCAAAGTGCTTTTACTTTGAACCCTTATGGATCAAAGCCATCGATGCCTTTGGTCTGGGATCTTTGAAGGACCACATGATCCTATATGAATGTGCCTCTGTTAAGATCTTCATTGGAGTCAAGGTTCTGGGTGCCCCTACCTCCAGAGATCAAATGAATAGTTACCAGAGAAAGGGCCTTCCTGGTGGTGATGCCCAAACTCTGTCTCTGTAAGCATTGACTTTGTTTGTATTTAGCTGCCAGATAAAATCTGAGACTTCTCTGGGTAAATAAAAGAACGTAAGAAAAGCCATGTCAGATTAGACCAAGGGCCCATCTAGTCCAGCACTCATGGTGGCAAACCAGCTGCCCATAGGATCCAAGACCTCCTCCTGCCCAAGCTCTTCAGCAACTGGTGTATGCAGGCAGGCCACCTCTGGGAAAGAGGAAGCACATGGCCCTCAAGGCTAGTAGCCACTGATAGCCTCTCCTTCATCAGTTTGCCCAATCCCCTTTTAAAGACATCCATATTGGTGGCTGTCACTACATCCCAGGGCAGTGAATCACATGGTTTAACTACTGTATAAGCTGCGTGAAGAAGTACTTCCTGTGATCTGTCCTAAACCTGCGGTCACAGCAAATCCGCGGGGATGACTGTAGATTCAAGTGTTATGGGAGAGGGGGAAAATGTCTCCCTCTCTATTTCTCCATACTGTGCATTATGTTAAACACCTCTATTATGTTTCCGCTTACTTAGATATGGTTAAATAAAGAATGCACATAATAAAAATATTCTTCCACTTGTCTTCCTTTTATGGAGAAATTTGTATAATTCTGAAATATATTTTAAAAACCAATTGCATAACTATTTTTTATACAAATGGTCATTCTCAGTACCTTTTGACATGTTGAACTTGACTAGTGGACGCTTGTAATAGAGCTCTTGGTTTTTTCCACATGTGCTGCTGCTGCTGCTGCTGTAAATGCCATGAACTGTACTCTTCTTTTAATCTTACTGACTGTATCAGAATTTCGGTTTGTGTTTCAATCAAAATTGTTTAGCACTACCAGATTAGGATCAAACTGTAAAGATGCAAATAGCCTAGGAATGAGAGAGAGGAATTCCATCAGGTTTTGAAAAAAGACAAACCTGACAGTTGATGCTTATACCAAAAAAAAAAAAAAAAAAGTGTTCTCTCTCTCTCTCTCTCTCTCTCTCTCTCTCTCACTCACTCATCAGCCTGATGTATTGTCTGATTAATCAGCAGTTGGATTTCATTTGTTCTAGTGCATGCAAGGTAATGGTTATGAACCACTTTATTCCAAGTAAACTTGAGTTATGAATCCTATTGTAAGAACATTTAAGTTATGACATTGCTTTCAATTCAACATTCAAAGCTCTTATCTATATTACTTTTATGAAGTGGTTTTAACATTGTGAGAGTTGTTTAAATAGGACGAAGCTATGCAAACTGTTTATATATCTCCTGCTTTTGGACTCTTGTCCCTAACTCAAATGAGAATTTGCTTGACTCTTACCCTAATTCTAAACATGTTTAAACTTAGAAAAATATCTTTGCTTCTCATGCAAGAGACTCAAGTAAATATGTTTAGGGTCAGGATGCATACAGTAAGAAACTGAACAGGACAAGCTCTTTATGTGTGCGTGTTTCTGATTTGTTTTTTTCTCTTGCCTTGTTGATTCTCCATTTACCTATATTCTGTACAAAATTTATTTTGAAGCCTTCAAACATTCTTGCTATTATACAGTGACTGTTTCTGAGCAGTATGCGTATATTTCCGATTCCTGTGAAGTTCTCTCTGCAGCAGGGCGTACCCTGAATCACATCAAAAGAACCAAGTCCAACAAAAGAGAAAAGAAACTCAAGTAGGCTTGAACATACAAAGAGAGCTAGTAAAAGAAAAGAGCCAGGCGATGCTGAATGCCAAATGAATTCAGCCAACCCCAGGAGTTCTGCAACACTTACATTTATCTTATTCTGGGAGAGCAAAACTAAACCAGCTCGACGCAAGCCACCTACTGCCTTTGACTTTGACTCTGGGCATGCATGTTTTGTGGCATGGATATATATGTATGTAGAGAAGGTAAGGAGTGTTAATAAAGTACTAGATTTACTCCAGGGGAAGATGGTAATAAAAGCAGCCAGTGGGATAAAAAAGATAAACTGATCTATATGTCAGTTAAGTCGTGAGTATTTGGATGCAAGTTTCCCTCCCCCTCCTGTCACTGATGTTAGTAGAACTGTCATTGCGGTCCTAATGGCATTTAGACTGCAGGCCTCAGATAATTTATTTTGTACTCTTTTTAAATTAAATTGGATGAAATAAAAACTAAATTCCCTCTAGGATCACATCCTGGCACCCTGATCTTAATGCTACTGGTAAAGGCAACACTGATGTCAATGAATCTAACTTCTAACCGGTTTATGGCAAACAGTGTTATTCCATTACAGCCCTTTGAAAAGGTGAGAAGCAAGGTCCATGGTATGGAATTTCAAGTGCAGAGATGAAATTCTTAACTTATTATATACAATAAATTGCTATTAGTGCTTCTTTTTTTGAACCAGTAGAAAATGTCAGCCCATTGCTTTTACTGTGGAGAGTTTATTAGTGTTTTTTTTTCTTGGAGTGTATTATCTCAAAGTGTGCCATGGTGGTGGAGTGGTAAGAATGCTGGACTGTGAAATGTGGATTCTAGTCCCTATGCAGCTGTAGAACTCATTAGGTGAATCTGGGCTAATCACTGAAACTCAGTCCAACCCACCTCACAGGGTTATTGTGAGGATAAAATGGAGAGGAGGAGGAACATGTAAGCCACCTTCAGTTCCTTGAAAGAGGAATAAAGGCGGGATACAAATGTAATGAAGAACAATCTAGCTAGCTTTTAATTTGCTCATAGGTTAAACCATTATGTACCCAATTCTAATGAATATTATGGCACTTCTGTTTTATTTTTCACATTTCAGTCAAAACTACATGCAATAATGGTGATGTTGCAGAAAGAGTCTTACACGGCTTCTCTAATTGCTGCTTCATGCTAGGTGAATCAAGTGAAGTAATTTTATTTTGTTACACATGTCAGTTTTGCTTTTGTATCCTATTACTAAATTGCAACTCATTTTGCTCCTGCATGCCATTACTGAGCAATCCTGCAAACTTACTCCAGTATCCCAGCCGTTGCATATGTGATGCAAATTATTCCTCAAGTCGTACACAGTGGCCAGTCACTGTTCTATCAAATTAGCAATGGTTGGAATGTAGCTTAGGCACTGATTCATTGGTTGCTGTAGTGTGATGTCATAAAGATTTCTGAAATTGCTGGGATCAAGCCAACTGTACCTGCTAATAAATGCAAGGCAGTGTCATCACCATTTATCCGAGCCTCTTTTACTAATGTTTTCATTAAAGTATAAGGGGCCATTTTTTGGCTAATATTAGAGTCTGGTGGTAGAGTTTGTGGAATTTTTAGGCCCCTACTCCACCTTTTCCCCATAATTTCTACACTGTCTTTGGTGCAGCATTGGTGCAGCATTGTGATTGTGATTGTTACACTGTATTTATACCCTGTCTCTCTCTTCCTCTTGCAAGTAACTGAAGGCAGCTTACAAAGTTCTCCTCGTCTCTATTTTATCTCCCTGCACAGGATGACCTTTGAGTTTGGAGTTGTACAGTCACTGAAGGCTGAACCCATAGGATTGCACTTTTAATTTGCTGCTGCTGAAATTTTTTTAAAAAGTGCTTTGGAATCTTTAGGACTATCACATTCATTTTGGTAGAAACATTTACAGATAAGTGTATACTGTATTCACAGATAAGTATACACTTACACTACTTTGGATTATCCTGAGCTGAAGGTATATATACCCATGTTGCATGTGTGTAACAAACAGTGAGGTCTGAGGGAAATGCAATGTATAAAGTACATAGTGTGTCAATTACATTTTTAACAATGGAGGCAGTAACACAGATATACCGACACTGGGTAAATGAATTAATATATGTAGTATGAGCAAACCAACCAAACTTTGAATCTTTTGATGTTAATTCTGTAGTTTCTTATTCCATTCTACATTTGAAGTTTTGTTCAAGAATGGCAATTTTAAGGCCACTGGTAGTGTCTTTGGAGGCTGATCTGTTCTCCCACAGCTTTCTGATGAACGGTTTGCAGCCATTTATGCTTTTGCATATAGACATACAGACTGGCCTGCTTGTCCTGTGTAGAATGCAGAAGGACATTGCTAGAAGATTGACAGCAGGCATCACAGCAGAAGATCAGCAGATGACTAAAACTCCTGATGTTGTAAATAACATCCCTAGGCTGCACAGTCTGGTCCCTGTGTCATGTGGTTACTACTTGTGAGTAGCTATTTTAGGTTGGGGCCTGCATATAAGCAAGGACAGACCTACCACTCAAGACTTGCAAGACAGAAGTGTTGTTCTCCAAAATGGGGATTTAGGTCATTAATGAGACTTTGTTTAATGGAAGCTATAAACTAAGCTTCTAACTGGTGATCTGTAATTTTCTTTTTTAGGTCTATCTTGTAGTAAAGTGTTTCTGGAAATCAGTCTGGCCTTGTTGATATGCTTCTTCCCCACTCCAGTTCACTGGATGGATACTGAATGCTGGGAAATGCCTGCAATAAATCCTCAAGTTTTGAGTCTCTAATCAGTGATACTTACTCTGAATAGGTAGTTTTCTGGCTGGATCTGGCTGCGGACAATGGCTTTTGTGGTGTATTCTGGGTGGACACATGCCAGTCGTTGCAGCCATTAGTTGCTTTTCAGTATTGGGTGATGTTTATATATCCATTATGTCTTTGCAGTGCTGCATCCAGAGAGTGAAACTTTCATGTGGACTGGTCTCTATGTTGGTGGGATAAGAGTTATTAGGTCCTGATGAATATTCTCAATGGTCTTATGTGCATGAATCTAGAAGATACAGGTGTTATCACTGCTTTTCAAGTGAAAGAGTGTTTTCCAAGGCAGGAAGTTCAGAAAGTCTCAACTTAGATCAGTCAACTTAGGTCAGCTTAGGAAATGTTGGGCTACTACCCATGACAATGCCACTGGTTTGAAGATGAACTTCATAACTATGGCTAAGTATGAAATGGCAAAGATTGATAACTAGATAGCTAGACATATTACCCCAATGGGGTAATATTCCTGTATGTTTGTTTTCTATTTTTTATGTGGCATGTTGATTGATTGATTGATTGATTGATTTATATCCTGCCTTTTTCCTACAAAGGGCTCAAGGCAGCTTACATCATTCTCCTCCTCCATCTTATCCCCACAACAACAACCCTGTGAAGTAGGTAGGGCTGAGAGTCTGTGACTGGCCCAAAGTCACCCAGTTGGCTCCATGGCTGAGCGGGGACTAGAACCCGGATCGCCTGAGTCCCAGTCCTGTGCTCTTAACCACTACACCACACTGGCTCTCATATGTTGATATAAAGGTCTCAAATGTCCTGGTAGCTAGCATGGTATTCTTCTGGAGACTGTCAATTGATTGTATCATTCTCAGGAACTCCTAAAAACTTTTGATGCAAGTTTTTATGATGTGACAATGGAGTCCATATAACCAGATACTCCAGTGTGATGGTGCCATCGCCCTAAACTATGGAGTGCTCAGGATTGCCCTATTTGTATAAATAAATATTTGAATATAGATTTTGGGAAATATGGTTCCTTACTGTATCATTCTGTAGATCAAATCAAGCCAGACCTTTCTGTAGAAGCAAAAACTGAGGATGTCATACTTTGAACACATGAGAGGGCAAGACCCACTGAAAGAGAAAATCATGTTAGGGAAGTCAAAGACAGAAAACAAAAGTCACACCCAAATATAAGATGGACTGATTCCATGAAGGAGGCCACATCCTTGAACTTGGAATTGCTGAACAGAAGTGTCATGCACAGGATGTTTTGGAGGGCTTTCATTTATCAAGTCACCATAATTTGGAGAAGACTTGATGGAACACAGCAAGTGTATTATTCCTGCTGAGTTCAACACTGGAGCAGATAAGTTAGCATTCTGTGATGTTTTCCTGCAAAGAACAAATGATGGGTTTTGGGTGGGAATGCTTTTCTGTGGGAATGTAGAATCCTAGTCCGAAGGTTATTTTTTTTTTTTCTAGTCTAACCCCCTGCACAGTGCAAGATATCTAATACAGGATGCAACAACGGCATACGCTGACAAAAGTCCACCTGTGCTAGAAACAGTCTGCTTCACCGCCAAATAGCAATTACAATTAGGATGTTTTTCACGACATTAGCTAAAATCTGCATCTCTGCACTAGTCTGAGTTCTGTTTTCTGGCTGTTTCCTCTAAGTTTCCCATCTAGCCCAGCGCAACTTGTTTTAAGTCTTAAAATATGCTTTCCTTGTGGATAGCACAGTAGCATTTAAAAAGGAAACATTGTATTCCTAAAATGCTGTTCACACCTGTATTTAATACTTACCAGCATATTTATGAAACAACAACATCAAATGTGTATTCAGATTGCATTTCAGTTTTATTAACCCCTGTGAAAGGGTTAATTGAAGCATAATTCTGGAAGGGTTTTAATTCTAAAATACAATTCTTAAATATTTCTAATATACTAACTGGGATCCCCCTTCCATTTTTGTATCCTTTTTATTTAGGCCACAATCCAATATGTCCCTACTAGAAAGTAGTACTTGCACTCAGAAGCAAGTTCCACCCATTTCTGTATAAGTACATATAAGATTATTGCATTGGATGCAATGGATCATATCTAAGTAAAGAACCATAGGACTGCAGAGTTATAAAGAGATGATAGTCCCTGACCATGTATGACACAACGAATTTATTAAAGTATTTTAGGACACTTAAATAAACAACACAGGACACTTGGAGGACAGCCATCTCCAACCAAGAGGCCTCCAAGCAGTCATGCTGGCTTAGAATGATAGGAACTGCAGTCCAACAGATCTATAGGACATCAAGTTGGGAGAATGTTGCCTTGATGTTTAAAAGGAACCTATTTCTGCCAGTAATTTATTACACTTCTGTACTGCTGAATAGTCAAACCTCTCCAGGTGGCTCACAATTAAAATAACAACATACCACATAAAACACAATATAAACGTTTAAAATACCAGCATATAATAGAAGTATAAGCAGAAATAAAACCTAGCAGCAACACAATTA
Source organism: Varanus komodoensis (assembly GCF_004798865.1). Lineage (NCBI taxonomy): Eukaryota > Metazoa > Chordata > Lepidosauria > Squamata > Varanidae > Varanus > Varanus komodoensis. The sequence goes on along the minus strand of NW_025335568.1, from coordinate 16,480,489 downwards.
AAATACAGGAATATAGTCCACACAACAGAGACTGAAAGAGTAGAATGACTGGGCAAGTCAAGTCTGCACCAGGCACTGAAAAAAGCAAGCCTCTCTGCAAAGATCATTCCACAACCAGGGTGCCACAATAGAAAAGGCCCCGTTTCTAGCAGCTACCACCTGCTTTGGCGAAGAGAGGGGCACCAAGGGAAGGACTGCTAAGGACAGTCTTAGGGTCCAGGCATCTACATACAGGGGAGGAGATCCTTCACCTATTTTGGTTCCAAGCCATTTAGGACCAAAATTGGGCCTGACTATGGCCCAGCAGCCAGTGTAAACAGAACAAATATTGTTCTTTTGTGATATGTTCACACAGGGGCCAGCCGAAGTTTTCTAAGGTACTGCATGCAGAAGGCTCTGCAGTAATGCAGACAAGGGACGAGGCCAGCTGCGGGGCCAACGTTATCCCTGCTGTTCCGAAATTCTCATGCGCGAGGAAGAAACTGCGATGGCGAGCATAGCTTGGGACTGAACGAGTGGAGGAGGCGGGCCAGGGATGCCGGAACAAACCCTTGGCCACTCACTCTTTATTGTCCTGATGGCCTTCCTCTTCTTCCCCTGCTTGCTACTATTTTACGAGCGCAGGAGAGGAGAACCTGCCCGCCTTCATGGGGAGGCAGGAGGCGCCCTCGGGTCGGGCAAAGCGCCCGGCCGGTTGTTGAGGGAAACCGCGCGCCGCCTCCGCGCCCACGCCGCGCGGGAGCCGGAGCGCCGGGCCATGGCGCCGGGGAGCGCCGAGCCGCTTCGCCTGCCGCCCCCTCGGGTGGGTTTTTTGTGTCGCGGGGTTGTCCCCTGTGCAAACAACAGGTTGAATATTGTAGGTGCAGGTTATTAAAATGTCGCGCGGACAATGGCGGTCTGTGTCCCATTCGCCACGCTTGGCTTCCTCTTTGGAAAAGGGCGCGCACCATGGGACGCGAGGTTGGCTTCCAGCGCGAGGCAGTCTGCATAGCGGCCGCGCCGGCCCGGTCGCCCTGGAAATCACGCCGCGCGGAGGCGGCCGGGCAGGCGGGCGGGGAGCGCCGGCCGCGGCGGAGGGAGACGGTGCGTCCTCGCCGGCCCATTGCCCAGGCTCTGCGTGCAATTTTCATGGAAATACCCTGGCCCTGTTCCTGGGAGCTTTTCTGGATAGGTCCCTCTTTCAGGAACTCTGCCATTGCGAAGCAGAAAGCTCATTAGGCGCACGAGGCTGGCCCTTTCCCTGCATTATTTTGAAGATGGTCTTGCTTCTCCGGATCAATAGTCCTTTGCTCGCGCGTCAGGTTTACCCCGATCCCGGAAAGCTATAAGCAGGCCCACTGAGCACTGTGCAGGTAGCTTAGGGGGAAAGCAAAGCGCATGCTGGACCTAACCAGTACGAATAATTAAAGAAGGCAAGTCGTTTCGCAGAATCCAGAATAACGCTGAGCCTGCGGTTGTGTGTGCCAATGGTTTCCTTCGGAGGTTTTCTGTACTCACTGCTTGCTTGAGAAAATCCCCCAAGAGGAAAATGAATAACGGGATTGTCGTAAGAGCTAGGAAAGCCCAGCCTCCCCCACCTTTCCATGCCATCTTTAAGGATTAAAAATGTGAGGCGTGGCTATAATTGCTTGAGGTCCTGCCTCTTTTGCTTCGCCAGCACATGAATGGCCGGGCTGAATTTTCGAGGTTCAGAGGTGGCAACCCTATGAACCCGCCTGCTTATAGACCCTACTGATTTCCATGCATCTTGCATCCTGTGGAAGGGCACTTGCAGAACCACAGAAAAAGGAAAGGAAAAGGAAAAGCGGCAGAAGGAGAAGGAATAGTTGCATTGCCCCAGTGCACTTGAGCTGGTGATTCTAAAAGACAGCACTATCCACCTCTTCAATCATCTTGCCAAATGACCTTGTCTTAATGCAAAGTACCTTGTTGGTCTTGGTTGCCGTGGTGGCTATTTAGCGGTTTTATCCAGGACAGAATTTCCAGTCACAGCTATGAAACACAACCTTCTGAATTTCCAGCATCTGTAAACAATGTTGTGTGGTGGTTGAGTGAGAGTCTGGGACTCAGGTGGTCTGGGTTCTAGTCCCCACTCAGCCAAGGAGCCAAATGAGTCACAGACAGTCAGTCCAACCTACCTCACAGGGTTGTTGGGGGGATAAGAGTGAGACCAGGAGAAGAATGATGTAAGCTGCTTTGAATTCTGTTTAAAAAAAGGTGGGATATAAATCGAATAAATAAATACCATTTTATGCTTTGTGTGTTTACATGCACAGAGAGACTTGTTTCAAAAAGAAGTTCCTGTGAACATTTGCGGAGTACTTGCTTATTTATTTATTTATTTATTTATTTATTTATTTAAAACATTTCTATGCTGCCCCCATCGCAACAAAGCCTCAGGGCTATAGTTAAATAACTATAGTTACATATCTGGGATCACAGAAGTAGGTTTTAATGTGTCTATCAGACTAAAGTGTCATAAAGTCCAGTATCTTTCTTTTGCTACAGACCACGAACTCAACAGTTCTCTTCTGTGGTTACCCCTGCCCTGCAACAGCAATTCATGCTGTTGTTTTTAATGTGCTGTCAAGTCATCGCCATTTCATTCATTCTGTTTCTGAAAATGGAGGTTTGATTTAACCATGGCAACTAATAGCTAACTATAGACCTATTCTGTAGGAATTTGTGCCTTCAAAACCATACCTTTCAGGTAAACTGTTTTGAACCTTGGACTCTTCCTTTTACAAAGTAAAAGAATGGGTTTTAGCAAACTGGATGATTACTGTGGAGTGAGTTGCAAAGGTAGAACAACAGCTAGAGCAAATCAGCCTTTCTCAGCATCTTTTAAATGCACTTAATTTAAAACTGTCTGAAGTTTGAATTTGGCCTTCAGCCAAAAAGATTAAGGTTGCAGCCTGATGCCCACTTGCTACTGAACATGGAGTAAGTCACTCACTTCTGAGCAGACATGCTTAGGATTACTGTGTAGGTGTGCTGCATGGACTCCTCTCTTCAAGCAGGAGTGATCACTCTGCAACACTGGACCTACATTCATGTGCCCTTAGGGCTACACCTGAGCTCAGCATCTTACAAATATTCAATGGCAACTGACGCCTACTGCCACCGCATCTTACCTGGATGGCCAGTGGTACAGTTCTTTCTGCACCAGCTGCAAGGGGACAGGGTAGGGTCGCAGCCTCAGAGTCTGACCAAAGAATCCAGTGGTCTCCAAGATAATGTTGGTAGGCCAAAGGGTTGCTCCTTTAATTTCTAAACTCCTTTGTAAGTAGTCAGTTCAGATCTCAAAAGTTCTTCCTCTGGCAACTACACCTGCGATTCCCTCTTATACTCAGCTAGTAAAGGTGCAGGACCTTTATCCCAGCTGGCCACCCTAGTGTAGATATAAAGTGGGGTATAAATTTGTAGCCTTACCTGGGAGTATCTAGAAGCATGTCCTGCTGTGGGACCCCAGTGCGACTTCTGCTTGAGTAATTACAGGATTAGGCTTTTCTAGAGGTTTCCACATCTCTGCACAGAAGTTGCATTGATCTGTGTAGGAAATTAGGCTATAGATATTATTACAATTTTTTAGAACTTATTATAATTCATGTCCATATAAGCTACATTCTGGAGCTTTGTCTTCACCTTGTTTGACTTTCTGCTTGCAAGAATCTGCCTAAATCCAAAGCACATTGTTAACTCCCTGCCTCAATCCTCCAGCCAGCTGCCACAAAGGACACTGGGATAGTTGCAGAGCTGTTTCCCTCTCCCAGCTTTGATCACTACTCTTTTTCATTTGCTGCCAGTAGAAAAAGGACCCTGAAAAAAGCACAATTGGGGTTATTTTTCAAAAGTAGTATTTTGTCTCACGAACACCGAGCATTTAAAAAAAGATTAATTTTTGGTCAAATTTGGAAGGATGATATCTGTGATCTTGCCTGCTCAATTTTCTCGTCTGTTTTAGTGTGAAAAGGTGGGCAAATAAAGACTGCTTACAGGTTAACATGTGCACAGTTGCCACGCTCCAAGTGCCTTGCCATCAGTAGAAAGGTACCAGTGAAGGGCCAAAAGCAGCAAATCTAGCAAATCGAAAGTGGAGAGCAATGTCACCCCTTTATCAAAGTAATCGTCTTGATCTTAAGAGCTGATCTGCCACTTCCCAGTGCCCTTCACTCTTTCAACTCTCTTTCTCTTCCTCCCTTCCTCCCATCACACCATGCACCTTTTCCTGCAAGGAACACCAGGTGTGTTACACATTCTCCTTTCCATGTTATCCTCACAAAAACCCTGTCAGGTTGGTTAAGGTGAGCGTCAGCGACTCTTCAAAGTCACCCAGTGAGGTTAAGGGCCAAGTGGGGAATAGACACTGGATCTCTCGGGCCCCTCGTCTGACATTCTGACCACTATGTCACAATGCCTGAGATAGTAACTCTGTCCTCTTTACACACTCATTTGTGGACTGCTTAATGCTACCGTTAAGGTATTTATCTGACAGTTTAAAAAACCAGCAAAGCAGAAATACACACCTTTCCCTCTTGTAGTTGAAAGTAACATTTACTTTTTATTGTGCTGGATGGTGCTTCCTCGAAGGCATGTAAGCTCTTGCACTTGCATTTCTTCCAACTATGATAACTGTCCCAAATTTCCCTGCAGGGAGTTTGAACTTCAGCTGTAATGTGGGAACATGTGAGTATAGTTGAAGCATGTGAGACAAAGTTGTTCATCCACTCCTGCCAGTGGATCTACTTTCTGTTGGAGGATGGACACCTGTAGCTTCCACAAATTTCTCCAGCAAACAAACTGGGGATTAGGATGCAAACTGGCAGCCACTATTTACTAATGCACCAGACTTTTGGAATAGCATGGAGCTTCTGTCGCTTCCCATGTAGGCAACAGGCTGGGTTGAAATGTGTTTAGCTTTAACATCCTATAATGTATGCTTACCTCAGTCTCTAGAAGCATTTCTTTGCAGGTGGAGTGGGGAGGAAGAGGGGGAGCGGGAAGGGAGAGAGAGAATGTCAACCTTATCTAGAATATTCTGCCAATGGAAGTGCTTCAGATAAATGCATAGCAACGTTCTGATAACCCTACAATACATATATTTTCATTAGTGAGTTAAATCAAGTCTGGAAAGCAACAGTCTAATGCAGTGTTAGAAATTATTTTGGCAGCCAATGGGGTCTTTCAATACTTATAGAGAAACAGATAAAGTACACAGTTAATAGCTTAAAATCTATATGTGAAAATGAAAGGTGCTAGACATAGTACTAAAGTGCCACCTGCTGGCTGCAGAAAATTTAACAGATTACAGACAGTGTCAAGTTTTCTTTTTTCTGAAAGAGCCATAGAGAAATTGGGTATATACAGCACTGCTTTCTTCTCAAAATGGGAATCTTATTTGGACTATGATTGTATCCAGCACACTGTGTGTTACAGAGCAGTAGAATTTGCCAACTGGGAATGAAAAGAGTGCTTTGATTTAGCACATGCCTGCACTGGGCTTCCTTTTTGCCTCCTGTGTGCTCGGAAAAGTGGTTTGAGTTCAACAACAGAATTTAAGGGTTGATCAGAATAACGCTTCGGGTCTTGCTGTGGAGAGCAGACAGCAGAGTGCCCTTTGGAGTGGATAAACATATTGGTCTCTACCTGGAACAAGGAGTGGGTTGTTGTTGTTGTTGTTTTTAAAAGTGTGTTGTTGCACAGCTCTAGTCATAAGTGTCCTCTGTTCTTATGGAAGATGGAAGATGTATTTACAGATCAGAATCAGGGATCAAACTGACACAAGTAATATATAGGGGATAAAACGTACAGAGTGGTTGTGCAGCAAAAACAAACCTGGTATATTTTATGGTAAACCCTTGAGGAAATACAGTTAAATAAAGCAGCTGAACATGCTCATGCCCAGCATTGGTGCCTCAAAACCTCTGCTATTCATGCAATGGCTTGCTTAACTAACTAAAATGACGACTACTAGCAAACTCTGGAAGAACTCAAATGCATTAGGAATATTCTTATTCACAGAAGAACATAGAAGAGAAGAGTTGGAAGGGCCTACACACTCATTGGATCCAACTCTCTGCTTAGTGCAGGATTCTGGATTAAAGCATCTTTCAAAGATGACTGCCCAGTTGCCTCTTGAATGCCTACAATGTGGGGGAGTCCACAACCTCCCTAGGTAATTGGTTCCATCTCTGTACTGGTCTAACAGCTTGGAAGCGGTTGTTGTTGATTTAGTTTTTTCCCCCTGCAGATACTGTTTTCTGTCTGATTCACCAGGCATGGCCACCACTTAATCATTGCAACATCGTATGGTAACTTGCAAATGTGAAGGAATAATTGTATAGATTAGGCACCACAATAAGGGTGGACTCCTATGGCCTCCCAAGGAGACGGGCCACATAGAGTTATTCGTAGTCCCAGCTCCAAGATCCTGCAATATTAGAGCTGAGACCCTGATGGCCAAGCCCCTGCAGCCTTCTTACAGCCAGTGTAGAAAGAACTGACTCTAGTCCCATCTGTCGCTCTCCCTGGTGCTTAATCTCAATGGCCAAAAATGGCATCTAGAGAAAATGCATGGTGTAGTTGTGGCCGTGGTGGAGATTGCCACTGCCTTGGTTGATGCTCATATGACTCTGAGCTGAGATGCTCATATGCATAAGCTTCGGCAAAGGGCATTGGATCAAGCCCCAAGAGTGACACATTTTCTTAGCTCCTGTACTGCCTGTAATTTCCAAAGCCTGCTGAATAAATGCTCCAAAACAGAACCTGGCCTGCCCATCTTCTGCCACTACCGCCTGTGAGTTTCATTCCCTGCCTCGGATGCTATTGTGCAGTGGCCCTGAGATGATGCAGTGTTGGTCTTGCACACAGCATGACTGCTTTGAAAATGAATTTTGTCTAGCTTTTGTTTTGTGTAGCTTCTTATTTTTATGCTTCTTTTCTAAAATACAATTGCAGGAAGCTTACAGATACAATATAAAATACATGATAAATATCAATATAATTTTAAAATAAAATCTCATGCTGAGAACTGATTGTCTGATACATTTTTGCCTCGCCTTGCTGAGAACTTCCTATTTCAAAAGGTGGAAGAAAGAAAATTTTGGGCTCATCACTGTTTAATGGAAGTCTGCTGTGAAGAAGGTGATCCCAACCCTAATCCTTTAGATGGAAATGCCAGGGAAGCAGATTCTGACGAAAGAGTAGGAGAAACGCCCTTTCAGTGACTGGGTTCGCACAACATGCTAATCTATGGTGGCCTATAATTCAGTGGATCAGTGTGTCGTTTGAATTGGTCATGGGTTTGTCAGGGTGGTTTAAGTCTGGTATATAAGCCAGCGTGACAGTCCAAGGCTTGTGTTGGGTGCTTGTGTCACCTGAACCTGGATGGCATGACCCATGATGGGTCAAGCCCAGCAATTTGCAAGCCACTTGGCAAAAGTGGCCAAACCCTTTGCTGCTCTTGCCAAGTGGCGAGTGGGTGACTGGCAGTGCCAGCCGCCCTCCAGCTGCCTAATTGGCACTTGGGGGCAGCTGGCAAAGGCTCCTCCACTCCCTGCTGTGAGCAATTTTCAGCTCAGCTCAGCCTGATTGTCACTTAAAACAGCATTTTTCCCCCTTTGAGATTGCAAAATCAGCTTCTGAGGTTGACCTTCTGAGGGCCACCCATGATATCTGGGAGGGGCTGCACAGGGTGGATTAATATATCTGTATTTATTAATGCATGCGAATTTCCTCAAATATTTGCCATCATTAATTCATTTTAAAAATTCTTCTCTTGTGCAAATGTGGTTGATTGCAATTAAGTGGATGCAGCTGTGGTTACTGGGCTATTGCAGACTGGCAAAATCTAGCAGGCAGCTCCTTCTACACTGCCCCACTGGAAGGGTGCAGGTAAGTCCATATCTCCCCCCCCCCCCACCCAGTCCTTTTGAACTAACTGACATCAGTCAAGATGAGTTGTAGAATGTTTCATGAGCTTAGTGTGATCATTGCTCACTAAAAGGGGAATTCAAATCCCACTTTTTTGCAACCAGCCTGCAGGCATTTTCAGGGGTAGCCCATGCCTCTCCAGTGTCTTTTGCGATTTGGTTGCCACCTCAGGAACATGAAAAACATGTGGGGATTTCCAGGATGGTAGTGGGTAATGCCTTCTACTGGAACCAGTTATGAGTACTGGGAGCCAGATGACAAGAGGGTCTATGTACCTGGAAAAAGAAACTTTGTACTCCCTCCAAGTACTCTCTGGAAAGGGGGATATAAAGGGGGGCAATTAGAATCCTTTTAGCAACAGGAACCACAGTAGTTTCTTTTTTCTTTTCTTCTGTTAGTGTGGGAGCCCTTGTCTCCCCAGTGTTCCTTCCATTTTGGCATTGTACCTAATCCAAGAACATGCAAAAGTAGTGGAGAGTTGAAGTGTATAGGAGGTAGGTTGCAATCCTATTCACATTTATCTGGGAATGAGTTCTATTGCAGTCATGAGTAAATGGCTCACTGAGAAAATGACATGCATATTCTTCAAAAAATGAATTAAATTCTTCAGAAAATTAAATTCTTCAAAAAATAGTGAGGAGCAGACAAATTGTTTTGATAAACTGTAGCTGCAACTGGGCAAATAGAAATATAAAATCCCCTTAAAATAATTTTAAGTTAGTATTTTAATTTAGAAATTTTAAAATTGTAACTGATATTTCAAAAAATATAAACTGTTTCCAAACTGGCCAGCCCATGAAGTCAGCACAGCTGGTATCCTACTGGTGGAATGAATGGCTTTATGTATTAAATTTGTTTATAATGCTTCATGGATTTTTATGAATTTTGTTTTAATGTATTTGTAAATTGTTGTAAACCCTTGTAAACCACCCAGAGAACCATGGGGCTAGTGTGAGAGTCTATAAAAGCTTGAGTAAATAAATGAAATAAAAAATCCTGCAGTAAATGGCCAGACCAGTCCAGGAAAGAACAGACAGAATTGCTCTACTTATGAAGTGTCAGATGGTTATGAACCTCCAGCCCTGGACAACCAACAGCTCTTCCCTGATTCTTGTGTCACTAGGACTGCTGGGTAATGGTGGGAATGCTTGTCTGGAGATGCTTGACGGAAGCCCGGAACTGCACCTAGGTGATAAATCGGAGCGAGAGGCTCTCCTAACACCCACTTTCATATTTGCATGATCTCCTACATCCTCCAGTTTGGGAGACTTGTGGACACTTTGCCCCCAGCCCATTCTGCTGCCATTTCCTCATTGCCAAATATTTGTCCTGCTACTTTGCACCTTGCCCTGGTCGTCCTACTTGCCTGCAGGCTTTCTGTCCACCCCTGACATTCTTAGCTTACCATTCAGACTTTGCATTCTACTCTCCTCCTTTTAGCTCTCCAGTGGCTGATTATTTCCCATGCACGATATTCAGCTGCTGAGTGAGTTAAAGCAGGAGATTGTTGCACGGATGAAAAACCTCACGTCTAGGCCTCCGTTGAACAGGATCTGTGGATTTGTTTATAGGTAGGCAGAGCCAAACCAGAAACTGGCCGGCATTCCAATGCACGCACGACAGTCTTGTACATGTCAACTGCCCCAAAGGAAATGGCGTGGCTCTGTCTCTTGACTACTTAAATGAGTAGTCCAGGCTTCTCAGGAATGAAAGGGCTATGCACAGTTCTGGGGTGGAGAAAGTGAACTCGGTTGCCTCTTCTACTACTCTGATGCCTTCCGAGTTTCTGGCAGCCTGGCAGAAAGCACTGGATGACAGAGCTTGGCTCATGAGGCATCTCATAGCCAGGGGCTTGAACTACGTGCCATGACTGGGGAGCTGCGTTTCGGCAAATCTCAGCCAGACCTGGTTGCTTGGCCCAGTCTGCAAAGAGCACACAGGACTCCCAGAAATAACTTTTGCTGCAATTTCCTGAGGGAAAGTGGCATCCTATCTTTTGCCTCCTGCTGCACTATGCCTTGGCGTTGTCTATTTCTGGATAGGGTGTGGAGCTTTCTGGGTGGTTCAAAAATTTATCAGTGTGGGGCAACCCCTTCCCCTGCCGTCTGAGGTGGATCTTCACATCAGCTACTTGGCACCCAAATGGCATCGTATTCAGACATAGTTTGTATATCTCTAAAGCACTCTGAGGAAGGTGCCTCAGATTTGTGTTTTGCTCAAGGCACTTTAACCTGGCAGTACAAAATCATGTCACGAAATGTGACCTTCACGCGTGTATAAGATAGGCTCAACTTTAGGAAAGGATGAATCTGTCTTGAAATGCTGATGGAGGAAAGACACGCTGAACTGTTCCTTCCGTGCCTTTTCTTGTCGCCAAATTGCTAGGAAGAGCAATTGTGCGGATGGGCAGAGAGTGTTCTCAAACATTGCTACTTTGAGCTTTTCTACATTGCTACTTTGAGCTATTCTATCAAGCGCTCAGTATTACTTCTTCATGGTTGCTTATGGGTTCTTTAGACACACCATGACCATCCAACTTAATTTTTGTTTTTTAATGAGCATCCCCATTTTTTTGTTTTGTTTTTGTTCTTAAGTGTCATATTGGCATATTATGTCATATTAACATGGCATAGTATATCAGAACGTGGAAAGATTATTTTCCTGCTGTGTTACTTTGCTATAGCACAGCCACCCCTACAGGTTATATAGTGGGAAATCAGGAAAGGAAAAGCTGTTTTGTAATGAAACTGAAAGTAGAGGCAGCTGATTAACAGGCTGATTAACAGGCTCTTCACTCAAAATTATTTAGTTCTGCAGGTGTTGTTCTTCCTTTTTTTCTCATTTTAAAGGGACCAGCGACACTGGGGCTTCACTGCATGCTTTGTTCACAACATGTAGTTCACCTCAGATATGACACATCTAAATATATATTTACCCCATTTTAGGATTAGGTCATGAGTGCATAAGATAGTTAAATCATATTTAAAACAGGGAATTAGGTATGTTTCTAAAAGTGCAATCTGATACATGTATCTCAGAAATAAACCCATTCAGCTCAACAAGGCAAGCAGGTATACTATTGTAGTCCAAATTACTATTATAATTAGAAGAATGAATGTAAAGAAGCACATCTGAATATGCAAATATGTATTACAGAGTGATTGCACTCATAAAACACTTTCATAGGATACAAAGAAATAATGCAACACATCCAAGGTATAGAAGTTTAAAAAGCGACTTTTAATTCCAGGAAGATATGACAATCATTTCCCCATATTCAATGTGGAAGGTTTAAAATGCAGGAAATTCATCTGCCTCTTCTGGGTTCACTGATTGTAATCCCCCCCACCTCCCCACCCCCAGTGTAAAAAGAATGGTTTGATCATTTGGTACATCTGTGCTGTTTCTCAGAAGGGACAGAATACTGTCCTTTTGCATTCTGCAAACTATGTTTTGACATTGTAACAACTTTCATAAAAACAGTCCCAAATTTGTATTGCAGTATCTATAAGAGCCTGAATATTTATGGAACATCACAAAACATGATTCTTGCAGTGGTTAACTTTTTGCCCAGCATGGTACTTTTTGACAAAACAATTATAGTACTATACCTGGAATTGTTTACCAATTACTAAGTTCTGGCTCATACTTCAGAATAGTGTTTCTTGAACTTTTTAATGTTTAAAACTGGAAAAACCTTATCTGAGTAATATTTTATATTGAAAAAATGCATATATGTTCTAAGTCAGCTTCCAAAGAAAGGGATAGACATATTTCAGCAATTCTGAGATAGCCCATTAAATATTTCCTCTTGGAAACCTCATCTTGCTTTTCCCAGCCAAGCATTGTTTTCTGTGCAATGGGGATTGCCTGGCTGGAAGCATCGGTGGCATCAAGGTTCCTTCCATCAGGATACTGTCGCTATCCACAGAACATCCAAAAGGGGAAAATTAATTCTGTACAGTCTTTCCTTAACTGAAAGGTTACGGAGTGGTGGTAATATTCACCTGGGGGTTACTATAACGTGCAGACAGAAACATTTTGTGCAGTTGTTTAAAAAGTGCATGTTTCTAACTGCATTCTCTGTGCAGTTGGGAATATGAACTGTCCTTCTTTTATTATTTTCCACTAGAAGAATTCTGGGAGGTGCTCACACCTTGGGGATGGATGGGGGTGCCCAGGATTCTCATGCAGTTGAAAATAGTGCTTAGAATAAACCTCTGCCCTTTTGGCCATGCAGTTGGGGAATGACTGCTTAAAGGAACATCTCAGGAGTCCATTTTATCACATGTGTTTCTATGGGGCTTAACCTAGTGAGAGATGCAGAACATTACCTGTTAGGTCTTTAATAAAAGTTACAAATGTTAATAAAAGCAAGATAACTGTGCTTTGTGAGGCTAAACAATGGAGTGCACACACAAAAAGCATTCATACTGGGTACCCTGAGAGTCCAGTGGCAACATCTTATTGCAGAAGCTTTACTGAAACAAATGGGACCCTTGAACAACTTGCATCCAGGCATTGCAATGTATTCTGTAGCACAGGGGGAATTACCCACTCCTTGTGCCCCAGTGACTCAGTCCAGAGATGGGCATGTCTACAGTGGATTGGATATGCAGACACAGACTTCAGCATGTTGAAAATCTCCTCTGGAAGGCATTTGCCTCTCACAGGATGGTGTGATCTTGGTGAATAACTGGCTGCGGACATGCATTTGGCAAGCTAACGGTTGGTTCACCATTCCATGGTTGCTTTCAACATGTCCTGAAACCCAGCAGACTGCACTGGGTGGTCACGGTCTCTCAATTGCATACAGGATAGTCAAAACAGGCAGAGAGGCAAGTTTAGAAAACAATTTTATTAGACAAATTATTTAGACAAATTATACACAGAAAGCTCTGCCACTTGTAACTGAGGCCTCCAAAATGTGTTCGTGTATCAGTATAATAGGCAACACATTGAAATAATTGGTTTATCACTAAAATCACCGCAACATCTGGTATATCCCTATAGCTTGTTGTAAAGAAATTCTGTCTTTTTTGTTTTATCAATTGTGTAGGAGCTCATGAATGTTACAAGGGGAAACAAGTCGTGCATGCTTTTAAACACTTGTACCCTGGAAACAAAATGGCCTTTTGCATGATAAGAAAATTGTTCTGCCTTACACAGTAGACAATATTATGAAGATTTCATACAAAAAAACAGTGACAATACAAGATGCGCTCCCAGAACAGAATTAAGCATCAAAAGAGAATAGATCTGAAGAATATACCTTGAAATTTCTCCTAAAGCAGATCACCTAATCAAGTCCTAGCCACATAACTGAGTTAGGTTAAAATAAGTATTAAAAAAATTAAAAATAAAACACAGGATAAGTTGGCTTGCTTTCTACTTAATCGCATTTTAGTCTTTAAGGATTATAACTGAAAGCTCATTTTACAGTTCTAAACAGGTAAGAGTGTTAGCTTCAAAAATGCCGCCATGCCAAAGGAGGCACTATTTTTGCCGTCATCGGTTTATCATTCTATACAATTGGCACTCACGTCAAAAATACATCTATAATTGAATATGTAATAAAGATTTAAACAAGAGCTCATTCTTTTCTTTTTCCTTTCCGTTCTTGCACTAATACAGGATCGCAATTAAGGCCACACCAATATTTCTCAACAGCCCCCCCCTTCCTCAACTTATACCACACTTGCAGTGATTAACGGTACTGATTTCAAAGATGTTGTATTAACTTTCCATGATTTGTTTTTCAAGCCCCTGAGAGCTCAGAGCTAGCTATCCCTGGATGTGTGTGTATGTTTTAACCTAAGTGTGTTTCCCATTTTGTCAGATGATTCAAAAGTAAAATGATCAAGATTAGCCTTATACACTGCTGAACAGCCAAAGCGAAAACCTAAACAAATGAGTTACTCGTCTAGGTACAAACATTACATTGCCCTGGATGATCTAATAAAAAAGTATAAAATATGCTCTATCAAACAATGCAAATTAGAATAACATTAAAGAAGTCTGCCTTTTCTTGGTGAAAAGACCCCTGGTCCTGTACATCATTCCAGTATACAACACATTTTTACTAAAGCTTTATTAGACAAATTGCAGTAGCATTGGTTGTCATTTTATAGATATATACATGTGTGTATATATATACATATACCAAAGCATGTGTATATATGTATATATATATGTATGTATGTATGAGATACTAATTTATTTAACAGAACAGAGGATTCTGTCATATGATACAGTTTACTGTACATAAGAAAAAAAACCCTTTAAACACTGTACAATCACATAAAGACCATATGCACTGTTGCAGTGCAAAAAGGAGATTTAACTGTAGTCTTTATTGGCATAGCAATGGCTTCTCGAAATCCTACAAAACTGTACTCTCATATTAGGTGGCCTGAATTGTCACCCCCTTCTCTTTCCCCTTTCTCTCATTGTTTTCATTTTTTCTGTAAAAACTGCAAGGTTTGCCTTTGGTCCACAGTTAAAAGGACACACAATAGCAGAAAGCAAGGAATGGATGCAGCAGAACGTCAAGAAAAGACTGAAGTTATTGCAATTTATCAAAACTAAAAGAAGAAACAATACAACGATGTTTCGGTGAAGTAACACCCAATCTTCGATACAGACTCAGTTTATGAAATGCATACAAACAGAATATTGGGAAGGTGGCAGGGTAGTTTTTTCAGTAGTGGCTCAGGTTGCACTTATTTCAGAGTAATCCCACTGGCCATAATGAGTTGGCTTGATGGTTGCAGAGTTGGGGCCATAATACATTCTAGAGAGCACTTACATGAAAGTTGCACCAGTTTAGCCAGTGAGCTACTCTAGAGGAGCTGGGCTGAAATCATGGCCTCAAGTAGTATAAGAGAGAAAGTGAAAAAGTGGAGGGGAAGAGGAACAGTAGTGAGTTGTAACTAATACTCCTGAATTCTTTTAAAAAAGTTACATCCATGTTAGTCCCACAAGATCACAGCTGCTCCTTGCAAAGGCAGTCCTAAAAAGAACAGTGACAAAACAATGTCTGAAGCTCTATATGGAGGTGCCCCGGTCTGGGTCATTACCAATGTTGAGCCCTAAAGTTGGAGTTGGTTGATATGGAATTGAGGACATTGTTTTGATAGGACTTCTGAAAAAGCCCCCATTTGGTGCCCTGTGCCTGAAAGGGCCAGTTCGGTGTTCAGGCACACTGCCAAAAGAGAATCCAGAAGCAGCTTTAGCTGAAAGTGTGCGACTAAGAGTCTGGATCTGCTCTGGTATGAAGGTTGTGGTAGTGATATGAGTGTTCCTGAAGTCGCTGATTTGCTCCAGGGCCTGGCGCGTGGGCAACGTGTCGATGTCGAGGGGAGTCAAGTCAATGGATGAGGTGGAAAACTGTTTGTGGGGACTCTCGTCATCTGTGCAGAGGCTGTTCACACGTCTGTGGAGATGCTCCAGGTCAATTTCCTTGTCATCCTGGAAGAACAGGAGAAAAAGAAAGCAGCCAACTTTATTCATTGATGCTTCCTTTGTTTTGGTTAGACAAACAGTGAAAGAAAACCAAGAAAAGAAAAAGGGAAACACGTGTGTTTCATAGTAGAATAGTCAGAGAGAAGAGAAAACAAACTTAGGCTGGCTAGATGTCACTGAGATTTGGAGAGACTCAATTAGTCTTTTGCCAAACCATCTGGCAAGCCTGAACAAAACGTACAAATACTGACAAAAAGGGTGTGTTAATTTACAACCACAAAGTGATTGGAACCAAGTGGTTACACAGTTCTGTAAACATTTGTGGTGAGTCTTTCTTACAGGCCAGAGCAGAGTGGTTTGGAAGGCACAGGGCAGCTGTCTCCCCTTCTCAAGCATTCATCTTGCAAAGCAGCATCTGAAACCCTTGGCTGCAGATGCTACAGAGAAATGCATATTTGGAAAGTGCCGAGCTGGAACTAGGATGTCCATGATTTAGACCAATGACGCATGGATCGAAGTGACTATGGTTGAATGGAGATGAAGTAGATCACAACTTTGAACTATGGCAGGGGAAGGCTGAAGAGAGCATCTGTTGGTGACATACCTTTCCATTGCACACATTGGAAGGGCCAGTGCAACACATTTACTGCAGGCAATTGCCTCGAGCACCTTCTGCTGCCTTGTCAGCCCTGACAGGATGATTGTGACTGAGAGGATATGGCTATGGGGCCATGCAGTACTGCTGTGGCCTGCCATCCAAAGGTCCATTTCCCCGCAATCACCCTCAGCCCTCCATAGTGATGGACACAAAAGGCAAGAGGCCCAGGGTTGGAAATAGATGTTTTTGATTGTCAGTATAGGATTCCAATTTCCATTGACTTGGGATATTTGAGCTCTGATGCAATGGATGTGGTCTGCAGAACTGCAGCAGTCTTTGCAGTTGGGTTTGGGCTGCTGATCACTTTTCAGATTTCTATACGGTGACAGGAAATTTGGAAATGGCTGCAGCAAATCTTACTTGCAACTGTAATAGAAACTCATATTTTGTCAGCCTTTTTTAAAACAAAACATGGACTTTGCATCCTTTAAGGAAGATAAGAGGCCTCAGTTTAACTGCTAGAAGTGTTGATATTTCCTGCATATAAATATATTACTTCTAGTCTGAAATATCCACTAGGAAATAGAATGATAGAAATTAGCTTTGCTAGCATACTTCACATGCTCTCTGAGCTGCATTGCTAATTTGCTTGTTTGGATAAATGCTTTAGTGTTTGAGCAATGGTGCCAGGGGTCATTTCCAGCTGCTTGACCTAAGAACTAGATCACAGCCAAACTATTCTTCTTGATGTTAGATGCAATGCGACTGCACTTTGAAAAGACATATCGATAGCCTAGCAATTTATTTTCTTTGACCAGTATTAACCATAATTGACTTTTCATGGAATATTTCCAGATGACGGCTTTCTTTAGTGATGATAGTGTTTATGCACATTACTACATTGTTGACATGGATGCCACACACTTGTCAGCCATGCTAATCACTGCTAGTCAAAATGTAGAGCAACAGTAAAACAAAACCAGCAATGGCAGCTCTGAATCCTAATAGGAAGTACTTTTTCCATGCATCACTTGCTGCTTAAAATGGTGGCTGGGGAAGCTGACAATTGGAAGTAACAAATCCACCAGGAGCTATAGGCCTGGCCTTGCTTTTCTGCTTTGGATCTAACAATAGGATCAGTTTTTCTGTGCAATCCTTGCACATTTTCTTCTCCCTTGTGGCATATGGTCCACTTATTTTCCTTCAAAGTGTTCTGCTTCAGAGCTGGTTTGAGGGTTGGGTACAAGGGAGACAGGGCAAGTAGTACAGAAAAGATGGGGAAATGTAAGCAATAGGACAGGGAAAGTTGGGCATGTGGAAGAACTTATGAAAATCTCAGGGACAAGGAATATTGTGTGCTTTTGGTAGAAGGAAATGGGGAGATAAGAATAATGTTGAGGGAGGGAACTTGTGGGCCCCCAGAATCTCAAGCTAAATTTTCACACAGGCCACAAGCTTATGCATGTTCAGACCAAAAAAGTCCTATAGCTCAGAATGTCCCAAACAGCCCAGCTGTCTGGGCATGGTGAGAGTTGTAAGAGTCAAAGCCTTTCAAAACTAAACATGCATAGAATTGGACCAGTATTGAATTAAAGAAACTTGATGAAACTTTGGCCACTAATTCAGATCTAGCCTTTGAGCTGACATGGGGAGTAGAAATTTGTAATAGTGAAACTGGGAGGCTAGCCAGAAAAGTGAAAATCCCATTATTCTGTTTTTATTGAAGTAGTCTTTTAGATTTCAGCAGCACCTCTCATTTGTGATTCTGCATTAAAATGTAAACTTTCTAATATGCTGAAGTTTTACTCCTTTTTAAATCTCTGAACTGTTCTTTTTGATAGAATATTCAATTCAGTATTATTGTAACTGCTGATTTATTTAGTACCAATAACTACAAAATTATTTGAAATTATAATAAATTCTTTTTATTATCTATGGGCAGACAATATGAGTTTCCAATATGCAATTGGCTAAAGGCTTAAAATTACCCTGACTTGGATATTTGCAAAATGCACTGGAAAAAATGATGACTTGCTTATATTTCTCCCCTTTCTGTTTTCAAAACTCTTCCTGACAAAAATCAGTGTAACAAGCTATGTTAACTTTTCTAAACTCTAATCAAGAACATGCAGAATAATCAGCAAAATAAATCAGCAAATTGAACATCACATGGTGTTGCACATTCATGGATTCATCTCCTGCCCTGGACAGCTTATAGCTATCCAGATGTTTGGGCCTAAAACTTCAGTCACCCATCACCATTCACTATGCTGGCTGCAGCTGATGATTAACTCATGTGGAGGGTTGCAGGTTCCCTGCCTCTGGCCTATCGAATGTTAATTCCAAATTAATCTTAATCTTTCCAAATGCAGCTTTTTGCAAAATAAGGTATTGGGTCCAGACTGAGCTGTGCTGGACTGGGCTGGATGTTCCCACCACTTCCTCCTTGCAGCAACCCCTCCTCCTCCTCACAGAGGGCCAGAGGACCCTGCTGAATGGACTGAACTGTTATGCAAGGGGGTCCTTGAACAATGGGCAGAGGCATCTTCTGGTCACAGGAAGCACCTGTGAAATTGAAGGAAAAATAAAGATGAGGAATGGGTTCAAGCAGCACAATCAGCTGCTCTCAGGGGTTGAGCATGGACTGAATGTGAGTTGTTATTGAGCCATTGTTGCTGAACTGTCTGTTGTCATGGAGTCTGAGCCCAGCTGCTCTGACAAGACATGGCTTGTAACCATTAGGAACCCATAAAGAAAACTCATGGTTTGTGTTGGATTATCAACTGAGGCTTGTCCAGTGCAGGTTGTTATCACAGCTGGATTTAGACTGCATGCTAACCCCATGTTCAGCAAGAATCCACAGTTCAATAGCCATGCTTTACCAACTTTTTTGTGTGTGTTATCGCATTGTCTGAACTGAGAAACCTCTTTTTCTCTAGGTACTATTCCTTTTTCACTTTTCATGGGCTGTGTTGCTTTCCCATTTTCTGTCATATCTTTGAAGTCTTAAGGAAACTAGAGTCTCCAGCTATTTATCAGAGCAAGCCTAGCATAGCAACCTGTATTTATTCAGAGCTTATTCCAACTCAGTGTTGTGTGTGCGTAATTTCTGCCTGTGCAGCCATCATCATTAACGCAACTGGAAGCTCTGTGCATGGATGCTTCTGAACACCCAAGATTGGATACCCAAGACTAAGATTGGATGCACCCCTTTATATGTAATGCTCTTCCCTCACCAGCTTTTCAGAGCATCAGGTGTAAATATCAGACTGGTAATACAGCGGGATACATTTTCATTATTTTGTCAGGAATGCTTATATCTGAACAGGGCCGTCTTAACACATGGGCCTGATGGGCACTTGCCTGTGGGCCCCATACTAATGTGTGTATGTTAACCCTTGGAGAATTGGAAAACTTCCAAAATTAACAGTAGTTGTAGTTGTCATACGGGCCCCAGTACTGCTGTTAAGACGGCCCTGTGTCTGAAAAAGGATGTGTGAGCAGCATGCCTTGGCTGCCAACAAAGACACACACCTGATCGGTGTCACTTCATGTGGGAAACAGCACCTAAGGTAGGGCAGGGCAATATTCAGTAAGTCAGTGTAACGCCTGATTTCTGGTGGCCCACGTGTGCCCATCTTGTGCCAACGGATTTTAGCTTGGCCTCCACTGTATGTTGCCACTTTACACAAACAGCTAGCTATCTAATACGATACTCGTTTGGTTTATATTTTGGTGGCAACCACAGAGCTTTGGTACAAAGAAAGACAGGCCTGGGTTTGAACACTTGCAGCATTTTCAACAATTAGATGATTTGTCCATAGATATCACTTTATCTGCCTTACATTTTACATGAATTACCTCAGATTGACAAAATGGTGGCTTAAAAATTATTTGGCCTGGTAATATGCACTGAAGATCCCCTTTATCCTTGGCTTCGCTGTTAAATACGAAAGTAAATATTTACAGTGACACGCTTAATGTTTTCACTAGTCTTGGTCAGAGCCACTTAGTCAGTGATTACTGATATTTCAGCATGGATGTGATAGCGAGAAAGGCCATGAGACTCTGGAAGAGCAGTGATAGAGCGCACCAGACTTCATTTGTTCCTCTGCATATGAGGGAGTAGAGATTTGTCTTAAAGGAGTTACTCCCATACAATGCAAAGCAATCAATGTAAGCTAGATTGGCAGATAGAGTCCAAATAATGGCCTCAATATTCAGATCAGAAAAAAAATGTTTAGAATGTATGGAATAACTGCGTATAGACAGAGTAAGTCTTAACTTTTAAAACGATCTAAGTTTTAAATGGAAGATTTGTGGCATTTTCACAAGTGATGTATAAAACCTTATACATGTCTCTTGGAATGAAGCCCCACTGAATTAAGTGGCTCTTACTTCCTGGTGAGTACATATGTAGGACCACAGTCTATAGAATATTATGCTATTCTGGAATAACCCATTTGTGAATGTGATAATAAAAGCTAGAAAGTGGAAAAGAGGCATTTTAAAATACAAGTGACTTGACATTTGGTTGGGTTTATGGGCAAGAAATGCAAAAAAGGCTTATAAGCATCATGTCGATGGATGGCCTTGGGATAAAGACCCAATCTCTTGCCCTTGGAGAATAAAACAAGTTTCTGGCTTTACATCAGTGGTGGAGCTTGGACTTCCAGACCAGGTTTCTGACTTTCCACTTAGCAGATTTACAGCAAAGAAGAGGTAATCTGGGATGTGATGGGAGCTGCAAGACTTTATCCTGTCTAAATATGCATACACTGCACCCTAAGTAAGGGCACAGCTCACCACTGTTTGTAATGTAACATCTGTATTGGCTTTTGCTAGCATGACTTCAGTGACTCAATTAGTGCCAGATGGTTCAGTTAGAATGTCTAATTTTGATGTTGTTTCTGCAAGTGCTTCTTATTGATCTGATTTAGCACAGCCCATTCTCCATTTCATTCAGATTTGGCCTTTTGTGAGTTGCTTCAGTGTTCTTACCAGCAATGATACATTATCTCTGCTAATGTCAGAATTAAAAGGAAAGCAAAGGGGAAGGCTTAAAGGGGTGACATTTGCCCAAACGCCAACCCAGGACCCACACTCAACCCACTCAAGACATCAAAATGAGACACCACTCACAGGATGGTTTGTGCATAGCTCCATAAAATGATTGCTCCTCTTCTTTCACGTGTGCCTTGATCAACAGTGAAATATTCAACAATGCGGACATTTAAATTATCACCGGGCTTCAGAGTCTACATCCCATTGAGATTAATGGGGACAGGTCACACTTCTCTCAGAGCTATTGTTTAAGGCTGTCTGCAGACACAAGCAGACATGACTGCATGGGTTACTTTGGTCCACAACTGGAAAGTTATTGTCACAACCATAAGGCATTTTTGTTTTCAGTACAAAAATTAGGAAGGAAGATGCTTGCATTCTGGAGCACAACAGCCCCTGGATGAGTTGGCTCAAAGCGATCTCCAATTTCAGATTCTGGAAGAGCCAATGGATTTCATGGATGCTAAAATGAATGTTAAGGTGAGTTCGTAACCTCTGTAGCACTGAATGAACCCTGTACCTTGGATAGAGGGGATATTCAGTACAAGTTTCAAGACGTAAAAGCTCCATTTTAAATGAAGCTTTGCCAGATAGCTTGGATACGAATTCTTAGTTGCAAGCCAGAAAATCATGACATAAAGTACCAAGAGACCACTTTATGGTATGTTTATGTGACCTTTCCCTGCACATATTGAAAATTCAACATTTGAAATGCCTAGCTGGCCTTTCCCTACTTCCTCAGGGAGCAAGCCACAAGGATAAAGTTTTTACATGGTTCTTCTAAAAAGTAGCCTCATAAATTGAGGCTGATTAGTAGCTGTCATAGTCTTGTATTGCCAGTTCTCTGATGTAATGTACAGATACACATTTGCCTTGATAAACAGCATGCCTAAAGAGAATGATTAAACATCTGGGGGAGATCGCTGCAAAAGAGGCCAGAAAAGAGCCTTCAGTGGTGGGCAAACCAAGCCCTAGCTTGCACAAAATATTTCGATGATGATGAATTGCATAAATGCACCCTGTTCCCTTGAACAAAGTGGGCCGGTGGAGCTGTGCAAAGCCAATGGTAGCCTTGTCCTATGCAGTTGTTTGCCTGCACATGCAGGGGCTCAAAATGCAGGAGACGGGGATGTGCATGCAATCTTGCCTCCAATATCTTTGGGCAGGTCTGCTTTCTAAGGGCATTTGTGCATTTAGTGCAAAAGTCAGCAGGGGCACTGGAAATACAAACATCCTCACAATCAGGAACACTCTATCAGGGTTCCAGTTTGCAGGAAGATCTAGAAGTATGTTCAGATGAACATGGTCAATATGAAGAGGCTGCAGACCTGGGGACACTGGGAGAGGACTGTATGCACACCCTTCACACAGACTTTTAGCCCTTACATGAGAAGCTGAACACCTGCATATGGCTCCTGGTAGGGCCATTTCACACATTATGGAGAGGCAAACTGGGTTTGCACCTCCTGTACGCTCAGCAGCCAATTGCAGGACACTGACGTTGCTGGTGATGCATGCGCCTGCCAGCCCAGGTTCACTGCATTCACATTTTTAGGTGTATACTTAAAATGCTTGAGGCATGCACCTAAACAGGTAATGTGCGAATTGGCCCTTAGGCAGCTGAAAGAAAATGAAAGCAAATGAGAGATGTCTCTCACAATGATTAAAGTCACATAAACATGTAAAGTGCATCTTGTCTTAATGGCTGGGAACAAGATACCAAGATAAAACATAGTTTACTGTATTTAAACTGTTTAGTGGAACCAAGAAACTACCCAAATAGTTCTGTGTGTCCAAGGACTCTTTGGCTTGTGTTTCTTAAACAACAGCCTCTCTATTTTGTTTGAAAACTTACTTTGAACCTGAGGAAGCTCCAGTTGCTGTTTGCAATATAGCACCGGAGTGTACTGTTCAGAGGGGGAAAAGTAAGCAAATAAACAGATCCCACCAGGGTTGGCAACACACCTGAAGTACCTCTTTGGGTCCTGGCCCAGGTTCAAAGCCATGAAAACTTCCCCTACCACCTCTGATTGCAAAAATAAAGAATACTACCAGTCCTTTCAAATAATTAGATCTAGCGTCAGCTGTGGGAAAACAGCTGAGGCTTATGAAAAGTCTATGTGCAAAATCCATGGAGAATAAATGAGCTTAAAATGTAACTCATCTGAATGGGACTTTTGCATCCTTAACTTTTACTGAATTGTAGCCCTAAATATTTTAAACAGCTTTAGAGAACCTAATAGGTAAATTTGGTATATTGTTTTACTTAAGGCAGCATTTTGCATTCAGACATGACAGAGGAAGTTGAAGGAGCAGTTCTTTAAATAAATTCTATCTGATTAATTAACTGTCATCTAATAGCATAATTATGTTATATTTAAATTAATTAGCAGATCACAAAAGCTGCAGTATAGGAGAGTGTGTAAACTAGGAAAGTAGAAGATAACTTTTACAACTGAATAAACAAAAGCTGGAAGATAAGATCACTTTTAATATTTTCTTTATCATCTTATGGAATACATGCCAAAATATATGGGTGGGAAGGCAGGGAGCAGTGTTCTCAATTAGCAGCCCAACTGATTAAAATGTGACCCCATCTTAATCAATTAAAATTTAAGTGATTAAGTTTCCAATCAAACCAATTAAAGCTGCAATCCTATACACACATATTTGGGAGTAAGTCCCACTGAAATCAATGATACTTCCCTTCGCACATTGGATCAGGCTGTGCAGCTTGCAGTTGTAAAGACAGAGAGCTTACCCACACTAGGAATAGCAGGAAATTCACTGCTGATACTTTACTAACACCACTGATGCTAATTATTGTTCTCTGCATTCAACAGTGAACAGCTGCCAAGTGTGGCCATGATCCTGTGCACAATTTTGTACAACTAGGTCCCACTGAAATCAATTGGGCTGGGTATTTGTAACTATGAACTGGACTCTTGCATTATATATACTTTCCTTCTAGACTATCTTCAGACTTTTTTGTTCATATCTTAGAGATTAAAGAACTTAGGCAAGCATTTTGGGATGCACATTTTCCTTCTCACCTCTAGTGCTATGATGAAATGGAAGGGTCTCATACCTCTTTAGAAGGAACCCGCGAGCCTTTTCTTTTATTCCACCATGTTTCCAACATTGCAATTAAACAGGAGAGAACAATCCCAGCTGCCAGTATGCAAAATACACCTGCAAAGCTCTTTATGTCCAAAGCTCCTCCTTTATATTTAGGGTCCACAGAAGAGTACAGGTCACACTGGCCATTCTTTGGCCACCACTTATGCTTCAGTAGGTCCATATGTCCATTCTGCTGAAGTTCGAGAATCCTTCAGGAGAAATCAAAAGGTCAGACAAAATACCATTGAGAACAATGAGGGCTCACTGTACAGACTCGCATGAGAAAACCCTGCTGCTCAAAGGATCACATGTGAAAGTGAATACATCCCTTTTACCTATGTGGTTAACCAGATGCCGACTCTTCACAACTGGTTCCTGTACCACTCATTGTGACAATCCTATGGACAGAGGATGTTACTGGCACATGATTAGAAGGCTGCATCTATGGTGGGTTTTTCAAACAGCTAGGCTGATGGTAAAGAAAACTTGAAATCCTTATGCAGAGTGCAGTTGTGAGCACCTAGTCTAGCATTCCAGTTCTTTCTTGGTTCATATGACTTGATAACCCTTTCTGGGTGAGAGGCCATGGTAGGGTGATGTGGTGGGTGGACCTTGACTGTCTCCCACAGGGTGGCCTATTTGAAAGCAACATTTACTGGCTTATTGTTGGGGCTGTTAGATCCACAATGGGTTATCATGTTATGTGAACCTGGGTGGCTGATTCCATCATTCAGCCAGAGTGATGTGGTGCTTAGAGTGTTGGACTGGAGACCTGAGCGATGAAGCTCACTGGATGACCTTGGATCACTCACTATAACCTACTTCACAGGGTTGTGGTGAGGATAAAAATGGAGTAGAGGAAGGGAAAAGGCAGGGTATAAATGCAATGTAATAATCATAATCATGGACTGAGGGAAGTGGCTAGCTACTCGTTTGGCAAGAACAGCAGAAGCGCTTTTCTCTTCTAGCTTGTTTCACTGCTAGTGCCAGCTTTGCCCAGCACACGTGCCCACAATGCCCCGCGGAGCTGCTGCCACTGTCTCCCCTGGAGATCGCTTTTCATGCATTCTGATTTGGCAGCTAATGAAAGCCCCATCAGAGTGCCCAAGTGGTTAATTGGAGGGGCTGTCACAGTTTCATCACTCCCTTACAATCAAAGCACAAGGAATGTCTGCAAATGTTTTCAAACCTTTTTTTCCCAAATTAAGCTTTAATTTCAGATTAATCACTAATGCAAATGCACATGTGCACGGTTCCATGGGCTGAAAGTGGCACGTCTTACGTTTGCAATGTCCTGGGAGGGAGTGTGTGTGTCTGCTATCAAAATGCTGTAGGAACTCGCCTGGTCCATTGACCAAAGAGGCTGCCGAGAGCTTTACTTTTTCACTGTGTGTTCTCTTCTTAGTCATACAGTTGCAGAAAAATTGGTTACTCTTCCTAGTAAATTATACTGCATTTGCTTGCATAATCCAGGATAACATGCAATGCTATTTTCAGTGGAACATTTGGTTGAATATATTTAAAAATGTTATTTATGTACATCAATTAATTTTTATGATAAGTTTCAAAAATTAAAACAACCTTAGGGAAAAAATAAAACTAAAAATAGACATGAAATAAAATAGTATTAAAATTTTCTTACATCTAAGTGAATCCATTACAAGAATACATATATACTATGTGCTCCTATTTTTAAAAATCTATACCATACTACTATTCTTAGAGAGAGTACTGCCTAGACTTACTTAAAGGCAGCTGAGACATCCATGTATTTATCCATCCAAAACTTGCACCAAAGACTACCCATTCAAAAACTGACAGTGTTATTTAACATTGATATCTGTCCTTCTGATACTGTAATATTAGCTGTCAAAGGAGTATAGAGGATCCATTCCTATTGACCTTAACTTCCAAGAGATGAGTAGATAATAAGAACATGCATATCCATAAATATGAAAGTCATTTCTGTATTATTTCCCCTAAAAAGCAGGCACTGAGCATTGCCAAAACATGTGAATGAGAGGAGCATTATCTTTATTACAGCTCGAACAACTGGCTAATTTAGATAAACCCTTATTTTAAAAGATGTTATGGAAATCAGTTTACCTGAAACATCAATTTTTGCTGAATTAAATGTAACCTGAGAGCCATTATTCCTTCTGAGATAGATGCCAACAAAGTGATGCATTGACTGGGCAAAAGAAGATACTCTAATTCATTATTCTGTTCTTGCTTAAGACCTGTGTATCAGATCTATGCAGTGATGATAACATTTACAGTCATGGATGGTGAGTCAGGCTGGTGGTTCTTATCTCAGTCAATACCGCCAGTAATGGGGGTGGGGTGTGTGTGAAAATGAAGCTATAAAAGGAGGAGGTCTAAGCCTAGATTCTAGCACACGTTTTGAACAGATGCATTGCAATTTGGCCATAGCTGGCAAATCATAACTAGCACACAGGGTAGCAAATGGCAGAAAGTTTGATCAGGACTGACAAGCTGATCCAAAGAAAAAATCAGCCTGTTCATCCAGGTTCATCAAAAGCACATATTTATAATAGTTTCATGCCACTTAATATACTGAATTAAGGGCACACTCCTTCAGCCACTATGCCAAGCCTAGATGGACATAGGATTATGCAGTGCCCCACTTCTGGTTTGCAGAGTCACTCTGAGGTCAGAGCTGGGCCTCTGAATTTGGACCACCCCTTTCCTCCCTTACAGCCAGTGAGGAAAGAGCCACAGCAGCAGTGGCTTGAAGGTTACATGGGCAATATTAGAGATGATGTTTGCAGGTGGGAGAGGAGGAGACAAGTCTTGGTAGCATATGCACTATCCCAGTGGCACCTCAGCCTGCTTTCCTTGCTTTCTGGGGCAAAACACAAATGGCAAGGATCAGCTGCCTGCGTGCGCGCGTGCGTGCGTGCGTGTTTGGCAGAGTGAGAGAAACACGGCAATGACTTTGACCTCTGTGCTCCTTCCATGTTCGCTGTCCCCCACGTTTGGAGGGTTGCAGGTAGTCACACTGGATTGTGCTGTAAGATTCACACTAAAAGTACAGGATAGCATTTTAAATTCAGTATAAAACCAGATAAAATAAGAAATTAAAATATTACAGCAACAGTAACAGAACTCATTATGGGTTAAGTGTTTGCCCACTGATGTGTTTTAATGGAGAGTTATGGCAAATATGTACTGAGAGCTGAGATACAGAATTTGTGATGCAGCCGAGGAGTCAGAGATGTAGAAAGATGTGGATAATTCCTTAATTTAGAGAAATTATATATCAAGGAAAATTATAGTAGAATCAAAGTGACTAGTCTGTCCGACTGTTTTATGAAGCCAGAAGTCAGATCTAACTTACCCTTTGCAAAATTGCTGAATGTTCCTGCAATTTATTTCAGTCATTTAATAAGAGAAACTAATTTGTGCTGATCTTTTTTAGCATAGGATAAATCTACCACTGGGTCCTTCTGCTGCACAAATCACATTAATTTTCAAAGGTTTTGCATGGGAGAATCATGAAGAACAGTTTGGAAGATAATATTAGGCACTAAAAGCAGAGATTTTTAAAAAGTGACTTACTGCTATGTCAACTTTAATTTGACAGCAACATGCCTTGTGCAATATGTGAATGTTCCACAAGATGGCAGCTTCTGAGCAGGAACAGACCCTGTTCATCATTCCAGTGCTTGGGAAGAGTAAGTAAGCATTTCACTACCAGATAGCGAACTTCCACAATCTTCCTCTGCAGGCATCAATACTCACTTTTCAGAACTTTCAATCTGCAGAGGTTGGCAGCTTCAATGCCCGTTGGGTAGTGTCTCCATTCTGGGCTCTAGCCTGACCGGTAAAGGAGCTGTCCACAGTGCTGAACCACGGACCCAGAATAGGTGCAGCACTGCGGATAGCTCCTTAAAAACTCAGGCTTTCAGTCAGAACTATACCACCCCATGGGAATCAGGGCCACCAGCCTTCCTTGCTTTCTACTAAACTAGGCTTTCTCAAACTTTCAGATCTTAGTGGTAAGATCATGTGCTTTGCAAGCAGAAAGTCTCAGTTTCAGTCCCTGGTTTCTGAATGTAGGGCTAAGAAAGGATCCTGCCTGAAGCCCTAGAATACAATAGATGCCCTCGATGGACCAATCTGGCAACTTCCTACTTTTCTAAACTCATT
Organism: Varanus komodoensis; assembly: GCF_004798865.1. Lineage (NCBI taxonomy): Eukaryota > Metazoa > Chordata > Lepidosauria > Squamata > Varanidae > Varanus > Varanus komodoensis. Next base: position 16,452,138 of record NW_025335568.1, on the reverse strand, counting down.
CCCCCTTCCTGTCCCAGTCAAGAGATTAGCTGTTCGAACCATCCAAAGGTTTGATCAAGTATTAAAAACAAGAATAAGGACAAGATGTTTTGCTTTAGCAGTGCACACTTTTGTGCCTGGTTGTGGATGAGAGGATCAAAGCAGTAGGGTAGAGACAGAATCACTGAGGTCCCTAGAAAACAAGCTGCTTGAAAATAAGGGCCCAGAGAGCTTTCCCTGTCATGGCCAATCAATGCAAATGTTGGAGGCTTCATCACCATGGATCAAAAGGTGGAACTGAGCTCACACAGTCAAGAGACAAGTAGAGATACTCAGGTGTTCCCCAAAGCACATCTGTGTCCCACACTCTCAGAAATCCTGTTTGCACTTTGACAATCATGGAATTGTTCAGTCAATATACCCTAAAAGTTTTTGATACAAAGAATAAGCCATACTTTGTGGCTCACTTTGCCAACATTTCAGAACCTGGCACTCCATTCATAGAACTCTTTCATCTGACTCAGAGACAGGCTGACTCTCCTTTAGCATTGAGCCAGTGGGCACTGACTCAGGTTTCTCTGTATTAGGTCCTGTCTGGGGTAGACATGGGCAGACATGTTCTAGGCACCTGCACTCCAGCAGGGGCCCACTGGGAAGAACTATTTGGTCTTGTTTCCCCTGCTCACCAAAGCAACCTGCTCCTTCACCCTATTGAGTAGTCCTCTGCCAGCTGAACTAGTGAGATGAGAAAAAGAATGGGGAACATGAGCATTTGGTGACAAGGCAGACTTGCTGAGGGTGGACACCCATTGTGAGCTCCCACTGAGGGCACCCATTGAGGGTGCGCTGTCCAAGGGCCCTCAAAAGCCTGGAGCCAGCTCTGATAACAAGAGCCTACAAGGGTCACTGGCATGCACTGTGGTGCATGCCAGCGAGTGCGGGCTAGGGAGGCATGAGAAACAGTAAAGTCAGGGCCACTGGCACTCCTGCCTATAATCACGCCTCAAGTGCATACATGAACACAGCACTGTAGCTGTTTTGCCCAACCCTTTTGCAGTGGACAGTTTCCCTGCATTGAGGGTATTCTATAATGTACTAAGGTCTACACCTTATAGAAGTTCATTGCGAATGTTACTCTTCACAGTGGCCTAACATTGATTTTACAAAAGGAATAATTCAACTAAAACATGAAATGGATGCTTGTATTTGCAAACCTGATGCTGTTCCTCATTCTCAAGACCATGCACTGGAGTACCCTAAAAACCAGCTCTAATGATAGCCTCCTTAGATTGGAGGAACAGTCAATGATTGCTGGACCAGTGCAGTGTTATGACTTTTGCCACTGGGAAATGAAAGCCACAGCCGCACAGTGGTCAGGCCTGAGCATGGTTCAAGCACCAGATACATGTACCTCAAAGGCTGTCTCAAAGAGCAGGGAAAAGAGATCTTCTCACTCATCCCTGAGTGCAGGACATGGAACAATGAACTTAAACTGCAGCATACCAGAAGCAGGCTAGACACCAGGGAAAACTTCCTAACTGTCAGAGCAATGAGACGGTGGAACCAGTTGCTGAGAGAGGTTGCGTACTCTTCCACACTAGAGACATTCAAGAGGAAACTGGCCAGTCATCTGAGTGGGATGGTGTGACTTGGCCTCCTGCACCAGCTGCAGGTTGGACCCAATGGCATTCTTGGCCCCTTCTGACCCTACTGTTCTATGAATCCATGATTCCTCTGCAACATGGAAGCAGGGTAGGTCCTCCAAGGTCTTACTGTGTGTAATCCTAAAGGCATTCTGGCCATCAGCAGCTCTTAATTTCTTTTGGTAAGTGCTAGCTACTTCCACCATAGCAAGACCAGCAAAGCAGGATGGGATTGCTCTGCTTGCCATATATCCAGGATTATACTGCAGTGAAAACAGCACATGCCTCCTTATGCATCATCATATTTATGTATATCTTTAGGCATCAATGCTTGCTGGTATTCAGACAATAGGGAGCTTTATTAGGAATGCAAAATGCTATTTTGGCAGAAAGAAAATAAAAGAAGAGAAGAGAAGAGAAAAGAGAAAGGAGGGGTAGCAGCTATGAGGATACAAGCTAGCATTTCTTCTCTCAGTAATTGAGGTCATACATTACTGAGATTCAGAGAGACTTCAGGGCACATTTGGAGAGAAAGCATCAGATTGTTTGAGGTGGCATGCAATACTGCATGCCAATTTTTCATACCAGGGCATATTAGCCAAAATAGATTATTTCAACTGTTTGCTTCTCTTTATTGAAAACCAAAGATGAGAGGAAATGCTAGAAGCCAAGGTCCAGAAAAATGAAAAGGATTTGACTCTAGCTGGAAGGGGCTCTCTAGTAACGGATCATGGACCACTTGCTACAACATGGAGAAAAATGCCTTGTGTTAATAGTTTGGATTTGATTGTAGCCCAGTGGGAATGCATTCGGATGAGTCTGGGTTGCTAAACAGAAAAGACATTGTCTAGTGTAGAGCTGGGAAACAGAAGATACAGTCCGATCGCACCAATGGCAGATGCTTGTAAGTTTATGAACTTAGAGGCCGATTAGCACCCAGTGGCATGAACAAGGCTTGAAGGCAGCAGTCTGCACCACGCTGTGCCTCCCCACCCCGCATTTTCTCTAAATGGCCACTTTTGGCTGTCTAGGTTTAGCACGGGGGAAGGTGAGGGAAGCACGTGGGGTGCCAAGTGGAATAAACGCAATGATGTGGCTTCACTCCCCTCCCCTTCTCTTCCCGCTCCTCAGTTAGCTCTTTTGCTCCCCCCGCCCCCACCAAGACTAACTGAGAAGTTTGGGGGGCGGGGTTGGGTTTGAGGCCTGACCTTTGGAGTTCCAACTTTGAGATCCATAGGACCTTGGAACTGGGACTCTGCAGAATCTTACGGCCTTGCAGAGGATGTTGTGGGGAGGCCACAAACTGCACCCTAGTGGTAGGTTTACATAATCAGTCTAAATGTCCATGTTGTTTACCGTGGGTAGGATCCCCACTAAGTCACAATGAAGTTTTCACATTGATTTCAATGGGACCCACGTGCAAGAAACTTGGCCTCAATGCATATCCATGGATGCTAGCTTAAAACAATGTATTTTTTGGATTGAAACAAAAACTCATCAACAGCATTGTTTCCTTCTCCACTCCTGGATTTAATGTTGCTGCAAACCAGTTTCTGAGTAGGGGAGGCAACCCATCCTGTCCCGTTTCTTCTTTCTACTCTAAGAGCAGAGCAGAGTAAGAGAAAAAGGCAGAACATTAGGAACTGACTATTGCAAATGATGCAAGCTAGAACTGACTATTGCTATGATGCAATATGGGAAATAAGCCCTGGTGGGTTTTTTATTTCACTAAAGATGTCTGAATTGATGGACAAGAGCAACAGTTCCTGTTACCACCATACACATGTCTTGCACAGACATGATCCCACTGATTCTCACTTCTTGGTGACTATAATAGTTATTTCTTGTTTGTGAAGTTACCTGGGTTGATTCTGTGAATAGTTCTTCATAAATAGCAGAGGCTCAGGTTTTTTCTTCCAAATGTTAGAGCCACAGTGGTTCACATTGTAATCCAAGATCTCTTAAGAAGTTCTCTTTAAAAAATTAGAGACAGAACTCCTTTGAAAAAAATGTGACCCTGTATGTGCTTTGTGCTTCTGATAGCTCTCCATCATCTTGCTCTAAAGCTGGAATAATAATTCTTCCCTGCATGACAAGGCTATAGCAATTCCCAATACATTTTCATAAGCCATTCACTTATCAGAATGACATCCACAGAGTCTGCATATGAGAAATGATGTTGCCAAGCAATTAGAGTGCTGATGACAACCGTATCATTTTCCAATGACATTGTTTTGGTGTTTGTTTGTTTTTAATTTATACAAATAACCAGTTCTGGACTTAATAATTACCTAACTCCTCAGAGTAATTACAAATGCCTGTACTATTCTAATTGTGGGGATATATTGGGACTTAAAAATTATAATGTAAGAAATTCTGATACTTATTACTGAGTTGTTTTTCAGTCCAAAAAGGTCCTCTGGGTGACTTACAATTTAAAACTTTAAAGCAATCTGCAAATGTGAAAACATCACACTGTGAAAAATTAAGAGAAGAAAGCACAGAATGAATACATTTATAATAACTTGAAAGCCAAGCACAACAAGAACATTTCTTAATAGTCCACCTAAAACTAAAACAAAGAAGGGACCAGTTTTCCTCCTTAGGGACAGAAATTCACAACTGTGGTGGGAGCACCAAAGAAAAAGCTCTGCCTCGTGTTCTTTCACAGCTCCTTTAGTCAGTGAGCTATACAAAAGATCTTCTGAAGCAGATCTTGAGTTACAGGCAGGCCTGGACGAGAAGAGGAGGTGTTTCAAATGTCCTTCTCCCAAGCCATTTAGGGTTTTATAGCTGATGAGCAGACCTTGTGTTGGGCACAGGACTCAGTTGGCAGCCAATGCAGATCATGTAAGGGGTCAACAATGTATGTTGCAATCTCACTTCTGCATTTTGCACTAACTGCGGTTTCTGAACAGCCTTCAAGGGCAGCGCCACAGAGAGCCCCACTATGGACAGTTCTGCTTTTGCCAAGAAAGAACGCAACTGGCACACCAGCTGAAGGTGCACCACATCAGCCATGGGATCTCTACAAGCGAGATCCTTTCAAAAAATAATCCAGTCTATTTGGTCTTTCCAGAAATGGCTGTCCAGTTTTAGCTTCCTGCCAAATTTTTATTGCTGCACAAATTACAACAAATATTACTGCACTAATTTCTTTTGTTTGGGACTTTTGTACACCAGACTTTTCATTCACTGCATCTACTGTTCTCGTTGCAGAATTGAGACTGAAGCACTCCTCACTGCCTTTCCTCCTGTTTCACCACTTTAACCTCTAGGTGGCACTGTGGTAAAGCAGAATAGCACAAATACATAAGTGATGGTGCTTCTTGCCCATAGAAGCACTGTGACCATGTAAAGCCACCATGCAGCCTATCAGATTTGGCTAACAAATGACCCCACCAGAACTAAACCAAGCTCTCTCACTGTGTGACACTGCATAGCTCCTTCCAGAACTGGCCAGCAAGCCATTTGTCTAGCTTTGGTCATGCAGCATTGCTGCCGACTGGATGTACACTGCAATCTGCCTTCTGATTAGCAAGTTGACTACTGGGAGCAACAGAGCATTTTCCTCTTCTCCCAAATACCCGGCTCCTTGTGAGCACGATTACAGCTATTTCAAAAAGAACTGTGCTCTCATTGGGGAGCATGAAAAGGACTCTGAGAAAAACGCCTCCCTGTGTTTTCTTGGAGCCCTAGCTGAAGCTACAATCTTTTACCTCTTGTCTTAAAAAAAAGACAAATACATAACATTAAACTATAATGAAGAGCATGCACATTAATATGAAATGAGATATTCATTATGTTTATCGTTGGAATAAGCACTGGAGGGAATTCCTAAATGTAATGCCAGTGTAGTTCTTGAACTTGCTTTGCTATTCTGCTGAGTGCAACGTTTCTGAAAGTTAGAAAAGAAATAGGCAATCAAGATCTTCTGCATATTTTTAATCTGGAAAGGATGCATGGAAGTTATCTTCATTTATTGTCTGCCCAGAGGAGAAAGAACAACAATATGGATGTCCATTTGCCAGTCCTCCATGGTACAGCAGCTGTTACTCCCATGAGAGTCATAAAATATTGTAAATTCATTAAGTCCAGCGCTCTTATTGTAAACATTGAATGAAGTCCTTATGTTGACTCATGAAAGTGCAATGCCTCTGTAACCAGAACAATTTTTGGAAAGCCGGCTCTTTCAGTTCCTTTGCTATTTCCCATTGCCACCCAGGTTAACTTTTACATGATTTGGATTTTAGTGCAAAGGAAAATGTGTTTCCATTGCAGCAACGCAGGGACAGTGTTTTTATGTAAAAGTTCACTCTCTCCACTGACTCCTGTTTCATCTCATCTACCCAGCACCAACTTCAAGAAGCAATTCATCTTATTTTTCAGATTTTCGCAATATGATTTCTTTCCTTTGCCCTCCTAATCCATGGGCCTTCCTCATATGCTCTGTTTCTTTTTAGGCCAAGAGCCTGCAAGTAGAGGCCATCCACTTTGAATCCTTCTAACTAAACAGTCCAGGATTAGGATTCTTCAGTCCCTTTCTTTAAGAAAAAACAGCTGCAGCTCCTGCTCCAAATCTGGCAGAGGAAGCAGAGGCCTTTTCCACAGTTTTTCTGTGGAAGATATTCTCTCTTAAATTGATATTTGCTGCATATAGCAAAGGGGAGATATGGAAAGAAGGGTAATTCTCAATGGAAAAATGGTCCAGGGAGGAAAAAGGTGAAACCCTATCCTACTGCACCGTGATTTGTATTGGGAGCCCATTAATCCCCCTGCTTCCACCGACATTTGAAGACAAATAAGATGAGGGATTGGCATGTGATTAAAATGAAAAGCATGTTATTAAAATAGGGCTGCTTTTGTCCTTGTTAAGACATAGAGATGGCAAACTTCATGAATCAGTGATGCTTTGAACGCAAATCTCTCTAGACTGGGGCTGTGAAAGCTGTGCTCTCAGCCTAATTTCATGTAGGCTGTGGTCTAACTGCAAACGCTTTCAGCAAGGGGTTTCGTTCAGAAATCTGACAAGAGCGATTTGCTGGAGGGAGAGGTGAAAAAATGAAGGAGTGAAGGAAGGATGTCTTCTCTTAGTTCTGGCTCTGCTCAGTGCTGGAACGTGACCTCCAACAGATCAACCCATAGAAATTGTAGCCCTCAAAAGATAACGATTTCCCCACCCTGTTGTAGTTCAACTTCACCCTTCTTCCCCTGCAGCTCAGGGACCTCTTTAACCAGTGATCATGAGATATGATAAGTTGCAGCACTTCTGGTTAATCAGATTTTGGGTCAGAACTCTTTATGGTAGGGCTTTACTCTTCACCTTAGGCAGAAGAAAGCTACAAGGGAAAAATCAGACCAGAAGACAGGCTCTTAATTAAGTCATTCTCTTTGGACATCACATATTTCTCTCCCCCCCCGCCCCCCGCAAAAAGATCTAGGATCCTTGATGGGCTTTTAAAGCATCCCCTAACCATTGAGAAGCAAAATCCAATTAGCATTGTGATGGCTCTTAAGAGTTGTGCTGACTGGTGAACTTTTAGTAATTTGTTATGTGCTATATGCTTATGCTAAAGCTGCAACAGTCATTACATAAATGGCAGGCATGGTCTGTCATAGTATGCCAGTTGTGCTCCAAATGGACAGATAATAGGCATCATGAAAATAACCTAAGAAATACACGAGGTTTCTGCAAAAGATTAATCAACAGCTCCTGCAGAGACAGAAGCCAAAATGGTAAATGGAAACGAGGGCACTAGAGGGATCTTTGAAAAATGTCAGCATAGGTTGGCAACCCAGTATGATATTTAGGTCAAAAGGGAAGGATGGAAAGAAAAGATGCATTGCTTTAATTGTAAGAATCTGGAAAGGATAATCTTAGCCTTGGTATGGCGCTGCAGGCGATGTAGGTTTTTCCTCTTACACAGCTGTTCAGGTGCCCAGTGTCAAAAAAATAAGTGTAGAGCAACCAACACACAGCACTGTTGTTTTGGTCAGTGGAAATTAACCTTACTCAGAGTGATTTTGCATAGAGTCACATAGATCTGCATATTTACCTTTTATTACTACTGACCCTGCCAAAGAGATCAAAATCATGATCCTTCCATATGCAGGCTGGCATCAAGGTTAAGCATGATTGGGCACGCGCCAAGGTCTCACAGCTAAGCAGAAGCCCTCTGACAAGAGCTCCCTGGAGCTGCTTCTCCTTTTCAGCTTTGCACCCTGCTCATTCACCATCTCATTACTCCAGCAGTGGTGGCAGCAGTGGTGAGAATGAAGAAGAGGTAGATGCCACAGCCTATTGGCTCATTGCGCCTGGGGGCAATGATGGTGAGAAAGTAGTCCCACTGGGGGTTTCTTGCCAAAAGGTCCTCAAAGGCCCATGGCTGGTGTTGCCCCTTTGCCATTGTACTAGGCAGGGCCTCAGCTGCAAACAGAGCTCTTGATCCAATGAGAAACTAAGCTGATCAGAATAATACAGCAAGGGACCACATGTGGATGTGACAAAACGATAGGAGATCAAAAGGAAATAGGGCACCAGTTCTGTACAGGGAATGCATGTGATCCCTATATCATCCTTCTTTAACGAAAACAAAAAACTGGATTACAGAGTACTAAAAACGGGGTCAGAAATGACCATTTCTGCATGAATCCAAGGTTTGTGCTTTCAATTACTCCCTTAAGCTTGTAAACAATGACTTTTACAAGGTCAGAAGGCCCTATCTTATTATACAGCCTGCTTCTTAAAAATCAATTTCAATCACAGAAAACAGAAAAGAAAAAGATGAGAGGGTTAGGAAAGAACTTGCTCTTCAAAGAAAAAAAAAATCAGCAAATGCATTATGTGGTGTGTAAGAATACAGTTCAGAGTCTATAAGGCTACTCATCCATGTACTTATTTTGGAGTTATCCCTCCATTATCAATCGAGCTATTGCAGAGACAGCAACTGGGAAATTGTACATTCTTAGGTAAAACTGGCAACAGAATACAAATGCTATGTTTTTATAAGCTGAAACTCCAAATGCTATATAAATGTCCAAGAAGTTTATGGCAGTTACTTGCATTAAAAAATTATGCCTATAATAATAGTATGCATCAGCACTATAATCTCTTGTTTTAATGACAGTCCTGCAGAGACAGTAGAAAGCAAAATTAATGTTCCACTAGCAAACATTCCAATTCCCCCACCCTTGGTACAATATTCTCCTGGTTACCAGAGCTTTGCTTATCCTGCCTTTGAGTGCTCAACCTATAGCACACATTGCGTAAAAGGTGCAGGACAAATTAGCAAGGGAATGAATAATGAGAACAGAGGTTTTCAGACTGTGTCTCACATCAAGAAAATAATTATCTAAGTCCTTGGAAGGCTAGCTAAAGATGAAACAATGAGGCTCAGCAGGTGCCATTCAGTCTTGTCATGCTGGCGTTTGTTCTTATCTTGGGTACATTTTAACTGCCAGAAGTTTAATTTTGGTGGAAAGGTGTGATATTAATGTAAGAATGAATCAATAAACACAGTAGTAAACTGCGCAAGTGATCTACAAAGCAAATGGAGAACTTGAGCTGACCATTCACAAAACATGCTTCTATATCTTCAAAAATGAAGTACATTTAGGAACCCAAGTAAAATATAAAGTATTGCTTCAACACTGTCTATTTGCATGAAAGGTAGTAGGATAACCAGCTACTCATAAAATCACAGTATCTGCTCTGCTGGACTGCCTTTTCAGCCAATCAAGGCAAAGGCATTGTCTAAAGATAAAGGTTGGACCACTCCTAACATGTGAACATATGACGCTGCCACATACTGTGTCAAAACCATTAGTTCATCCATCTTAGCATTGTGGTGACCTGGCAAACTCTCTTCCATCTGTGCTTCCCATGAGCCTCTTAATCTGAGATGAACCTGTGAGTTAGCTTTGGCATGCGAAGTATGAGCGCTGCCTCTTGGCTATGACACAACTGTTGAACTGTTCTCCGAAGCAGGCAAGACCTTCTGCTCTGCTCCAAGCTTTTTGATCCGTCTGCCCCAGAGCAGAGCCAGTCCTACTATTAGGCAGTGTGAAGCAACTTCTTCAGGCAGCAGCTGTGTCGGGAAGCAGCAGCCGTGGGCCCTCTGTTGGATGATGGAACTAAGTATGCCACACTGCCTGACCTGCTTCCATAACTGGCCTTGGATGCAGTGGGGGATCGTGCCCCTTGACCAGTAAGACCCAACTACCAATCCATTTGGGCTTGTTCCTGGAAAGGGGAGAAAGCATCATCTTTTCCTTGTCCTCAGGCAACACAATACCTTGGCCTGGCTCTGTCCCAAAAGGTAAGTTACTTGTTGTCATCAGCAATGTGGTTTATTCACTCGAACATGCCAAACCTTTGACATGATTTTAAGGGTGTTTTCCCACAGGAGGTAAGTCAGAAAGCGAGTCTCTGCTTTTAACAGCACTGACGGGACCCTCAACAAAACAAGTCATAAATAAGCAGCTGCACCGCGCTGTTGACCTTATGGTGCTGAACTTAATAAGGGATGCCGTATTGGGTGATTTGCTCCTAACCCCGAATGGCAAAAGCCACGGGCTACTTTATACCAAGTTGCTGGTGCTGAAATATTTACTCAGTGAATGACACTATGGCAAGTTTCAATAACAGGAAGAAACAGCTTCATAAAAATTGAGTGCCATCCAACACTGATAACAATCAGTAAAAGGACTCTTCGTCTCATCTGCTGATAATCAAATCCCTCTGGCAATATATTGAATGTAACAGCTGAAGTATACTGTCAAGGCTGGGGTTATTTCTCTCTCTCGTCTTTCAGAAACTCTGTGAAATTAATTCCTTCTGCTCTTCCCCACTCTTAATAAACAGGCCCAATCTACACAAAGAGGTGAAACTATTAAGGGGCTGCAGTTGGGGGAAATCACAATTGAATGCTCTGCTCATATCAAAAAGCAAAGGAAAAATATTTTTCCATATGGATAACTAAATGTCAGGGAGACACGCTGCAGCATTAAAAATTCTTTGCTTGCTTGCTTCCTTCTTTTTAAGGAACGGTTTTGGAATATTTAGACTGGCAGTTTGGTTTCATCCTCCACCCCCTTGCTTGAACTTTGGATTCAAATGCTGAATCAACAGTATATTTGATAGCTACTTTGGTGAATTATTTTTGACCTGGACCAAGGAATACAAGATTTAAGTCTCTGCTGAGCTATAAAACTTATTGGCTGTGAAGACACCGTGGGCTGGGACATAACATTCCAGGTCTAGATAACTACAGGGGAGAAATGGCTTCATCACAGCCACAAGGGCTATACTTCATAGTGTAAGAGAAAGCAGTGTCATTGTTAGGAGCTGCTGCCTTTAAGCATAGTGGTTTGCTTATCCAGTGGGCAAAGCAGGGGGTGGGCAGTCTAAGTCATTATATGAAAGTTGGGGTTCTTAAACTTTCTACATCAAGGGATCTCTTGAGAAAGCTGGAAACACTCAAGCTTCACGAGTCAGAAAGTATTAAAGAAGGGGTAAAACCAGTTACACGGTGGCAGTAGATGGAGATGAAGTGTAGCATTATAAGCTGGCAATTAGAATTTTACATTGCGACCAAATCCCACTTTGGAAATTGCTAAATTCTTTGCTGCAGTGTTTTCCTTGTAGCAAATAATTTCTTTGTTCAGTTTTCCTCAGACATCAGCTCCAGAGGGATTAGTGCTCAGCCTCCCCATTTCAGGCAGAATGGGCTAATTCAGGGACCTCTCATTTTATATTGTTCCTCTCTTCCTTCCTCAACCAGTACATCTCATTTCTTCTAATTTCTTCTCCCCCCCTTTTTTCATATTTCCCTTTATCCTGTTCACAATTGCCAGTTTCATTACTTCCTCCTGCTGCTTTTACATGCACTTCCTCACTTAATATCTTCCTTCTTTCATCCCATTCCTATTTATTCCCAGTTATCAAAAACCACCACCAGCAGTTCAAAAATTCACCTTCCTCCAGCTTCTGCTCCTACAGACCTGTGTGGTGTAACTGGCATGGATGAGGCACATAGGATTTGCCCCACAGTTTGAGAAACACTGTGCTATTTCATTTAGTTTCTTTTACGTGTCTCCTTCTCCCAAGTTCCCTTCCTTAGTTCTTTGTTTTTTATTTTCCATGTTTCTTAGCCAGGTATTCACATGGTCTCCCCATCTCTACCTTGCTAGATTTTGTTAACCTGGGAACAAAAAGCAGCATGTATGTTTGTTGTTTTGAGACTGAGGTGGTGATCTCCTTGTAAATTTGTGTTGAGAAAGCACACAGATCTGAGAATAGTCTCTGACAACAGTAGGTTTCCAAGTGAATTGAGGCCAACTAAGAAATACAGTCCTTTGTGTTCATTTCTCCTGAAACAAGGAAAATATACCACCTTGGCTTTATGTTTCCTTTTTTTTCTCCCCCAGGCCACTCTAAATCCATTACATTGCCCCTTGTGTGGCCCACCCTTTGCTACTGAAACGCAAAATACCCTTTGCCATGCTTAGCCTCCAAAGCCCTGCCCCGCCATTTTCCTAGTACCCTTCCAAATCCTTATGGGGTCAGCCAAATAATACATCTCCCTGCCTTTCTAGCAGTACATCTTTTAGGGGGAATGTTTTGCCATCTATTGCTAATAGTATACTAAAGTCACTGTATGTGTGCAAAACATTTACAGTAAATTAAGACTTCAGTTACCCTGGTCTGACAGAAGACAAACAAGTGGATCCTAGATCAAATCAAGCCAGAACTTTCTCTAGAAGCAAAAATGACAAAATTGAAGCTGTCATACTTTGGACGCAAACAGGAAGGCAGAACTCACTGGAGGAGACAGTCGTGATAGGAAAAGTCAAAGGCAGAAGAAGAAAAGAAAGACCAAATATGAGATGGATTGACTGCATAAAGGAAGCCACAGCCTTGAATTTACAAGAGCTGAGCAAGGCTGTTGTGGACAGGACATTCTGAACAGCCTTCATTCATAGAGTCACCAAGTGTCAGAGAAAAATTGATGACACGCCACCACAACAAAGGCTTCTGTGTTTCAACTGGCAGTGTTCTCTAGCAAATTTCCCCATTTTATTAAAGTGCAGTGTAAAATCAGTGTAAATCAAGAGTAGACCGATGTACTCCTAGACACATTGATGCCCTCCAACGTACCCTACTAACCTGATATATTCCTCCTCCTTCAATTAACTCATTTTCTTGTATATGAAATAGGCTTCTGGTTGGTGCTGAAAACTGTGGGCTCAGATTAGCTGATTTATGAGTTGGGGCTTAGCCTCCCCAACTTTTCATGGTACCCAGTTCTTTGAATATATTACTTGTGCTTTGCTATGCCTCATATGGCAGCCATTTTGTGGTGACACCATAGAAGAAACATGGCAGTTTCCCAATTTGCCAAATGTATCTGCTGCCCCCAAAGGTTCCCTGTACTTGCTGGAAATCCTTGACTTTGTGTCTGTTTCTAGGTTTGTTGAGAAAATATACACACATGCAGAGTCACATACACATACCGAGTATAAAACAATTTACATCTTACTACATCCTTAGCTGCATTAGGGAGAAAAACACCTGGCATTGCTTCTATGCAACTTCTAGCTCATATGATAAGAACAAGAGCCAGTGTGGTTAAAAAGGCAGTAGTTAGACTGTTGGTTTGAGACTTGCAGGTCTGGATTCTAGTCCCCACTCAGCTACGAAGCTCAGTGGGTGGCTTTGGGCCTGTCACAGAAAGGGAAAAATGATAATATAAATTTACTAATAATGTGCTCCATCAAAGCTTAGATTTCAAAGTACTGTACTTTGCCATTTTCTCAGGGAAGAACTAGATGTGGTACCAAAGAGATGCATGTCACAGTCGTATAAATAAAAATAAGTAAATGTGTATTTATTTATATAATAAAACAGTGGGAGGAAGAGAGATGCTAAGCCATCCTTCCAACCCCCAATTCCCATCTTCTCAGTCTCTCTCTCTCCACCCCACAGTTTTCTAGCCAGACTCTGAGTGGAAATAGAATTTCTATAAAATCAAAATGAAAATATTAACAAGAATAGCCTTATTGCCATAGACCTTTGGTTTGTATGTTTTGATGTATTTTATTGTTGTTTTTAATGTGTTATTGGTTTTATTCTGTTTTTATTCTGTTTTTATCTCATGGTTGTGAGTGGCCCAGAGTTGCTGTGGCCCCACTGGGTGGCATACAAACATTTTAAATAAATAAACAAATAAATCTCATTATGTATTCTGAATGGATCGCACGCATTATCTTCTAAAGCCTGATAGGAAGCATGGCAGTTCAGAAAGCTTGTTCTCCCATTCTTCCTTCCTTCTATATAAATTATTGTCCCGCAAGGAGTGCAGGCTCTTCTTGAACAACCTGAGGCTGCACAGCACCCAAGAACACACGTGGCTTATATCATATGACGAGAAAGCTTGACACCCCTTTGCCACCATCTTTTGTGATTACAGGGAAGTCTCCTGGAGGAAGGACTTGGAAAAGAGTGCCCCATCATCAGGGGGACAGTTTGTCTCAATTTTATATGCCTTGTAACTTGCACCTCCTTAGATCGTGAATCAGACCATCACCTCATCTGTTCACATAAACCTATAACTTAATTTCACATCCAGAGCTGAAGGGATGGAGTGCTGCTTGCAATAAGAGAACTGTTCCTTTTTCTGCATGAAGATGTGTTCAGCCTCTTAAACAGATCTTTAACCACAAGGAGCTGGTTTTTCACTGTTTGTGCAATCTCAATGCTTAGAATTTCCTTAATCTAGCCAAATAGAATGTTAATATTTTAGAATATGAATGCCATGGAAATCTGTCAGTTTTGAATTCCAACACAGATGTTATTTTGCTGATACAGGCTATTATTCTGATTCTTTTGTATGTTTGATTTTTTAAAACAAAGTTGTTATACACACAAGCAAGCACCCAGAGAGGATAAGTACACAAGAACTGATTTCTTTCCAATGCAATGAAATTAAAATGTTTGTTTTAGTATCTAAGCAACAGAATTCATTTGTTTATGAATAGAGCTGAGGTTGAAAGCCCATGCTTTTTGCAAGCAGAACCTTTTCATCTTGCCATCTTTGTGATATCTAGGACTTTAATAAGCCATACCTTTATTGTAATTGGAGGCTTTCAGTGTCCACCTGAAATTATCTTTGCCATGGACATGTATAGTATTAAAAGATTTACAGCAGATTGGAAAGTGCTATCAACCTCATTAAGTAAAATAATGATATGATTCATAGAAACATTCATGTTGCTATTTGACTCATTGCACCCCACACGTCACTCCTTATGTTTGATCCTATCTGGTTTACTTTTTGCCAGTAAAACAAACAGCCACATACCAGTTAGTAGATTCACAGATAGGTGGAGAAGAGGAAGGCTTGGCTAACTATGACTGGATTTGCAAGTCCTGACAAGCAATCATTTTCTAAAAAGCCAGTGTGGGCTTGCTGTGTTGCCCAGACCCAGCTGAGGTATATCACCAAGCCTTGTCTTGGCCATGGAAAACCATGACAGGAAAGTTGAACCATGCCAGGACACCTTTTTTTTCAAACCCTAACCCTACCCTGGTGCTCACCCCTAACCCTAATACAGGGCGAAAGTTCCACTGAAAATAGGATGATTCTGAAAAAGCCTTCCTTGAGTAGCTTTTCCTGCACAACTCATCATTTCTGCCCATTCAAAACACATTCCAACTATCAAAATCATACCAAGACACCTTGTTTTTCTAACCCTAACCCAGTGATGGTAAACCTTTTAGAGACCGAGTGTCCAAACTGCAACCCAAAACCCACTTATTTATCGCAAAGTGCCAACACTGCAATAAAACCTGAAAACAGCCAGTCCAAGCAAATATATATATAACCTTGGCGGTCTATCTAGGTCAGGGGTCTCAAACTCAACTTACCTGGGGGCTGCTGGGAGTAGAGTCTGGGTGAGGCTGGGCTGCATCAAGTATTCCACCCCCGCGGTGGTGGTGGGCCGCTCATCCCGTGGCCGGCCCAGGCGCCGCCGGCACTTTGAAGGCCGCAGGGCCCCTCCCCCGTGCCCGCCCGTCCCGGCAATTGGCCCACAGGCCGTTAGTTTGAGACCCCTGCTCTAGGTGAACTTTAGCAACTTTGATGGCAGAGATCTATAAGGTCTTTTCCAGCCTTTACTAGCCAAGGTCCTTTGTATTGAAAATGTCGAGGCTGAATATAGGGTGTTCTGCAAGCAAAGCATGTGTCACGCCACCGTGCTGGGCATCCTCCTGAGTAGCCAATGGGTTCTCCTGAGGTACAAGTCTTGTTCACAGGTATCATGTGTGAGAGCTATTAATTGCACCCAGGCCACCTCAGTGCTTGTGTCGGGATGAAAATTAGGATTGCCTGGAATAGCCCTGCCACTGAGCTGCAAATTCACAGCTGCTGGAGAAGACATCCCATAAGTCACTGTCCTGCCTGTGAGAGTTGCAGTAAATAATTCTGGGGGAAGTCTCACCCTTAGAACTGCTGGAGGCTCAGCCATCAGACAAGTTGATACGAGACAATGAGAAGGACTAAAGCAACCCATGCTGAAGCAGCAGAGAATCTTATTTATGATCATGTCAATGAACCGGTCCCAAACCTTTTACTTCTGCCAAGCAGGAAGGGGAAAAAAAGAGACAAAGCGCTAAGAAAATTTCAACAGCTCTTTAAAGGGTAGAATGATCACTTAGGCATCAGCCAAAAGGAGACACACGTTTGGATGGAATGTGCATATGCTAATTCCAATTTAGAAGTAATCGTTATCATTTAAATGGAAATACAGACATTTCACACACACCTCCTCCGGAGAAGGTGGCTGCAAGGTGACCTCTCTGCTCAGGCTGCCATCCAGGTGCTAATTGCCGATCCACAACTTTAAAGTAGCTCTTCCTTCCTGCGGTTCTGGCTTTGACTGACTGGCCCTTCAAAAAGGAGATGCCTTCAGCTGGAGTATCATCCCATGCAAAGTAGGATATATTTCCAGTGCTATGAAATCCACTTTGTCTTCTTGAATACAATTTTGTCTATCTCTCTCATCTATCAGTCTTTCATCTATCATCTTTATCATGTTTATATCCTGCCCTTTTCCCTTCCAAGGAACTCAAGGCAGCTTCACATAATTCTCCTCCTTGTCATAATCTTATCCCCACAACAACAACCCTGTGAGGTAGGTTGGGCTGAGAGTCTGTGACTGGCCTACAGTCACCCAGTTGGCTCCAGGGCTGAGCGGGGACTAGAACCCAGACCAACTGACTCCCAGTCCTGCACTCTTAACCACTACATCACACTGGAGGGGAGGTCCACAGGAGGAGCAGCTTAGGTCTTGTTTCCATTTCTGTATTGCCCCTTGATTTGATCAGCTCTCCCATCACATCAAATTTCGGGAATTAGAATTGTATGAGGAGGATTTCAGATCAGGACAATGGTGCTAGAGAGGAGTTAGATCTTTCTTCCAAGGCTATTTGCTTTGGGGAGACCCCACATTTGGCCCATTAGGGCAATGCTGAATTTCAGCATTCTAATGGCGCAAATAGCAGCCCTGTGCTTGTATATGCATATTTTCTCCATGGAAACTGTTTTTGGGGAAAAGGTCAACTCCTTCTAGGATGGTCGTGTGTTTGATGTTACAGAGGACGGTCCTCTATTTAAAAGGTCACCCACTTCAAGTCTTCTTTACGGGCAAGGGGCCTAGAAAGGAAAGCAGGGCCCCAAGGCTGCCCATCAATACTCAGTTGCAGGCTAGGAAACTGGGTAGTCACACAGGACAGTGGGTCATAATCTTTCCCACTATTTTTATTTGTGCTTCCATTTCAACTACACTAATAATTTCCAGGTTTTTAAAATATATGCCTATAAATGAACACAACTAATTTTTACACAAATTCATGTTTTCTTTTATAAACAGTTTAGGACCTCAATGTTTGAAGGAGCTGCTCATTCCATATATGCCTGCCCAGTCTCTAAGATCTGGAGCAGAGGTCCTTCTTCGGGATCCATCTTTGAAGGCGATCAGAAGAGTGGCTACTCAGAACAGGGCCTTCTCTGCAGTGGCAGTCCAGCTGTGGAATCGACTCCCCGGAGATGTGTGCCTGGTGCCAATGCTTTTTTCACTTTGTTGCCAGACCAAAACCTTTTTATTTTCCCAGTATTTTAAATTCTAGTGTTGCTTTTAGTATTGCTTTTATATTTTATGTGTGATGCTGTGTCCTGCTTTTATGTTATTGCCACCCTGAGACATTGTAAAAGGTGGGATGAATGAATAAATAAACAAACAAACAAACAAACAAATAAATATAGAGATGCATGTCCTCTTTTTTTTTTGGAAATGTGTGTGCCCACTTTTATGCTTCCCTCTAGCATTAGAGTCACAACATAAATCTCTCCCCTCCAGGCCTGAGGCTTCTCACTTCTGTTTTAAGTCTTGACTATTTATTATCAGTTATTAGAACTGATTTAGGACTTCATTCATTGCCTTTGTGTACATGTGGTTTTAGCATCCCATCCTATCCCATTCTTACCTTACTTTACCCTAACTTACACTACTAAATTGATTGGTTGTATACTGCCTTGGGAGAGTTTATCCAAAAAAAGCAGCTTATACATATTTTAAATAGATAAAGGTCAGTTTGAATAGTGCTAGATCTGGGGTATATTTTGCTTCCTTAAAGCCACTGTTTCTCACTTTGCAAGATTCTGACAACACAGATCAACTTCTCTTTCATGGACACCATGTTTACACAGCTTAAGTCTTATAAAGCCGAACACAACCTGGCCCCATAGAGTATAGCCTGTCAGGTGCTTTGCAAATTCCAGTCATAGCTGATGGCGCATATTGTGGTTAATACATTATACTGTCTGCAAATTTATGCAGGTGCCCGAACAGTGCAATCCAACAGAAATCTGCAGAGAAGTAAGTCAAGGAAACTTACTCTTGAATATGTATGTGTAGGCGTGCAGCCTAAGGGCACAATCCTATGTATGTTTAGACAGAAATAAGTTCTACAAATACCAACAGTGATAATGAATAGACTACAAACAGTTGTCAAGATTGTGCTTAGTATGGAGAAGCCAGTGTGTACAGGTAGATAATTTCATGCCCTAGACAGGGTGCAGTCCTACTGAGATGGTGTTCTAGGGGCCATAAGATCCTTCCAATTCCCACCTCCAAAAACAGAGAAGTTGGTTCTTGGAAGCAGGGAGTCCCAACTGTGGTTCCCCACATTCCATCATGGAAACTCCCAGCATCTTCCAGACTGCAACCCTGGCTGGAGGACAGAGGGAACTGTAGTCCTTTTCTCTGCCCAAACATGCACAGCATTGCATCCCAAAGGTGTTATGATTTGCAGTCAGTGTAGAGTCTTAGTGATCACCACTGCTGTTTTTCTCTTTCTTTTAGCTATAACAAATCCTTGCAGGTCTTTTGCTTTTAATCCTGTTGCATTAGTATTCGATCTGTTCTGTTCTCGCCCCCCCCCCTCCCCAATATGTGGCATCATTACCATGTGGAAGTAATACAGTCAGATTAATTAAGATGTCCTTCCAGCTTCTATATTATGAAGTTAATGGATTGCTGAAGTGCTGTTTTGCTTTCCTGGGCTGATCTTTCCATGCATGGGAGGGACAAGAACATGGTATCCATAGCAATATGCAGCTCAAACCTTTGTAGAGCATACAAGTACTAAATGTTCTTTCATTCTTGATTTCTTTCATGTACACCATTTTCAACAACTATAAGTCTTGCTGAGTGTTTTTGATCATCCACTGACTACCAGTAGTAAAGGTCTCGTACCCTCCCCTTTTTGGACCATTGTTAATCATCAAGAACCACAGGATTCTGTATTAGGACGAATGCTTTTCAACCTTTTCATAATTGATCTGGAATTAGAAGTTGCCAAGTTTGCTGATGACAGTAAATTTTTTTGGAAGCCAAACAGGATTGTGAGAAGCTCCAAAGAGATCTCTCCAAGCTGGGATAATGGGCATCAAAGCAGCAAATGCTTTTCATAGAAGCAAGTGTAGAGTATTGCATTTTGGGGCAAAAATTCCCAACTTCAGGTATACACTGATGGGATTTAAGCAGTGACTGAGCAAGAAAGGGGTAGTGGTGGGCAGCTGATGAATACCAGCCCAGTGCTTAGCTGCTATGAAGAAGGCAAACTTCATGCTAGGCATAATTAAACATGGAATAGAAAATAGAACTGCCAAAATCTTACTTTGCTTATATAAATCTTTGGTGTGACTGCACTTGGAATATTGTGTTCAGTTCTGGTTGCCTTACCTTACATTATTGAGCTGGAAAAAGTACAGAGAAGGGCAAATATAATGATCAGGCAGCTGGATCAGCTCCCCTATGAGGAGCAGCTATAACAACTGCACTGTTCAGTTTAGAAAAAAAGGTGAGTTAGGGGAGACATGCTAGAGGTGTTTAATGTAATGCACACTGTGGGGAAAGTAGAGAGGGAGACATTTTTCTCCTTCTCCCATAACACTTGAACCTGCGGTCATCTCAGGAAGCTGACTGCTGGGAGGTTTAGGACAGATCAAAGGAAGTACTTCTTCACACAGCTTATAGTTAAACTGTGTGATTCTCTGCCATGGGAAGTGGGGATGCCCGCCAGTCTGGATGGCTTTAGAAAAGGTCTGGACAGATTCGTGAGGGAGGAAGCTATCAGTGGCTGCTAGATTGCAGGCCACATGCTACCTCCTTTCCTGGAAGTGGCATGTCTGCATACACCGGGTGCTGAGGAGCTTGGGCAGAAGGAGGTCTTGCACCCATCTTGCTTGAGGGATCCTGTAGGCAGCTGATTTGCCACCAAGTGTACAGAGTGCTGGACTAGATGCAATTCTGGTCTGATCCACGATGGCTTTTCTTAGGTTCTTACATTCAAGAAGATCTTTCTGGGCAATGGTATGTTTAATGTCAGGAATAATGGTTGGGTAGGTCCTGTTTCTTGAACCAGCAGCCTATGCTCCACAGATAAAATCTATGGTTGTGTAGTATTGAAAAGAGCAATTTTCAACTCACCATCTCCAATGGATAGCTCTATATTTTCTAATCCATTCCTCAGTTTCCCTGTTTCCTCCAACTGAATTTGTTCTCCTGCGATGATAAACCAGGATTCTAGGAATCTGGCTTATCATTATGTCTGAACAGGGCCACCATCTCCTTCAGATTAATAGAGCAAAAACCCAAACCAAAACAAGGATCCTTTTAAAATCATGCTCTTTTAAGAATTAGAAGTGCCATTGGATTCAATGGAGCATGCTTTCAAGGAAAGCATGTGATTTGTGAGTAAATCCTATTGAACTTAATGAGAATTGTGCTAAGTAGACATGCACACAATTATACTGTAAGGCATCATTCACACATTTGGCATTCTCCAATATCTTATTTGCTCAATGGCTGTTGATCCCCCAGTATCTTATTTGCTCTATGGTTGTTGATCCTGGTGAAAAAGATGAATGAAACCAGGCTATATGTATAGATGTGTGCTTAAAAACTTGTGTATTATATTGTCATGCTTCCTCTTTAAAATTCCATGTAGTTGTATTTTACAAGCTGGTATTTGTTATTGGTTGATGTTGGAAATCCTATTTTCTCTTTCACAAACTAAGGCCATGAAATGGAAAATTGATACTCCATTCTGTCTAGTATATGGAGTTTCACATAGAATTGGCTTGCTCATCTCAATACGCCATGTTCAAAATAAGCCGCAGAGGGTTGGTTATTCAGTCTCTAACCCATGTTGCTCCCAGCAGATGATCAGGTGTTTTGCGCCTGCTGAGGCTTGTTACACCTGGCTGCTCCCTGAAAATATTCTATTCTCTGAAATAAACAAGGGTGACAACCTTGCCATGTGAACCAGGACATAGTCTGCTGTGTGGGTACAAGAGCCAAGGTATTTTAAAGACGTATTCTTTAGGACAGGCATGGGAAACATGTGGCACTCCAAAAGCGTTGGTCTGTCACACCCATCATTCTTCAGCATGTCTATGCTGACTGAAGGGTGGCAGGGTGGAAGGGGTCACACAGTGACAGTAGCTCTGCAGGCTGCTGCGGGTGGTGGGGAAGAAACAATCCACGGAGCAACCGATTGTCTGCTGCACAGCCAGCCCTCGGTGGCCGCTTGTTCTTAGGTGGCTTAGCATGACATACCAATTCACCAGTTGACCCAGTTTCTTCCTGCCTTTGGGAGGTGTGATAGGCCTGGAGAACCCCTAAAAGTAGCAATGGCTCAGTGTGTGTGTGTGTGTGTGTGTGTGTGTGTGTGTGTGTGTGGCATGTTATAATGCTGCAGATCGCAATGGGAAGATCATGGGGTTTTGAAAGACATGGATTAAATAAATAAATGTGAATCCAAATGGATTGCACAAAGGATAAATACTAGCAAAATAATCTTTCTACCTCCAGCTTAGTCCACCTGGCACGGGAATTGCTCTGGCATGGTAAACACAGGGTCCCAGGGTGTCATTCTTACAGAGTCAATTTTCCGAGTGGAGCCACAGTTTATTGAGGGGAAGGACTAAGAGCAATCGATCTGCCCTGTAAACCCGAACATCTTATCACACAATTTATTCTGAGAGACAACAGCTATGATGCTTACAGTAAGCATTCTATGAAAAATGCCTCGTTATTACTTTTTAAAAAGAAAAGCAAATGCAATAAAAACTTCTCAGGTATGGAAAGAGCAATAACAGTATTGATTCCAGTGGGGAAGATGGTTGCAGCAATTTTGCTAATATCGCAGGACTACTGGTTCCTTTTACAACTTTACTGCTGTGACTGCAGTTGTGTCTCTTATTCCATTCATATTATTCTAACTGCCTTCCCTTGTTCCTGGCCTCCCCATCCATCCCTCTCCTCTCCCTCTCCCTTTTTAAAATAAAGCTCTGCTACATGTAAGTGCAAGACAAAGAATGTATTTTGCAGGGAATCACTGTTCCATTCAGGATGAGGAAAAAAAGAACAGTTGTATCATTTTCACATCTGGATATGAAAAGCTATTTTGATAATGACATTAAAAAATCATAGATTTGTTTTTCCCAGATGGGCATTTGCTGTTGATCAAGCTGCTCTGCTAACCAGAGTGAGGAAGCGCTCTTTTTATCACCCTCTTTTGACACTGCTGGTAGAGATAGGGAATAGGGAGCTTCCACCTTCGTGCTATGAGAAGGTCAGTGTTATGCTATCAGGGTGCTTTCCAGAGAAAATGATTTCTTCAAGATACATGCACTGGGGAAATGTTCCGAGCGTCTCTTTTCCTTCTGCCCATCCCTTGCCCCAGAAAAAGAAGCAGCATTTTCTCTAAATGCACTCCACTAGAGTGTGTGTGTTTGTGCAGCATTCCTATCCATCATGGCCCTTGCCCTACCCCTTGCTCAAAGTGGGGCTTGAGAGGAAAGGCGAATGGTGATGAGTCTCTTGTCTCAAGCTCCTCTTGCTTCTACTGGGGGCAGCAGAAAACCCAACCGCACCAATCCCAACCTAACCCAAAGCCTTTAGGAAAAAAGAAAGGATCTCTGTCCCTGCTGCCATTAGTAGTGATAGGTTTGAGAGGATGATTTGAAACAAGGGAGCAGGAAGGTTAAAAGGGTAATAAAGAAAATTACTTAGCCTAAAGGAGGGTGGGGGGCTAAGATCAGATAGCAAATGGCCGAATACTGGCTCAATGACTTCCTGATTGTTAATTGACAAACTTGGCAGGACAAAATGAGCCTATTGTAGCCCACTGGGGGCAGGGCTGGGTTGGGAAGAAGGGCCAGTATTGGAGCAGTGGGCAGAAAGACTGTAAACCCTCTAGCCAATGAGAGGAAAGGAGGAGGGAGAAGCAGCCGGGGGCAGGGCATAAAACGGGATGTGAACATGTGCTCAGTTGAACTGAAAAATGGGATGGTAACCATTTTTCATTCCCTTTGTTGCAATAAAGTTTTAAAAAGAACTCTCTTCATGCTTGGAATATTTTTCTCTTCCAAAGAAAAGGAAAGAGTGTTTCTTACAGTAGTAAGTCTCATCTCAAGCAGCAGCTCCACATCAAGGTCCTGTTCTCTCCACAAATAGGGTGGAGAACTTCAATATGCCATTTATGTATATTGCTAGTGTTGCGAAGCCTCGATGCAGCCGCAACAAGGATAACCAGGTTCAGTTGGGAAAGACCCCTTTTGCCTTGAACCTCAGCAGTTCTATTGAAAGATCACCCAGGACCCCTGCAGTTGCTTACAGGTAGTGGTTCTCACCACCAACTACAAAATCACAGCCCATGTATAGACACTTTTATAACCTGCTAGTCTCATACACCAATACAAAGTGTTACGTTTCCAGATAAGGTTAGTACAATAGCATCCTGATGCCTTAAGGCATGACATAATGTTCTAAATGATTAGAAATACTGCTAACAATAGTATGGAAAACATTACTGATTGCTTTATTGACCTGTCAATTGAGTAGACTTCTTTGCAGTTTGGATCATGTTTAAACATGCAAATGTGTCTGATTGAGGAACCATTCAGGAAATCTGGTTTGACAACTGTGTTGTGCAGGCCCTTGCCTCTGTGGGACTAAATGCTTAGGTGGGTCCTTTCAGAAGCAAATGGACACCATTGTTTCAGTTTTTCTACAGTTGATGAGAACACAGCTATTTTCTCACTTATAGTGTTAGCCTGCAGCAGCTTCTCAGTCCAGTTAAGAATTCGATCTTCTTAAAGGAACAGCAGCACTCAACAGTGACCTGGCTTGGAATGCTGGTGCCTTCTGAGAAAGGGGTGCAGGTTTGATTGCATAACACAAAGGCACATATTAGCAACCCTTTTCTGCTGGGATTTATCTGAATTTTCCCAACACTAGTAAATGGTGCACACTGGAAATTACTCTTTACTGCGGGCTTCCTCAAGATGCTACCCTGGTGATGTTTTGAAGTACAGTTCCCATTGTTGCCACACAGTGTGGCCACCTGTCGGGTGAAGGGAGTGATGGTCTATGGTATATTAGAGAGGCAGGCCATAGTGTAGTGGAGCCAGGACACATGGGTATTGAGCACCAGTAGTTTTTTTTTTATTACTGGGGATGCTGAGGGTTTTCTGCCACCGCCCCCTTTGAAGTACCCCCTGCCACTGAGCTTACTGTAAATCTCACAATGCATTTCCCATCAACAACATACTGTTTGAAAACTATTTCGGCCTTGAATGCACTTGCACCTGGCAGGGTTGAAGTCTGCTAGAAGACTTTGCACCTAAATCTCCAGGAGTAGCTGTTATTGGTTAATGCAGCTGCCTGTCTTTTAGGCCTCTCCCTGAGGGTGTGGTGATGGGAAATGCCACTTTCAAATGCCAAATGTCAGATAATTTGAAGAGTGCCTTTTTCATCAGCTGTTACCAACAGATCTTTCAAGCTCAAAGGGGATCACGAAGAGAATGGCCCAGTTCAAGTGCAACACATCCCTGCAACGGATGTGCTATTCTCCATGTCACTGCCGTCCTTCTCAGACTGTATGTTTAAGAAGGCTGAAAACATAATCACTGGACTGCAGCAATTCCATTTTAATGCAGATTTGGAGAGTGCAAGAGATTTAGGGATGGAGCAGAGATATCACCTTTATTTTAAAGGACATTGTGAACAGCACAAGTACTCAACCATATAGCCAGGAAAAGGACAAATGATATCTCTCTTCCAGCTTTCATTAATAACTAAATGTCTTTTCCCAAAGAGATGAAGACGATCCAGAGAATGAGAAATTGCCAATAATAAACAATATGAAGTTGTTTTACTAGCAAATCTCATGATATAAAAATGACAGCCAATGAAACATGCTCTGGTCTATGTTCTTGGAGAACAATGCCTATGGTGTCTATAAAAAAAAATAGATGTGGATTGTAAACCCATAGCAATTTTAAAAAGTGGGGGGGGGGGTGATATAAAACCATCAAGAGGACTGTTTGATTCAGATGCCATAAAAGGTCTGTCAGATAAAACTTATATTGAAAATATTTGTTTAGAAGGATTTTTCTTCTTTTGCATTTAATAGGACTTTTTAACAATCCCAAAGGCATTTCATAAACAACTCCCTTCTCTGCCAGTGAATCTGACACTGATCCCCATGAACTTCCAAAGTGCTTTAAACTAAAAGACGCAGCATAGAGAAGGGTGACATCTTTTATTGCATGGATGTCTTTCAGTGGATTTGTGGCACTTCATTTATGCAAACACTCAAACTTCCCAGGCTATTCTGTGGCAGATCTAAAAAGCTAGCAAGCATCAGAGCTTATGCCAAGCAAGCAAAGTGAAATTGACATCAATGATCAAGATCGAAATGACTGTGACAGGACTTAATTTGTATTACAGTTCATCAACGCTTCTACCCTGGCATTTATTAATAATGCCAGGTCGCAGTGTTGGAAATCATGAAGAAATATCAATTCCCCTGAGCATGTGCAGAGTACATTTTCTTGACAACTTAATTTCCATACATTAAAAGGAAAAGATTCAGCTACTTCTGTTCACACTGCCCTCATACTTGGATTGGCCCCTAGTACAAATGCATTATAGTCTCAATATTTCTCCACCTACTGGGACCATTCATCTTTAATAAAAGTGGGAGACATATTCTGCTGCTTCTGATGATTTTCTAAGCCTTTCCATTTGTGTGTGTGTTGATTTATCTTAGTTTAGATGAACTGGCCAGGGGGTTTTCCTTCCTTTTTTTACACTTTATAGTTTCCTGTCTCAGAATGCCCCTCGGAACAATGCTATGTTATGACATAGGGCAGATTCATAAATAATGGCACCCCTTTGTGGTAAATCACCACCATGGGTTATAATTAAGTGCCTGACAGCCAATCTGGCTCAGGGTGGAAGCTCTATGCTCTCCCCGCAGACCTCCATGTCTCTCATTCCTCCTAATAGTAACCCAAGGGACACAGCAGGAACAAATGAAGCACTTCTCTTTGATGGCTGCCAGCTCAGCAGGGAGGAAGGAGGGAGTCAGGAAAGCAGGCCTTGGGCTCAGTAGGGCTGCTCTGAGGACAGGGAACGTCACCGAGAGCTTGGTTCACCATCGTGGCTCCCACATGAGGAGCTTTCACCCAGGTTAGAGCAGGTACTTTGGCTACCTAATGAGAAGTAAAAGACCCCGATGCTGGGAACGATTGAAGGCAAACGGAGAAGGGGACAGCAGAGGCTGAGGTGGCTGGATGGGGTCACTGGTGAGATGGGTGTGGGCTTGGGTGTACTCCAGGGGATGGTGGAGGACAGGAGAGCCTGGAGGAATGTTGTCCATGGGGTCGCAGAGAATCGGACACAACTTTGCGACTCAACAACAGAGCAGGTAGGGAGGCCATCAGCTCGGGGTGTGGCTTATTATCAGCACATCCTCACTGAAGCCATGCCTCTACTTCCCATTCCTGCCAGAGAAGGCGAGAAGGTGGCGCTCAGTGGTTAGGCAGGCTTGGTGGGACTGTCCTGAGAATGGACTGGCCTCCATTGCACCCCTTTCACAGCTGCATCAAATGGAGCAGCTCTCATGCACACAACCCCCAGCCACTTCTGCCAGGTGGCCTGCTTACTCCGGGACTTTGTTGTCTGAAATCCGGCAATGCAACAAGCAGTTGTGGTAGGGAGAATCTATAGAATGAAACATTGTTTCTTATCAGGGTTCTCAAATGTAGCAAGTCACAATGCTAAATCAATGCAACTGGGTTTGTAAGTCTCAGGGCAACAATTTATGATAACCATCAACAGTTGCACGGTGTGTCATGAAAACCCAGCCAGTGTCATTCTTCATGGAGTTTTTGGTCTGGAAACACGATGGGAGCTTATGGAGAAGCAAGACTTTTTAGTGCTGACAAAATGGAAAGGAGTTGTTTTATTTGTTATATTTATACCCCACCTTTTTTCCTTTCAAGGAACTCAAAGTGGCTTACATAATTCTCCCCCCGCCCCAATCTAAGCCTCACAACAGCATCCTTGTGAGGTAGGTTGGCTGAGAGTCTGTGACTGGTGCAAGGTCACCCAGTAAGCAACATAGCTGCTAGAACCCACATCTTACAGGTCTCAGTCCTACACTCTGAACCACTATACCACATCAGCTCTCTCAGCTGAAAGAGGACACTAAGGAAGCTAAAGGAAGGAACTCAGCCGAAAGAAGGTAAAGAGCCACTCTCTTCTAAAACTTTGGGAATTCTCTTACTCCCAATCACTGATGACATTTTCATGTTATTTCTGACAGTTCTGTATAGAATTCAGAGGAATTCTACTCCTTTCCCGAAGGGGCCCAAATCTTGGGAGGGAGAATGTGGCCTAGAGGACAGAAGTGACAACACCAATACCCTGATCTCGCCAATACTATGGTTGCCTGCCAGGGACTGGGATTGCAATCTCAGAATCCCAAATGTACATATTGTGCAGAATGTCAGTTTCCCACCAGGGATTTTGGTACTTGTCTTGCTGGTGCCAGTTCAGCAGGAGATGTTACTTTGCCGGGGGAGGGTAGCATCCACTTCTACCATCTCATCTTCCTCCAAGGCTCTTGGGGCATAGGAGAGGGAAGGAGGTGGAGCAGGAATAGCATCAAGGCACCTGCCAAGGGTCCACATGGAGCAAGAGCAAATGACCCCCCTCCCAGTCTTTGCTGGGGAGCAGTAGGAGTAGTCTGTCCCCACCAACTTGCTCTCAAGCAAGCAAGCAAGCGGCAGCAGGGATGAGAAGGAGGATGAGGAGCAATAGCAGCTGGTGACTGTGGTGGCAAGGAGGTAAACTCACTGAGGGAGGAGGCCTGTTCGAGGGTGACTTGCTCTGCGAATCCCACACCTAACCCTGCAAGGGAGGGTGCTGCTTCAAGGGATTGCTTTAGTACTTGAAACGAATGCTCTGAAAACTGACTAAGGTGTTTTGAATGTTTGGTTGGAACACTGGAAAACCCTTGCCCAGTATGTGAAGAATGTGAATATGTGAAGAATATGTGATGAGAGGATTTGTTCAAAAGCAATGAGAATGGAGCCCGAAGCAAATAACAGAGCCAAGAAAGACATAAGGGAGTAAAGCAGGGTGAGTGAGAAGAGGAGCGATCCAGGACTGAAGACCTGCCAGCTCCTGACAAGGGCACACTCCTGCACATGATGGCATGAATGTCCTTCTGGAGTTGTCCTTGTCCTTTACATGGAGAGGGGAGGATAGCGGCTGGGCATAAAGCAGAATGAGATAATTGCTCACTCCACGCTGCTTTCAGCCTGGCAGACACCTTCTCCAGGCGAAGCAAATGAGAACATGCTCACAGCCCCAAGATCAAGCTCAGGGTCTCTCTGTCTTTGTTTGCATTCACAAGTGATTCTCTAAGCAGATATTTCATAGATCTCATGAAATGCCTCTATGGGGGTGGGGTGGGTGAGGGAACCACAATTCACACAACTGGTGAATGTGTGTAGGAATATATTAAAAAACAAGCTGGTGTACAGGGTGATATATTACTAAGTGGAGTCAGTTTTACCCTTAGAATTTTACTTGTTAGGAATGCCAGAACAACAATCTTTGCCGTTTTCTTAGCCAGAGCACATTTGGAATGCTTAATGTGCCTTCTGGCCATGTTGATAAGCTTCTTACACCAAGTGAATATTCATGGAGATTTTTTGAACTCATTCCTAGCAGAAGCGATTTGCTGTTTCTATATTATTTAATAGCAGTGCGTAGGCATTCATTCACTCCTGGTTTCACTACCAGGAATCCTGAAGTGAATCAGAATGTTCTTTGCTAGGTAACCGGATAAATCACTGCCTTCAAATCAATATATGTAAAGCGTACAAGTGTTTCTGTATATTTTCCTGCACTGGGGAAAATAGAGTGGAAAGGTTAGTGCCTTTTTCCATTCTTGATTGTTCCAAGCCACATTTTTATGGTTCTGTACAAATGATAACATGTTTTAAACTCTGACGTTGCCTGACAGATACCATATATATTTTACTTAACAATCAGCATATGCTTTTGCTGTGTTGTCATTGTTCTTTGTATTTTTATGGATGTGAGAGGTTCTTCAGAAAGGTTCATGGGGTGTGTGTGTGTGTGTGTGGTGGGAACTTGGAGAAGGTAAAACAATGAAGGCTGTCAGTTTATCAAGCCTATGTCTTATTTATTATTTAGCCATTTAGCAGACTTATATGCCACCCCATTTGCCTAAGCCTCGGGGCAGCTTACAAATAAATAAATATCATTAGTACAATAAAATACAGTTGGAGACATCCTGGCCAAAGTTGTTAAAATCAATAAATAAAATCAACAATTAAAATGACGTTTAAATAAAAAGGTCTTGGCCTGGCACTGAAAAGCAAATAATGACGGCACCAGGCGGACCTCTCTGGGGAGCGCATTCCATAGGTAGACTTCCTGTATAGATCCAACTGGAGCTTCAGGGAAAGTGTGCCTCTGTTTCAGGCTGATAGACAAGGGAGAGATGGGGGCTTCTGATGCTTCAGCCACACCTTTGGACTAGGCTGTCCATGGAGATCCCGCAGGCCCCTTCTGTGGCAGCCTTTCCTTGCTATAAGCTGCAAACATTTCTCTTTTGTTAGGTTTAAAGTTCTGATGTAGTTAATGTTTTCTGTGACTCACCCAGAGAGCTTCAGCTATTGGGCCATATAAAAATGCTGCTGCTAAGGAAGCTGATGCATCTCAGCTGTACCATTTTAGATGGCAGGGAGGGATAAACAAGATGAAATGCTTCCTTGCATACAAAAAGTTGGCTTGTCAGTGAGGAGACTTTATTAGACCAATTCTGTCTGGAATCTAATTTTGTATAGGGCAAATCTGTTGATATGGAGGAACATTCAGTCATGTAACCCTCCACCTTCATGCAGGTTTGCAGATCAGGAAAAACAATGTCTTATTTAAATTACTCTATGGCCTACTTTCCCCATCTGGAACCTGCATATTGTTGTTGTTAGTCGTGAAGTCGTGTCTGACCCATCACGACCCCATGGACAACATTCCTCCAGGCCTGCCTGTCTTCCACCATCCCCCGGAGTCCACTTAAGCTCATGCCAACTGCTTCAGTGACTCCATCCAGCCACCTCATTCTCTGCCGTTCCCTTCTTCTTTTGCCATCTATTGTTCCCAGCATTAGGCTCTTCTCCAGGGAGTCCTTCCTTCTCATTAGGTGGCCAAAGTATTTGAGTTTCAGCTTCACTATCTGGCCTTCTAAAGAGCAGTCAGGGTTGATCTCCCCTAGGACTGACCGGTTTGATCACCTTGCAGTCCAAGGGACTCTCAGGACTCTCCTCCAGCACCACAATTCAAAGGCCTCAATTCTTTGGCGCCCAGCCTTGCTTATGGTCCAGCTTTCGCAGCCATACATTGCAACTGGGAAAACCATAGCGTTGACAATACGCACTTTTGTTGGCAGGGTGATGCCTCTGCTTTTTAGTATGCTGTCTAGATTTTCCATAGCTTTCCTCCCCAGGAGCAAGTGTCTTTTAATTTCTTGGCTGCAGTCCCCGTCTGCGGTGATCTTGGAGCCAAGGAAAATAAAATCTGTCACTATCTCCATTTCTTCCCCATCTATTTGCCAGGAAGTGAGAGGACCGCCATTATCTTAGTTTTCTTAATGTTGAGTTTCAAGCCAACTTTTGCACTCTCTTCCTTCACCTGCATCAAGAGGCTTTTTAGTTCCTTGAGAACTAAAAATGAACTTTTAGTTCCTTTCTGCCATGAGAGTGGTATCATCTGCATATCTGAGGCTGTTGATATTTCTCCCAGCAATCTTAAGTCCAACTGGTGATTCATCTAGCCCCGCCTTTCTCATGATGTGCTCTGCATATAAGTTAAATAGGGTGACATATACAGCCTTGCCGAACTCCTTTCTCCATTTTGAACCAATCAGTGGTTCCATGTCCAGTTCTCACTGTTGCTTCTTGACCCGCATATAGGTTTCTGAAGAGACAAATAAGATGGTCTGGTACTCCCATCTCTTTAAGAACTTGCCACAATTTGTTGTGATCCACACAATCAAAGGCTTTAGCATAGTCAATGAAGCTGCATGTAGCCACCTTGAATTCCACAATGGAAATATAATATAATTAATATAAACAAATATACTAAATTAATAAATAATTGGCATTTGTG
This sequence comes from Varanus komodoensis, assembly GCF_004798865.1. Taxonomy (NCBI): domain Eukaryota; kingdom Metazoa; phylum Chordata; class Lepidosauria; order Squamata; family Varanidae; genus Varanus; species Varanus komodoensis. The sequence goes on along the minus strand of NW_025335568.1, from coordinate 16,420,393 downwards.
CCAAGTTGAAGATTCTAATAGGGTTTAATTATTGGGCAACAAAAATGATCTAGGGTTTGGATCATTGTCCTATAAGGATAGACTGAGAGAAATGGGTATGTTCAGACTTGAGAAAAGAATGTTGGAGCACGGGGACACTTTATAAGTACCTCAAAGATCGTCACAAAAAGGAAGGTCTGTTTCTGTGGATTCCATACACAGAATAATCAACTTAAGTTGCAATAACCCAGATTCATGCTAGATATTGAGAAAAGTTACCTCACTATCAGAGCAATATGACAGTGGAACCAGTTGCCTAGAGAGGTCATGGACTCTCCCACATTGGAGATACTCAAGAAGAAACTGTTCAGTCATCTGAGTGGGATTGAGTGACTTGGTGTCCTGCGACAGCAGGAGTTGGACCAGAAGGCCCTAACCCTAACCCCTTCTGAACCTAATAGTCTATGATTCTGTGATTACAGCTTGGCCAAGTTATGCCTCTCTGTGTTAACTGGTATGCATCCTTTCCTACTCTTTCCACTTGTAGCAGTGCTCGTTTGAAGTGTGTAAAGGTTTTCCTGTTGTGTTGCATCTGTCTACTGTCATTACCAACTTTAATCTTAAATAGCCAATTGTATGGCAGCATTTCACTTTGGGCTATAAAATGATCTCAATCAATCAATCAATGAAATTTGCTGCTGCTCTGGTTGGTCTCCAACTGTTTTGTGTCCTCCTCAATTGACATCAGTTTAGCAGATCAGCAGTGCGAGGTGGACAAATGTTTGATCTCTGCTTTCTCAACCTGCCTGCCTTCACTGTTCTTTTCTCAAATGTTCTTTCCTCCATGTTTAATATACTTTCTCCTCATACCAAAGAAATCAACCAAAACCCCCTTGACTCTGACAGTCAAAGAAACTTGGCTACTTGCCCTGATCTTGCCTCACATAGGAAACTTTGGGAGTTAATTGTTTGGCTTCTCCAAGCCTCTTATACCTGGCACAATTTAATACAAATATGATGAAAATTCTAAAGTGCCTGGCACATTATTTAAAAAGTGGTCTATTAATTATTGATAATAGCCAATTAACTGTTGGCTGATTGTCTAATGAATCAATTAAAATAAAGATTATAGTCCCTCAATATACGGGTGATATTTTGGAGATATTTAAATAAAGATAACATTTTCTCTCAAGGAGACAGTGCAGTCAGATGATTTATTGTTGAAAAAAGTCACAGACTGGCTGAGATAAGAAATATGCACAAATTGTTAACATGAAACACTTTTGTTTCTGGAAGTGATAGTTCTGATTTAAAATTCATTTTTATCTGCAATTAACACATTTCATCACACTGATTAATCTGTTAATACCTCAGCAGCAAACAACACTCCTCCTCCCAGACATCCAGAAACCTTGGTGGAAGCTCTTATGCTGTGCACGCCAAAGATCTCAGCTCCATAGGACCGTGAAAAAATTCAGCTTCACACGATAGGCGCTGCCATGCAGAGCAGGTGTCCTGGACTACCTGGCACAATGATCTGATGCAATATAGGTGGGGATTTCCAAGCAGGCTTCAGAGCAGGCATGTTGGCCAGATCCAGCCCACCAGCAATCTTAATCTGACCCTCTAAGGTTCCATAAACAGGCTTGCCCACTTGCTTTGGTCCTACCCACTTTCCAATGGTGATTGCTCAGCGTGTGGGCATGTCCACCTATTGTAAAAGTCTGACACACCTCTCCTAGGATGTAGGAAGAGCTTTAAGCTATACGATGCTGGTTCTTTTGGGCCAGCCCATTTCTGCAAGCCTGCCCACCACTGCAATACGGCCCTTGAGAGCTTCTTCAAAATAGAGTTTAAATCTCAGGCTGAAAGAGGGTCCCTGATTTATGGAGGAAGATTATTTTAGAGTGGAGACCTTTACAGCAGAATCCAATAGTGATGAGCAGAAGTCTCTGAACTCAGGATGAATATCATTGTATGTAGGGTGGGAGCAGCACAAAGGCAACCTCTGCCTTCCTACTCCTCCTGCCTGGCAAATCAGCTGTCTAGCTGTGGTGCTTCAGATGGAGAAGCAAGGAAGGAGGCCGGGGGACCAGCAGAATACATTGTATCCTGCTGTATGTAGTTTCCTCCCTTCCCTACCCCCTGGAATGCCCTCTTTTTCTCTTCTTGGAGGTCTCTTTTACAGCCTTCGAGAATCAGCTGACATGGTTCTTTCTAGAAAGCCAGCCAGCCAGCCAGCCAGCCCACCAGCTGGAAGTGGGAGGAGGAGGATCTTATCACAGATCCCCAGCCCTATCAGATCTCTTTTCCAACCTTGGAGCTGGGAATCAGAAAAACCCTATGACCCTCTAGATCAGGGGTCTCAAACTCACGGCCGCGGGCCCATTGCCGGGATGGGTGGGGCACGGGGGAGGGGCCCTGCGGCCTTCAAAGCGCCAGCGGCACCTGGGCCGGCCACGGGATGAGCGGCCCACCACCACCGCGGTGGTGGAATACTTGATGCGGCCCAGCCTCACCCAGACTCTACTTCCAGCGGCCCCCAGGTAAGTTGAGTTTGAGACCCCTGACCTAGATGCTGTCTGGGACCATAGGATAATTCACAAGTATGCATAACAATCTATTTAATGTACCAGGTGGAGAAAGGCTGCTAAATGTCATACTCCACTTGAAATGTCTCATGCACCAACCCCTTGACATGAAAGGGACCTGCATAAGATGACTTGGCTGTCCTGATGGTCTTAGTTATTTACATGGGGCCGAGGCAGGTGGAATCCCCAGCTCTGCATGCTGTAAGTTCGTTAATAGGCAACCATATGAGAAACGTTTAACCAGCATGGCACAACTTTCCTTTTCCTTAGTGCTTTTTAGCATGCATGAAGCAAATGAGGCTTTCTGCATGAGGGCTAAGTCTATAAAGGAATGTCACAAAGTATAATGTATCAAGAAGGCAGCTTATTAAGAATGTTGCCATGGTTCATTTTGGAATGACACCTTCATCTTCAGGGGAGTCAAGTGTACCAAGGAGCAGCTCAGGATCAATTCGTTCAAGAAGGAGAGGGGAGCTTGCAAAGACATCTGGAGCTTCTCAGAGATTTAGCAGATTTCATTATCAAACCCTCCAAATCGCTATCATCAGACAGATGCTGTCACCCCTGTGGTGTGAGTACACAGCTCTCCCGGAGGAATTCTTGGCAGTACAAAATGCCTTCATCTGCTTAAGTGACACAAGCATAGCTGTCCCCCTCAGATGACATGTTATAGCTTTAAGTCAGGGTGGAAAGTTATTGCCTAAAGCAGAAATGGCCCTGGACATTTTGGTGCCTGTGTTAGAAAATTCAAGGCACCCCTCTCATTCAAACATACACACACACAAAAAGGGTGGCAAAAGTAGAGTAATCATTAACAGGGTAATTCTGGGAATGAAGCGGACAATTATTCTTGGTGTGCATTCCAAGGTCAAACAGATTTGGATTCGTCAGATGAGGAGGGGCCTGGGAACAAGAATTTTTAAACGTTGAAATGAAAGAAGTGAAGGGGCTTATCTCAAGGGCACCATCCCCAGGTGTGCAAGTGGATGTTGAGAATAATCAGATGTACAACTGCAGGAAGGGGGTGTGGGAGGAGAACTCCTGCAGTCAGCCCAGCCTGGTATGGCTCTTGACCCCCTGATCCAATGTCAGGAGAGATGGGCCAGCCAACTAAAGAGGCAATGGAGAGAGAAGGGCCTTGCCCATAAGTGCCACTGCAGAGGGAGGGGGGCAGGGGTACTCCAACGGAAGATGCTCTGAAGTGGTTGCTAGATTGGGTTCAGCAGACTGCTCTTTGCATGCTCAGAGGCTCATTCTTTGTTGGTTGTGCTTACTGGAAGTGCACTGGAGAATAAAGAGCTTTTGCCAAAGAATGGTCTGTCATTTTGTTGGTGTGAAGGGATGATTCTAGCTTTTCACGGTACCTCCTGAAACAGGTCACTTCACCCTACCCAATGGCCAGGCTGGTGCTAAGAGAACTGCATTTCCTATTAACCACACTTATTAGGGATGACGTGAATAAGTTGCATAGGGTACTTAAAGTGTCCCTGTTTGCTAGCACTTGGTGGTGGCACTTAGCAGATGGTATACAAAAGTTTGAAAGAAAGGGAGGGAGGGAGGCAGGAGGCAACCCTATCTAAAGGCCTATCCTTTGCAACACAGGATTAAAGCTTAAGCATCATAACAACTGCTGTTCATCCTCTCTCTGTATTTGAGTACAGGTTGAAGAGGCCATCAAACAGCTCTTCTGGCCATAATATTCCACCCCGTGGTGAGATGTGCTGTACTTTTATTTAAAACATAACAATCATGTTTACTTTTACACTAATGTGTATAAAATAGAATATGCACATTTTGGGCAAATGGATGCCGCCTTGTTTTAGTGATGCATTCCCTCCTTCTGGCAATTCATAGTGGCCACCTTCCTCTCCAGCACATCTTGTGTCTTGCTACCTGTAGATGAATCTGCCAAGGTATCATAGGTGGAAGGTACAGTTCAGCCTCATGATCCCTGAGCTTTATTCCAGCTGACAGGAAGGAAGGAAGACTTGGCTTTTGTCTTGGGGGGGACCTTGGCCACCTAGATCATGAGGTGCTTTCCCCCCTTGGTCCAATGTGTCAACAGAGCTGCCAGTGGAGCCAACTGGACCTTCAGAGTGGGCACTCTGAATGCTCCAAAGCCCACTTCTGGCAGAAGGATTGATTGTTTGAAGTGCCTGATTAATTTTTGGTGCCACCTTACAGGTGAAGACAGTGGTGGGTTATGGAAGAATGTTCTCTTCTGCACTGCCACCACCTATGGGGAACTTGTCTCTTCATTGAATAATCCTACCTATGCACTTGTTGATAGCAAATTTTATTTTGCAGGATCCAAGGAACACCTTTCTACTATAACTGAGAGCTCCAGAAGCTGATAATTTCCTGATGCCACCAACTATGTTAGAATATTTTAAAACCTTCGAGTATCTGGTATAAGAGACTGAAGTATAAGATTGACATCGATACTACAGTGAAGATGACTATGCATAAATCTATTAAAGGGATATTTTATACATAAGGGAATGCTCATATTTACTTTGCAGTTTTCACAAGACTGCTTAATGATTTTTTTTAGAATGCAAAGATAATGCTACTGCTATAAGCATAGACAGCTTCTTTTTACTTTAGGCCAAATTCTCTAAACCTCCACCCCAGACAAATATAACTAGGTGTTACTTCTAGAAGCAGTCTTCCCCTGACACCAAAACTTCTTGTATTTCTGGCTGTTTGGATTTGTGTAATAGTCTCCTGGCAGGATCTCAAGGCAGCTTCTGACATAACAAAGCCATCTGCTGATGCTCACCAGCCATGTATGGTTATTCCCCAGAGAAGGAATAAAGTCTACTCCTTAGCTATTTACTCTTCCTCCAGAGTTCCCTAGTTCCTCTAAGCACCATATATAAACCAGCTGACCTTCTCCTTCATGGTCCGCAAACTATAGACTTGTTCCCCTGTCAGGTCCATAAATGTCTCTTTTCCACCTAGATAGAATCCCCATCTAATCCAAATTAAATATATTGATTAGAGTCTCCATCTAATAACATTCAAGGACCCCCTGAAATCCAAGATGCAGGATATGACTAGGGCAGTCTAGCTGGACATTTAGGAACCAGCTGCTCTCTCTGATTCCAGAGGCAACGTGTTTTGTTGTTGCACCAATGTAGCACAATTTGTCCCATGTACATCAATGACTAAACTTGACAACTTCAGGGACAAGTTGGAATGAAAACATTTTGCCTCCTAGGGCAGTATCCAACAGGGCTCTTACACACCTGCCAGTTCCCTTCTGCAAGCACAAGTGGGCTCTACTTCTTCCCAAAGGAAGCACCCCAATGAGCAGAGGTGCTCACTTCAGCATTGTGACAGGTTGATGGAGTTCCCTTATGTGAGTTCTGCTAACCAGTCCTATTCCAGAAATGAACATTTCAGGTTGTCCCCAGAGGTGCTAAATCATCATTATCCAAGTGCTGGGAGCAGATTGTGGAGTGCAGCTGGTGACACACAAAAGGATCAGTGGGGGCATAAATGCCCTGCTGGATACTGTCCCTAGAAGGTAATAGAAATGCCTTCAGTGGTTTATTTATATGTTTGCCATCTTGCAACAAAGCAACCATACCATTCAGTCTCCAGATGCAATGGCAGGCAAGGCAGCTATATATTTTCTCATGGCACATTTGGAGCTCATTATGTCTTAGAAAGGAGGCAGAAGTAGATAAGCGACAGGATGAGAAAGGGAAAGGACTGGACAAGTCACAGCTATGCTGTTTCTTGCTGGCCATCCTAATTAAGTCAGCAAACTTAAAGTTTCATGGAGTTCTTAATGATACAGCGCAGTGTTCTTGAATATTACAGATTTAGATGAAATATGTGACTATCATCAAGGAAATATTTTAATCATAATTTAAATAACTGAAATTTCATAAAACTAGTATTCCAAAGGGAGAAAAGAAGGTTTGTGAAAATGCAGCTTGCTCATTATTTCAAACAGAAACACTCTAAAATCAGGCTTGCCCATGCATGTGAAAACAGACTTCTGTGCTTCTCATAAACATTGCAATATTTTTTAAAAAAACTGCATGTACTTCCCTAGACAGTGTTACTTGTGGTTGTCTCATAGTAAGGCTGGGTTTTTGCACCAGATCATGCAGAAGACCCCAAGTTCAAACCCTAGCATTTTTGGATATGACCTATAAGAACCCTTTTGCAAAACTCTGAAGAGCTACTGATGATCAGTGTGGGTGAAATGGAGATAAATCAACCGAGGACCTGTCTTGGTATAAAACAGCTTCTTCTTCCTCACCATAGCACACGTGTTTCATGTTCAGTCTGTTATCTGTTGACCTCAGGAACCAGATATTTGTCCAGGAAAAACCACTGACATAATTGGACTTGATTGACCCAATAGCCTAGTGCAGCCTTTTCTGTTCCTACATAGCATTAAAATCAGTTTATGCATTTCCCACTTGAACTAGCTATGCGTTTATCTAAAAAGGAAGCATAAGGCATGCTAAAAGAACACTGCAATCTACAATCCTAGCTATGAAATTCAATATATTGTAATCAATATGAGTACTTACAGTTAGCATGCAATCCCAGAGTAAGGGTATGTAAATAAACAATGGTGCATTTTTAGGCCACTTTTAATTCTTACGGGTGAATCAAAGTGACTAGCTGTTTTCCTGTTTAAAGGTCCACATTAAACCCACAGTTTTAGATATTTGTGCTTGTAAATAATGAATGCATTTCTATTGTATTTTTTCTTTTATGATCCATACAAAAATAAAAAGAAAGTTCTTCAAACAAACTAAAACTGCCAACGTGTTCTGATTTGTATGACTTTTATGTGGTTTTCTTATGGGTAAAAACTCCTTTTTATGGGTTCTGAAAATTACCAGCTGGCCCACACCTGGTCCTGTTAGGTGCCAACCATCCTAAAATTTACGAACACTCTATAAAAAGAAAAAGAGGAAGAGATATTGAGTTGGCTCTTAAAAGTCCATAAAATGAGTAACATTAAACCAAAGGATATACTTTTATGCTTCTGGATGGCAATGAAAGGAAAGTAACAGTAAAAATTTGTGAGTATCTGTAAGAGGATGGCAGAAATTTACCTATCTTACTAGCAAGAGTTGAATATTAGCTAGAGGAGGCCAATCCATTCTTGCATCTGAACTTCGCAAGCCAATTCATGAGTTCAAATTCAAGTTCCAACAAATAAAGGACTCCTGCAGACATGTGGTTTATGAATTACAACCTTAGGGCGGCTGATGCAGTACTGTTGTCATACTCACATGTAGGTTTGTTATTTGGGTTTGTTTTCATCACGTGCATGCTCAACAATTCACAGAAGGGAGTGGCAAAGTCCATACATGCATTTGAAGAACAAGAGAGGGGGAGTGACAGGATCATGTGGGCTAGCCCCAACCTTTCCAGTACACCTGTAGTCTTGTTGCATCACTGCCCACATGTTTGAGGTTCATAAAATGGGTTCTACCTTTATACGAACGTAAGAGTTTAGAACTACTCCACTCAAGAGAGTTCCTCTTTGGTTCATGACCTCCCTTTCTCATACATGCAGAATGCCTGGATAGTGAGAGCAGTTGCTGAGGGACATCGGAACCTTCCTTAGATGACACACAATGGAATGTACGAATTGAAACCTTCAAACTGCTTGTGTCTGAATTGTTTGATCTGTGATGGCTCATTCACACATGCTGGACTCTATCACTATTAGTCAAGAATCATCCTACTAGCCCAGCAGCAAAGTTCGGGGGAACATATGGAATTTCCCTGCCTACAAAAGTTTACCAATTCACATTAGTGGAATGGACAGCTTTAACATTTAACAGCTTTAGCACTTCCATTTACATTTGAAAAAGTGATCCCTCCACTGAAGTCAATGGGAAAGTTGTTTACACACAATTATATGCACACATTAAAGCATCATGGCCCAAAATCAACAGTGTTTCAAGAACTAGACTTTGCTGTTATAAAATAACCCAAATTTTTGGATTCATACCAAGTTTGCACAACATCTTCAGGTGCACTCTACTAAAGTGTGTCAAGATATCCAGTACGTGAGTGCTTCTGAAATATCACTGATGCAAGGACTAATTGCACTGTTCAATCTTAGTGCAATTTTGTGAGCAGTGTGTCAGATTCTACTTGTTCTGAAGGTGTACCATATAAGTAGGGCTGGTGTCAAGGGTAAGCATGGTCAGGCACCTGCCAAGGTCCCACAACTGAGCAGGGGCCCAATGACAGGAATCCCCTGGGCTGACTTTCTCTTCCATCATTGCAACCTCCTTGTTTGCCTAGCATATGCTCTGGCCAAGACAACAATGGTGTTGAGAAGAAAGAGAGGCAGCAGATGCCACTGCCTATTTGCTTCCTGGCTCTATGCCTGTCAAGCTCCAATAGAAATGATGAGAAAGATGAAGAAGAACAATAGAGGGTGGTGATCTTGATGGTGAAAAAATAGACACCGAGAGAGGCAGAGTATTCATGATGTCTCGCCCAAGGGCCCTCAAAAATCTGGAGCCAGCACTGTGTATATGAAATCATATCTATTTTTTGCCAAAAACTATGGGAGAGAAATATTAAGGTAACATTAGCAACTTCGTATAAAGAAAATTTATATAAAATGTTCTATAGATGATATTTGTTGCCAAGTCGATTAGCTAAGATGTTTCCAAATATGTCAAATAGATGTTGGAAATGTAAACATAAAGTGGGTACTTTTTATCATATGTGGTGGACTTGTGATAATGCGAAAAAGTATTTGATTAAAATACACAAATGGCTGGAGGAAATAGTACAAAAACCCTTTGCTTTTAAACCAGAAGTTTTCTTGTTAGGCATCATACCGGAAGACATTAACAGACAGGAAATGTATTTGATGTTACACTTAATCACAGCGGCGAAGATTGCATTTGCTCAGTGTTGGAAAAGTGAGGAGCTACCCACCAATGAATTGATTTTAAGAAAGATCTTGGACTGCACAGAAATGGATAGACTGACTTTATCACTGAAGGAGAAAGAAGACACTGACTTCTATAAAACTTGGGTTTTTTTTTAATAATTGGCTGGAGAAACGGGACTTGGCGTAAATTTAGAGATGTTTTCAAGTTATTATAAACTGATTTAAATATGACTATAGAATGTTAAAAAATATGTAGTAGGGGTTGACCCAGTAAATCTGATGTATGTGATTGATGTTTTTAGTATTAGTTTAAAAATTTTAATAAAATTAAAAAAATGAAATCATATCTATTTTTACTATTCATAAATACATCTAACAGATCAAGGCCCAGGATCATTAGCAAGCTAGTTAAAGCTGCAGCAGGAAATCACTAATAAGAAAATACTTTTCAATAGTGAGTGTTCAGATTTCAGTTTGCAACCACCAAAGCAAAATGTGTTAAAGTTCAGGTAATTTCTTTGATTTAATTGGCTTGAAGGAATGCTAGTTTCAACTGCACTGAAATTACAGTGTTTACAGGGAGTGGCAAATGTTTACACTCTTTCAATAGTTTAAGAAATAAACTTATTACTTATATTCCTTCCTTTTTTCTGAGAAGGCACTATAAGCCATCCAGTGGGAAATATTAAATGTCCCAAATCTTTAATATACACTAAGATATACCTTATTAGATTGAAGATTGCAGAGAGCATTAAAACACTGCCTGAAACAGGAGCCAGCAGAGAAGATCTTCATATTGGTATTGTATGATAATGTATTGATTTCTATTGTGAGAATCACCCAGCACATTTTTTGTGAAAAAAATAAAAGACTGACCCCATTCTGCTCCTAATTGAAAATAAGGTATGCCTGTGTTTGAAGCTGCACAGGAGATCTCCAGGTAGGATGGGACAAGTCTGCTTCTGAACCCATGGACAACTGCTTCCAGTTAGTGTAGACTATGCTAAACTCAATGGGTTGATAATTTGTTTTGCTATAAGGTTGCTTATATACTGGACATGTTAAAATAAGTTTGTATCCAACCATGTTTTGATATCTTGGTTTGCTAAATAGCAATAGCTGGTGCAAATTGCACTTTTCTAAGTCTTAATGCAATTAAGAACAGTATTTAATTCAATGTGAAACTTTCAATCTACTCTCCATGTGTGAGGAGAGTAAAGAAGGAAGGATTAGCACAACTTTCCCCAACTTAAGGTGTTTTGGACTATGTTTCCTATAATGCCCAAACACTGGTTATGATCGCTGGATTTGATGAAAGTTATAGTCTAGAACTTCTGGGGAGGTACCAGATTGGGGGAAACTGTTTGGAAATATGCCTATGAACTGAACCAGAATGGGGAAAGGTTGGTTTGGTAGTGTGTTTGGACTTGGCCACAGTGTAAAACAACCTTTCCCAAACTTGGGTTCCCAGATATCGTTGAATTACAGCTCCCATGGTCACTGACAGTAGCCATGCTGGCTGGGAATAATGTGAATTATAATCCAATTCTGGGGATCGAGGTTGGTAAAAGTTGATGTACAGGATAGTTCCAGTATAAGCCTTATTTTCAATGAATCCACATAAAAAAAACAACAACCCTAGTTCATTCTGCCAATTAAAATAAGCCATGCCTGAGATATGAAAATTTTATACCACACCAAGAGCCATCTTAGAGGAAAACTATAGTACATCTGATAGTATATTAAAAATGTTGTGAAGGGGAATTGAAATGTTCTTTAGTCTAAATGTTCTGAATTCCAGAATATACACCTGAGATAATGGATGGAATCTGGGATAAAACAGCATGAAGCCATAAAGGAACACTCTGATTTAAATGTTCTGTTGCTTTGTCAACAGCTTTGTACCAAAACTTCATGAGGTAGGTTTTGCAAGGCAATAAAGAATGTGGGGTGTCGGGGAGAAAAGAGGTCAGAGCCATCGATCCACTTCTGGTAATGGGAACACTTTGTATATGTTCGATGGACTCATTTATCTGACTGCTGCACACACAGAATGATATGTTACCCCCCCCAAAGCCTCCTTTTCACAGGAACGGTGGATAAGCAAGGCTTATTCAACACTTCTGAGCACCGAGACAACCAGTTCCTCTCTGCTCTAACATCATTATAAGCAAGTTGATCATGTACAGTACTTGCTGTCTGCATTATGTCATAATTTGATGAATTGATGGGCTGTCAGTAGACATTCCTGATGAATATTAAAGTTGAGCTGCAGATTCACAAATGCAAAGCAGCATTGGTAGGGGGTCAGTTGACTGATGGAGAAGGGAAAAAGGCGTTTAATAAATGCATGCACACCTTGAAAAGAAAAAGAACAACACGCCTCAGGCCAAATGGCACACTATATGCAAATATATACATTTAAAGCACACCCTGTATAAAGCAGCTTCAGGAAGGGCCACTTTTCAGTGTGTGCGTGTGTGTGTGCGAGTGCAGAATTGCTTAAACCTTCTCACAACAGCTGTTTCCTCAATACAGATCTCCTTCCAGTTTCCCTGTACCAGAGGCAGCAACCTCCCGCCTTTCACCTCCTGAGACAGGCAACCGCCCCAAACCTGGGCCCTGCTAGATGGTCTGGACAGCCACCAGTCCCAGCTGGTCAAGGACAATGGGACCTGTAGTCCCCAAACATCTGGAGGAACCCAGGTTGGGGAAGGCTGCAGATCACAGTTCTTACTTTTGAAACTGCAGGGAAAGTCTACCAGGCAGTGGAGGGGTTGATACAGCTAGTGGGTGAGACTTGAGCTGGTTCTGTCTCACCCCCCTCCCCCAGCCACATGTCTTATTCTAACATCTTCATGGGCCCTTTGTAAAGGATTACTGAGATTAAAGAATGCTATTTATTAATAACATTTGTATACCGCTCCACATCTACACAGGGACTGGAGTGATGGACAAAAAAGACAGGTAAAAGAATAAAAGAGTAAAACTGTGGTTGATCAGTCAAGCATGGCTTCCTGGAATAAAGTCTCTCCCTCCACCAGGGGGCATCAGAAACAAGAGAATGTGGGCACCTTCTTGAGCTCCAGAGGCAGGGAGGTGCAGAAAAACAGCACCACTGGACTGAAGACTCTTCTTTGTGTAGACTCCAGGTCATGGGTCCTCAAACTACAGTCTGGGGGCCGGATCTGGCCCGCCATGCCCATTTATCCGGCCCACCATGCCTATTTGTACCTGCTGCGCGGGCACCCACGCCCATGTGCGTGCCCACTACCGCCCCCTTCGGCTCGCATGCGGGAAGGTGGCTGCTTGCTCACTTGGAGAAACCGATCTCCGAGCGAGCAAGCCGCTGCCTCGTGCGCCCGCCTCGCGGCAAGTGCCTTGCCTCACCTTGCCTTGCCACGTGCCCCACCCCGGCCTCCGCGCGCACACTCGCATGCGCCACCCCCACCCTGTGCCGGCCACCCTTGTGAGCACTGCTGGCACACCCTTCCGGCCTGCGTCCAGCACCAGCAGCAGAGCTGCAGTCGTGTGGCCGCTGTTCATACGCTACCCTTACTCCAACATGCGGGTGGGGTAAGGACAAGGCGTGGGTAGGTTGGAGGCCAGTCGATCTGTAGATTTATTTTACAGCAACCTTGTGATTGTGTTTATTTTCTTGTTTTTAATGATTGCCATTGCTTTTTTGTAAACCATTCTGGGGGCCATGTATACCTGTTGAACAGTATATAAAAGCAATCAATCAATGCCTGATTAAGCCTATACCCACCTAATTTAAGTAGTCCTTTAATAACAGGTAAACTCAGTTTATCTCTATATGTACAGAACAATTCAATTTATACACACACATATATATATCCTACTTCTTTCCCTCTTGCAGGGAACCCAAAGTGGGTTCCATAACCCTCCTCCATTTTATCTTCACAACAATTCTGTGAGGTAGGTGAAGCTGAGAGCAGGTAACTGGCTCAAAGCCACCCCGTGAACTCTAAGGCCAAGTGGGAACTAGAACCTCAGTCTCTTGAGTCCAGTCCAGCACTCTGACCATACATAGAAACAGAGCGAGTCAGAAGGGACCTCCGGGGCCACCTAGTCTGACCTCCAGCACCAGCCCGCTCCGCTCACGACATGCCCACCATGTCCATGTCCAGCCTATCCTTGAACACCTGCACCGATGGGGCCTCAACGACCTCTCATGGGGAGAGAGAGAGAGAGAGAGAGAGAGAGAGAGAGAGAGAGAGAGAGAGAGAGATCCACGCATTGAAATGAATATATGCACATCTAAGCAGCTGCATTTCTTACTTTTCCTGCTTATGCTTTTGTTTTGCTGACATTTGATAACAACATTGATTAAAAAGCAAGATGGTTCACTGTCTCTGAGAAGGATTTGTTGTAGAACATTTAATCTGGCATTATAACTTTTCCACTCTCCTTGCATTTTTTTAAACTTTATAGCCAGAGAGGAAAACCTCAGGGGATCAGTTTCTACACCAGAACCCAGTGACGGCTGCACTGTTGCCCAGTCAAACTGCCATAGCACTGTTGAATAGACCTCTGAAATTTAGTGATGGCAACACAGTGGTGCTTCTTAAAACAAGGCACATGGGAAGCACACACTCTATTTTACAAATTTAAAGCAAAGTTCCGTGGTGAAACCATTCAGGGAGCTGGATTTTGCTTTAAATCATCTACTCAGTGTTGCATGTTTAGCAACACAGCAGGCCAGGTGGCTGAGTGAGGCTCATGAGCCATAAGTTGCCCAACCCTGCTCTATAATGCTACCATTTGCACAAGCAGGGAAAATTGATGACTACTTCAATGCAAGCAAAAATAACATACATGGTATGAATGTTGTCTGTCGCCACCATTTGAAATACGGATGTTACATTGACATTAAAGGCACAACGCTGTATTAGTGAGATGGAAGAATGAAAGGAACTGAGCCTGCATGCTCATCACATCACTGGAATTCCTGCTATGGAATCATTCAATTTAGGACAGAAGCTTAGAAACTAATTGCAGCTGATGCTTTGCAGTCCAAGAGAGGAGCAGAATTCTCTCAGCAGATGCATAGTAACACACAGCATGACCTTGTCCTGTTTTATCACAGTGTCTGTACAGACAACCATTTAGCCACTGTTCACTATGCATTTTGCCATACAGTGGCCATTGAAATCTGGTAACAATTCTTACCACTTGACCAAGCTGCTTTGAGACCCCTTAGCTATCTGCAAGGTTTCCTTGATGTAAATTCTCAACTAAAGCTCCCTGTTACTTCCTGAATCAATTTCATGCTCTCTCTTCTGACCCAGGAAGCTTTCTGTATGCCCATCTCCAAGTAGTGCATCTCCTCATGTTTCTATTTTTCTTCTCACTGCTCCTGTATTGGTACCATTCCAGCATTTCTCTCATGAACAGCCAAGCATGATGGAAAGTTTTCGGGTTCTGCCTGCAATCTTTTGCCAGTTCCCTCAACCCTGGTTTCCTGATTCAGAAGTTATGCTCAACCCAGCAATAGGAAGGGCAGAGGCCAAGGGGATGAGACAATTTGGATGGGGCCAAATACATTTAGCCACACCAAATGGGCTTTCACCATGCTTTCCCAGTTCTCATGAGTAATGCATGAATAAAACTCTGTATTTCTTCTAATTTTCTACTTGTGTATTCTGCTCATTGCTAGGAAAGCTTCTGTAGGGATGGGGTCCTTTGCAGCAGCAATGGACTCTACAATGGATTTGGGAACAGATTCTGAATTAGAGGAGGAGAAGGAGGACAATGACGACGACTTCACAGCTGGAATTCCAAGGATACTCGAACCAGAGATAAGCCAGGAGGTAGTAGAGATTCAACTACCCTTAGATATAATTGGAAGTCAGTAGGAGCCTGTTGAGAAGGAGAGGGGGTGCATGTAACTAATCCCATGGTCAGATCAGACCTTCAGCTGAAGAAGGTGGATCAACTAAAAAGTGTCAGACATTCGAAACACTAGGTCCTGAAGCGATGGCATCTACCAGAAAGGCATGGGCAATTTGAATTTGGAAGGGAAGGGAGGATCTCGGTATGGGATCAACTTCTTTTCATGAGACCATGCTTCCTTCATGGAGTCACCACTTAGAATTCACACTACAGTTGATTCTTTTGTTACTGGTTTCTGCAAAATGCTAAATGTGTACCTTAAATCTGGTTGTACTGGTCTGTATTATCACAATATAGCTTTCAATTAAAGATCATTTGTGTCTGCCTGAGGAGGAGGGAGATGGGGGGGTGGGAGAGAGAGAGAGAGAGAGAGATGGACTTCTGGAAAGAGTATTCTAATTATTTATAGTCTTACTGCTATTTTTTTAAAAAATCTAATTGGTATAAATTGGTATTTATTAATTGTAATTGGTACTTTAAATATAAAATGTGTCCATTCTGGCCACTGTGTGAGGTCAACACAGTTGCTGTCCCTGCTGATGGAACTCATAGTTTTAATTATTGAATTTGTTTATAAAGTTTATGCATTTTTATGTTTTGTTTATTGTATTTTAATTGCTATAAACCATGCAGAGAGCCATGTGGCTATTGTGATAGTCTATAAAAGCTTGAAACAAACAAACAAACAAACAAATAAATTCTCTTACTATGTCTGGCAAATAAGGTGGCCTTATGCCCTACTTTATAGTCCTCTGTTTTAGGTAGCTGGCAGGGGGCAGTTCTCTGGCTGAAAGTGCCCCATCGTCTGTCCTGTTGAAATCTGTTCTAAAGATAAAGATCTATTGGAAGCGAGAGCAGGGCTGAAAGTTGCCCATTAACAGCACCTGACAGCAGACTGAGGAGCTCACTGATCTCTTAGTCTTTTCTGCCATGTTTTTCTATTTATACAACAGTTATTAATTCTAACTTCAAACTAATGCAAAGTCGCGTACACAAAATTTACGTACATTGGTGCCCACCGTGATCCTCTGTTCCTCTCCTTTGGCAGCATGTAGCCAGCCACCCCGCTGAGAAACCAAGTGTGTCTCTTGTTTTCGAATCCTTTGCTCAGAAAGCAGTTTGTTGGTAAAGCTCTTCATGGTCCAACTAAAGTCACTCTGAGTTTGTGAAGTCCAGGAGAATCCTATATGCGCTTTCTCAGAAATAAAGCCCCCCACATTCTGAGGTGCTTACTTTCAGAGGAGTGTGTGCAGGATTGCAGCGTTAGATCTGAGGCTCAGCCTTAGGGTGCCCTGCTATATCCAAGGACAGTCCCTGAGTGTATAGGGTAGATCATTAAATAACCCCTTCCCCATCACACTCGTATTCTGCCCTTGACCTTAACAAATAATTCTGCAAATCTGAAATAACAATAAATAGGACTGCTTGCTCAAATTATTTTTTCATTGTCATTCTCTTGACGGATGTAAAAAACAACAGAAGTAGATTGATAGCCCAGCAATATGAATATAAGGAAAGCTATGTATAAGACATCCCCAGTGGGGTTACATAGCCTGCAGGGCATAATTATTAGACCAATTTCCATTTACACTAAGCAGTTTTGTATTTGTCTTCTCATATTATAGTATGAAGTGTGCAGCCCCCCTGATTGTCAAGGCAGATGTCCAGCAAACAGCCTGTTTGCTTCAGCATGAATGAGCTGAGTAAATACTGACAGATTTGGAACTTCAGAAGTAAACAGATGAAACCGCCTCATTGTATCCCTGCTAATGGTACTGCGGACACCTTCTGCACATTCCTTGTTTTTTAAGGTCTTTTTGAATAGCTTCAATGACAAAATGCTGATTATTACTTCATCAGGATGAAATAAATGCTGTCCAATACAGCAGAAGCACAAAAACAGTATGATAAACCTCATATACAAACGGACTGCATTGAAGCACAAGCCAACCGATGGAAACCAAGGACTTGAATTTTGTAGTCTTGTGGGTTGAGCTGAATGTTAATAAAGAGCAACAGCTGCAAGAGGCAAAGGCAGAAACATTTTCTGCACTCAGAAAATAACTCTGGACTTTATCAGAATTCATGTGTTACACCTACAAATTGTCCCTGCCATGGAAGAGCATGCTAATGAAATTATTTCATTCTCTGCAACGGCAATGAATTGAGTAAAGTGATAGTAACGCTGAAGGGGACAGATGAATTGAACACACACAAGCATTCCTGCCTGATGATAGTTCGCCAAAGACTCATTAAAAGTGTTTGCAGTGCACTGTGGAATATTATTTAAGAAAAGGAGATGATGAGAGCCAAAGATATATACCAGGTCAACTCTTCATGGTAAATACAAACTATATATGTTTTGGCATGCCAATTATCAAGTACTGCCCAAAGATGAATACCTTGCTATGAAACAGAACATGTTGTCAAAAGTTAATACTTAAATCAAACATCACTTGATGTCCAGTCAATGTGCAAATGTTTAGATAGTATTTGGCAAACAATCTAGACCGAAATTTGCAGAAGAGAATTTAGTTTTGCGAGCAAATCCATTCCACTTCGACAGTTAACTCTTTAGTTCTCAGCAGCAAAATCCGGCTTGATTCTCAAAAACTTCCCATTCAGTTTTATGGCACAGTGAGTGGGTTGCAGTAAGGTGAGGAAATTGAGAATTTATTTGTTCCACCTAATACACTGGGTAACTGGGTGCAGATTTAGTCTTGTTCTAAAAATGCCCTTGAATAGACATCCCTACCTTCTCCCTTATGGATGACAGGTTGCCATGCATTCAGTCTTGGAGAAAGTAAAGTGCTATAATAGGGGAAATAACATGGTAGAAGCAAAGTCTGGCCAAGAAGGGTCCCACAGGATGATCCTTGTAAGCTACAGGGCAGCCCTACCTGTCCTAATGATGACCATCATCTTCTCCCTATTGTGCCCACCATTACAAGGAACATTTTGTTAACCTGGAATAACTGGGCCACAAGTTCCTTTTGGCTTCAGTTCTATGCATTAATTATACAATGTAGCATCTGAAGAAAGATTTTAAAGCATCCTCTTGTATTTTGTCAACATAGACACCATTGTTCAGAGAGAGAAAATAGCTGCTGCTCTAGCTTCGTCCTTGGAGAGATATGAAGGAAAACAAGTAAATTGTAATTATTTCTCACCCAAGTCTGTGAAAAACTGGTTCCTCATCAATCCATCACTTGTCAAAATTAAGTGAAGGACTCCATTCAGACCAGTCAAAAACAGCAATTAAATTCCCAAGGGGAAAGTAAAGTTTTTGTGCAGACAATCCAAGATGACATTTTAATTTGAGCTATACATTTCCAGGCCAAGTGGGCAACATGCTGACATTAAGAATAATGTTAACAACCCTCCACAGGTTTGGTGATTCTGTTTCAATTTTAATTGGGGATTTCTCTTCCCTCCACAGTATCCAAGGAGACTAAAGCTTAAAGCCAGGTACAACATTTTAATTGCTAAAAGCAGCAAATTAGTGTTAAGGGAATGATGCCATTAATTTGCTAGTAGTAAAAATAATGAAGAAAGAAAATAGGTGATTTCTTTGAATTCTTCTAGTAGAATACCTAACTATTCTGGGTTATAAGATCTCTTAATTTAGGCTTGATTAATAAGTTCTCATTACAGCCCAGGAAATAATTCTGCATGACTATTCTAGGCTGCAGCTTAGTGCTGTAGCACGTACAAACCATCCTAGGCTGAGGTCCTTGGAAACCCTCAGGGGTCCTCCCTCTTGCCTAGGTGCCTAGGGTCTCTACTCTAAGCAGTAGCAGATCCAGTGAAGGATTGGGGATAACCCCCTGCAATCTTCAAATGAGTGTTTCTGAAGGTTGAGGAATCCTCTTGGGGTCATTCCAATGAGACGCTAGAGGCCAACATGGAGAACTAAATTTGCAGTCACCACCTGCCCTGTGCTGAAATTTTATGTGCACAAGCATGCCTCTTTTTGCATCCCAGCCAGAAAATGCAATTCATAACTCACTAAACTGCAGTCTCAACTCATTCAGGACTACAGTGGAGCAAGCTAGTTATGAATTCCAGCTAGGGACAATGCTCAGTGGTTGCTTTTTTCACATACATCATACACAAGGATCATTTACTTCATTTCACAGCTACTGAAGCCATTGATATGGGTCATTAAATAAAGATAAACAGTATGGAGCACTGAGACCAAAAGAGAACTAATATGCAAGGGAATATACAAACCCACATGATGACTTTAATTTTTTCTCCACATGCTATTTAGGAATTAATTTGGACAAACAAAAGGAATAAGAAAAGAAAAATGAGAATCCAATGGCCATATACAATTCATTCCCTAAGAAATTAAGCCTGCAATCTTATGCAAACAGAGAGTAAACGTGTATGGGCTTGTGCTACATATTCTACACAACTGAGTGATTATAATTACAGTGTCTGCAGGCATCCCCTGCCAACAGCACCACCAGCGGAATGAAGATACAAAACATCAATTGGGAGAATGAGCCATTCTTTTATTAACACACAAAGATGCTTCAAAGCAAACATCCTTTAGCCATGTGTGGACACCTGTGACCTGAGAGGACAACTGAAAGAGTCTTCAGTCATTGCTTTTTGAACACTAGCATCCTCACGTAACGTACTTGTAGATCAGAGCTTTTATTCCCTGCCCACCATTCAGCTGACTAAAGCGGGGTAATTGCCCTCTCACCCCACTCCAGGTTCCTGAGGGTGCTTCTCAAGCCAGTCTGCCACACCTCCCTGTTCCTTTGCACCAGTTGTCAGCTGTGATCGGAGTCGCACCAAACGTTCCTCGTCATCCCTGCTGGGCATTGGCTAATCTCATACCGTCGCACAGGGACAAGGGGGTGGGCTGCTGTAGAAGGTTCAAAAGGGGCTGAGCACAGAACGGAGTCACCTTAGAAAGGCACAGTTTCTACCACCCCCTCAGCCAGGGGTGTCCTCAAGCTCGAGGATACCTACTTGTATCCTGCATAAGACATTGTGCAGATGTCTTATGCTCATTTCTTTAAATGTTCCTATCTCTTTAATAAACCTTGCACCCTTAATGTCATGGTGACAGTGGCATTTAAAACAGTGGTGAGAGAATGCATTCATGCTAAACGTCCCCTCTCTAGTTGCATTTGAGCAATAACCCATTTTCCCTGCTTCAAGTGGAGCAGAAATGGAGTTATAAAACAGGACTGCACAAAACATGCTTCACTTACATCCCTGTTTTGAATAACTGCAAGCACTCTAAATATTCAAAGCCAGATATGGATTGGGAACACTTACATTTAGCTACCACTCAGTCCTTTTGTGCAAACCAATCATTTTTTTACCTTGTCACTTTTTAAAAGTTTGGGGTCAGGAACTCTTACAGTAGGTTAGATGAGCACCATTCAAATGTGATCAAAGTTCATTGCAGTCCATCAAGAAATGACATGCTTTAACAAGAATTTTGAAAAATGGGATTGGATTTGGATAGGACGTTTTGGAGGGTTTTCATTTCTAGGATGGCCATAGGTTGGAGACAACTTCATGGCAAATAGAAACAACATTAGAAACACTTAAATGGTAATGTTTGGTCTTAAGTCACTAATAGTGATCTTACATTTATATAGATGGCCTGCACAGGCAAACACCCACATTTACCACAGAAGAGGGTGCTACCAAAGAGAGCTATCCAAATAGTGATCTTAAAAGACACGTCACAGTTGTTTTGCTGAAGCTGGCTGCCAAAGATGCTCACCTTCCTGGCAAATGTAACCGAGGCATCTGCTAGCCATCAAGCTTGCATATATCCCAGCCTTCACCGAGGTGTTACTAGTCTAAGCACTGTTACTTCATGTTTCATTTCAAGCTGACGAATTTAACCACAGAACAAAACTGGTAATCAATCACGACTGTCATAACCATAAATAAATACCCTTTTAATTTATATAAGAATAACAATATCATTATCATCAACAATAACAATAACACTTGCTTCACACTGTGTTGCTAAAAAGGACAGGGGCCAGTTCACACGTGAATTGGGTTACATGTCTAAAAACCCAATTTTTATGTGATAGATGAATTGATGAATCTCCCCACCATAAGAGTGGGGAGCATGCAAAATGTTCTTGTCACTAGCGCAGAAGTATCATAAAACTTCACTCTTCTATTTCAATTTGATTCATGAAAGTGGTGTGTGTGACTGAAGGTGGAATTTATTCAAGCTGCAGAAAACTGTTGGAATAATATCCATTGTTACTGTCTAAGGTATTAAATTAGAACAAATAATGTGCCTTCTTTCCTTTGAAAAAACTACTACTCAGTCTGAATTACTTCCTAGTGATAGGAGCTTAAGAACAGGCATCACAAAATAATGAGAAGTGTCAAGATTTCAGCTGAAATACGAGAGTGAGCGAATTTTTAAAAGTGATTATTACTTCAAAGAATCTGGCTATTGTCCACACTGTTCCCTACTATTGTGGAATTGCCCAATTCATCTGAATAACAAGCCAGTCTTGGGAGATGAGGAAATAAAATGCAATGGAAGTCTGTTATATCAAGTATCTGCAACATGTAATCACTTGGAGGAAAGTTAGAAGGGCTCTTTGGTGGAATACATATATTCAACAACACTTTCCATGATTGTACTTATCAACTTATTAGGGACTGCACAAATTTAGAGTGTGACAAACGCTAGATTCCCATTATGGCTGAATGGGGGGCACAACAGCTCAATGTCAGTTAACACACCAGGCAATAAGCAAGGACATGCATACAGAAGTATGGAATCTTTTTATTCCTTATGGGTACAATACATTTCTGGTGCAATCCAATGGGATGCCCATAAGGCTCCAGATTCAGAGGATTACAGGTGCCCTATGAAGAATGGGAGAAGGCCAAGAGGTGAACTTCACCTCCTTGCTTCTGCTAACTTGCAAATCAAGGCCAATCTCACCTATCTAGCTGAGACACTTTGGAAAGGGAGGGAAGGAGGCTGGGGTACCACCAAGAGCCACTCAGTCCTGGCAGGCCCAGCCTCTTCCACTCTCCACTCCCTGGAAGTACCATCTGTACCCCTTCTCCAAGGTCACCCTTGCTGCTGCTGCTTGCATGCTGGCTGTGGGGTGGAAGCGACGTGGAGACCATATCCCTAGCTCTGAGGCTGGAATTTTTTTGATCTTGGATTTGGGCATCTGGAAAACCCTATGCCCCTCCAGATGCTGTGCAGGCATTAATATTTTGTTATTGTGTGCCAGTCAAGGCTAGGTCCTCAGGAAGATAGGCCATTTCACAAAATGGGGCACACTTAATTACTCTTGGATCATGAATGTCCTCCAAAATAAGAAAATACCTAATCATAAATGGTGGATGTACTCAAGAGAAAGGCTGCATGATCTCCTTGGTCTCTAACTTTGTCCAGGCTCCTGAATTCCTCATCAAGGAAACTGTTTCTACTAGAAGAGGGAATAACTGATAGAGCAAAACTTACACAGCAAGAACTCCTGCATCGGTGACCACAGAGGAAATGAAACATCGGAATGCATCCATGACCTTTTTGCTCCATCCTTCAGCACCCCTTTTACTACAGCTTTTCAGACAAGAGAAACCCGTGGATTTGTTTTATCACCATTGAGCTGAATATGTGTGTGCATGTGCGTGTGTTTTTACACAGCTGGTTTTAAGTCTTTGAAATAAGGACAGATGATTCCAGTGAACTGCTGTGTCATGAGTGGGGACTCCTCCTTCGTGCATTCAGAAGACACAGGCCTTTTACTTTTATTAACCCAAAAGCACAAAGCATCCAGAATGAATCTTTGAGCAAGCATCAAGCAGCTTGATGAACCCAAGTGAGTATTCACCTCCAGAAACTCTCCTTATGAGCAGGCCTGGGCTCCTCCCCTTTGCGAGGGGCCTTCTGAAAGTGAGCCTGCCTTCTCTCCATGTGCCAATCATCTAATCCAGCCACCCTCCTCTGCTGGTGAAGGGCCATGGGGCCAAGAGCCATGCTTGCCTCACCTGAGTCTGAGAAACTCCCCTGATCAAAGTCCCCTCCCAGCAACTGTCTCAGTTGTTCCCAGAATTGCCTGCCTACCTGAATCTGCTCATTAGATAAGCACCTCTGCTTCTCTCATCTCATGTCTTGACATGGTCCACATTTCCAGCTCACCCCCGCCCACCCCCAGTTCTGCTTCACATTCTAATTCTGAATCCTCTGAAGCCCAGTCAGTAGTCCTTAAGAATGAGTGCATGAAACCATCATCTTTCTTACTCCCAACATGGTGTCACTGGCAAGCAGCTTGGCATAGTGTTCAGCCCTATCTAGGGATAGGCGTAACAGTCTATTTCTGGCTGATACCATTTTTGCATTTGATCCTTCCAGCCCATGTTCATAATAAACTTCATATTTTTAAGAATTTGCACAAAAGTTTACATTTAAATACACATCTAAGCGTGTATTATAAGCCCTTTTCCACAAAATATGAATTCCTAAACATATTATGATATATCTATATATAGACAGAAAGAGAATGAAGTGGAGAGAGAGAGAGAGAGAGAGAGAGAGAGAGAATGAGAGAGAAAAAGAAGGGAGCTTAGGAGCCTATTTATCAATAGGTAAATAGGCGTTTACCTATTAATTCACACATTAATCTGGGAGATGTGGATCGGGTCCTTATTTTCCCCTCCAGATTTCACAAGTATCCTTGGCTTGTTCAGATCTGACAATACTGCACCTATATGCTCTTGTTTTTCCTTCTCTTCTTCCTCATGCATATCGCATCATTTCTAGTTTCAAGGACCTGAACCCGGCTCTCTCCAATCAAACACTCTTACCTATTCTTTCTCTCTTTCAACTAAAAACAGTGTTCATGGTATCTAACAATTAAATAACAATTAAAGAAACGATTAAAACATTGGCATTCTCACCCACTGCGGATTACACTGGTGAAGGTGGTCCAATAAAACATTATCACATTATTTGTTTCCTGCTGCTTTGTGTCCTACTGGGAAATGTTAAGGATAGAATTGCTAGTCCAGTCAGCTCTCACCCTTTTGCAGTTAGATCTCCCTCCCCCTGCCCCACTCGAATAAAGAAAAAGCTAATCAGACTTTACTTTCTTCAAAGCATCTCAGTGTTTTCTCAAGTGGAAGAGATACCGACTGATATAGAATGCACACTGAGCGCACAGATAAATCCAAATTTCTGTAACTTGCTGATTACAATAGATAATCAGCACCTGGATTTTTTGCCATTATGCAGAACTACATTTTCTGATGTAATCTACATAGAACATCCTTCAACTTCAAAGGTAACAACCAGAGGAAAGGAAAAAAAGGTAAATTAACATAGTCATCCATAGCACTTTTTATCAATTTTTGGGTTGAATGCAACTTGCATTTAAGGAGTATTCAGGGATATAAGGTAGGGAATTACTGACTACTGACTGATTGAAATTCCATATTTCATTATCTAAATATGGCACCATAGTTTCTTCTAAGGGTGGGAATTCTCCCGCCTCTCAATCCATGTTCCATGGCTGGAATCATTTAGGGTGGATTATTCACTTCTTGACATGTTCCAACTACCTTTTATTCGCAGTTCAGTGGCTACAGAGCAGTAAAATTTCCACCTTTCCAATGCTTGCTTACATGTGGAGTGGTGATTTTATTCCATGTTAATGTCTGTAAGTGCAGGATAGAAAGTTTTTGTTATTTCACCCTTTCTTCCCTCACAGTGGTCATAAAAGCTACCTGCCCAGGAAGCAAGAGAGGAAGAATTGGCCGAAAAGCTCCATTGCAGCCTTTACTTTCTGCATCTGTTGCAGTGTCACCAAGCTAAGGACTGGCGCTTCCATCCCTTGTGAATGCCATGAGAACCAGTTGCACAAAATTTCCATTTCAGTTCGCAAATCAACTCAACTTGCTCCATTTTCAGCCCTGAACTTGAATACTTAAAAAAAAGCCATTTGAATGCACTTTCCCATTTCTAATGAACTGAAAAGCAGATCGTAACTGAAAGTAGGCACAGGCTGAACATAGCTTTAATGTGAAGTTTGGTGATTTTCAGTGAGCTCAAACATTGCTGGTTCTTTCTTAATTAAATCTAGGAATCAGCTGATGCTGGGAAGTCCAACTTGTTTAACCTTGATGGGCTTCCTGCTCACATCCAACCCAATGACTGGAAGTCAGATATTTTTTCCCACTTCAGTCTCTAAGATGGACTGAGGTTTATGCCTGGTTTTTTAAATCCCAAGGAAATTTGTACAAGTTGTGTAGTTTGCATAAATGTATACAATGTGAACAAATCATGCAAAGACCACGTGCTTTTTAGGCTGCTGATTTGCACAAATTGGCCAATTTTTATGCAAATTTCCCTGGTTTTCTTTTAACAAACAAACTGCCTCCCATCTTAGAGAGCTGGCTAGATACATCAGGCCAGGGCTAGCAGACTTGAATCCAGGAGGCCAAACTGTGAAAACCCATGATTTTCACCCCCCTCCCCTATTGGATTCTTCACATATTCCTAATTGGAACCAACTGCTCTGTGAGCAGGTGAGGGTGAAGCAGCTCCCAAGGTGAACAGCACAATTGTCATTTCCATCTGCTGTTGCTTGACCAGCTGGGGTTGCCCTCTTCTCTGTGTGGCCATTAGAACCAATTGTCCTGGGAGCAGAAGGCGAATCAAACTGTAGCTACCACTTCGTTAAGTAGTCCACTTTTTCCATGACTTGTGATTGTCTGAATGGCTCTGTGACCACTTTGACCGACAAATTAGTATTATTACTATCAATCTTATACAAACTGTCTTGGGAGCCCTGTAAGCTGAAGAGTGGAATAAAAAGAATATAACATATAAAGAAAATCAGTAGAAACAAATGCATTGGATGAACTTCAAAGGGAAGTCCTGTGATCTTGGATCTTGTGATGATGGGTCTGACTGCTGAGGAGTAAGCCACTCTCTGACACATCTCACATATGCTTATGACTTCCCCATAGCTCCCCACCCCCTTCAGAATCCGGCAGAAACACACCGAGATTGTTTGGTCTCCATTTCCCCACTATTCGTATTCTCTCTCCTGAGCATATGAAGAACCTGATGGGGTGGACTGATGATCCATCATCCTGCTTCCCACAGTGGTCAACTAGCTGTCTATAGGAAACTCACAAGCAGGACACGGACCTAACAGCACTGCTCTATTGTCCAGCAACTAATATACTTCCACTGAGACTACTAGTAATCTGTACCCATCCTGACTACAAGCCATTGATACAGACAATATGACTAGATGCTTTTTCCACCATGAATTAGCCAAAGCCCACTTTAAAGCTGTTGGTTGTCATCACAAGATCCCGTAGCAGCGAAATCCATGAAACTAAGGGAAGGGATTATAGCTCAGTGGTACAGCCCATGTTTTGTATCTACACAGTCCCTTACATATCCACTTAAAAAGGTCACTTAGTTAATGGGAAATGCCCTTTGATGAGACCCTGAAGAGCTTCCGCCACCCGGAGTTGGTGTACTAGAGGGAAAGCACCCTGAGCAAGTCTATGGCAGTCACCTATGTTAACTGGTGTGAAAAAGGCCTCCTTTGGGCCTTTATGGAAAGCCGCCTTCTGAAAACAAGATTGCAAGACATGCAAGAAAGTGGACTTCGAACAGGGAAGTGTAAGAACTTTGTTTCAGCCTTTTTGATTAGAATTTGACCTGGTTTGTACCTTTCACACTGGAGTGCAATCTGCACTTGAAATCTGTTCGTTTCTGAGCTCACAGTGCAATTTGCAGACCATCCAAAATGTGTTTGACAGCGTGCATATATTACAAAATGAGTACATATCAAAGTGGGGGCATTTTTAAAATGTACACAAATGTTTAGAAAATGCACACAGGGAAATGCACAGATTTTCATGTGAAAAGAAACAATTAAAAAACCCTCCCCTGAATCATAATCTGATACAAGTTGGAATAAGCTCTGATATGGAATTCAGAGAGCTTTGGCAAGCTTGAACTTTGCTAATTCACTCATCCCTACCTCAGCTGTTCTGTTCTAAAAGCAAGTGAATTCCTTTTCTTGTGATGTTGCACTTGAGAGGACTTTACTTTCATTTATCTGCTACATCACCACTTTCTTGGGTTATTCCAAGGAACCTCTTTATCATGTTATTTGATGACAACTGAAGATGTTATTTCCCATTGATCTGAGCATGCCTGCCGTTGCCAGCAAAGGTTCGTCTTGTTTTGTTTATCCACTGACAAGAAAGCAAGTGTTTTGGGTTTTCTTTTGGCTTTAAAAAGGGTAGTGTCAAATGTGAATGAATCAAATGTAAGTACCTGGTTGTACATTTTCCATTTCTGATCAGCAGTCATGTTCCCACTGTATCTCATGAGTACTCAAGATACAGGCACCGACTGAAAGCAGTCATGAGATTGTCTAAAAGTAAGCGTCCCACAGTTGTGCCTTAGTTTGTTACCTTGTTCAATGGTACAAATAAATGGTAGAGCTTATTCTGAGATTACAATGCCTGCCTAAAAATTCAGGAGTTTACATTATCCTGCTTATTTGGAGTCATTTATTAGGCAAGTGTAGGGTCTCCCCACTTCTTTTAATGAAAATGTATTTTTAGAGCACTAAGGGAATATTGCTCAGTAGACTTTGGGGTTCAAGGTCAGAGTCCTCAGCTATCATACACAGTGTTGGCAGGAACCAGGCAGGGCAGGAGGGGAGGGAGGGGAAAGGAAGCACAGTCCCCATCTCTCAGCTTATCAACAGCTCTATGGAATCATAGAATCATACAGTTTGAAGGGCCTAGAAGGCCACTGGTCTCAATCCCTGGCTCAATGCAAACTCAAGTCTTCCATGCAGATTTTAACTAGGGCTACCCGTGCTTAGCTTCCAAGATTAGGCAGGATCACATGCTTCAGGCTACGGGGAACCTGTATCTTTATTTTAGTAAGTGTCTATAGAACTGCAGAGCAGTGGGGTTCGTGGCCTCCCAGAAATCAAGGCTCCAGATGAAACATTCAGGCTCCAGCCCTAGTGGGATAGCCCCCAAACCACCCCTAGTAGAAAGGCTGGGACTCCAGCTCCCATGGAAAAAGTTCTCCAGCTCAATTCTCTCTGCAGTAAGTTCACCTGATCCACCAGCAGGTGTCACACTTTGTCTCAAGTAGCACCAGAGCGCAACACAGTCCTATTGTTAGGATGCAGAAGAACTAGCCTGAAAAAGTTTTCCTAAACTCAGCAAAGGCTGTGGGAGGGGGAATCCTGCTATCACCCTTGCACCTGATTTCCAAAATTTTCAACCAGTATTCCTATGAGCCTACAAAGCATGGGAAGAAGGTTGTTTCAGAAAAACGCACCCTCCCCAAAAAAGATTTGCACCTGGTAAGTCAGTACTTCTTGAAATGTGTTTCAAGACAATGAAGCAGCTTGTTGCAGCTTCTCAGTGGAAAGATCAGTAACAGAAGACACTTTGCATGATGAACAGCTGGCTCATCTGTCACTTCTGACTGAACATACAGCCACAGGCGATTATTGTGTATATGCTTGGGCAGATGTGGGAAAAAGAGGGGCGGGTCAAACTATATTTTAGGCTAACCATGTGGCACATTGTTGAGGCTTGTCTTAGTTTTTTTAATCTGGTGTAAGAGCACAGGGCCATGGTGAAGAGCCATTCAGAAGCCATGGTGGCCCAGGAGGGAGGGTCGCATCTCCTCTATCTATTCGCATTTAAAATCCTACCCCACGCAAATGGGGTGGGTTGGCTCCAGTGGAGACATTTGTGACCTTGTAGGGATGTAACTACCATGGGCACAATTGCATTGGTGCCTATGATGCTAGCAGCAAAACATATGTAATAAGTCAAGAACTGCAGTGGCTTAGTGATGTCTTTCATTGGTTCAAGTGCTGGGAAACAGTAATTCCTTGATCATAAAAGTGCATTCAGAAACAACATTGGATTCATTTTGAAGGTAGTGAACTTTCGTGCACTTCAGGGATATGTAAGAATTTCATTTGGTTCACATCTGCGAGTTGCCCAATTCACACCAATACAGTTCAGAATGGAAGGATCCTTCTCATGCACTCCTCCTCCTCCTCCTCCTCCTCATCTCTATACCTCCCCAAGATGAAGCTCCTTAGGATATGCTTAATGCTGTGATTTTCTGATTTTAAAAGTCTGACAGTGCAGGTATGCACACCATGAAGTACAATAAAATCTATATTTTACCAGAAAATGTATACACATTTTTGTGGATTTAAAAAAATAACCAAAAGATTACTATAGAAATAGGATGTAATAAACAAATGAATGAACAGACATCAAATGAAAAATACCTTGAATTGCCCTGTATACTCTTTCACTGATTATTTATTATATAAAATCAAATAACTTGGGTCAAATGGACTAGGTCTAATTCAGACAGACTCACTACAATGTGCACAACACTTACTTTCAAATTAAGGCCTTGATCTCACAGTTAGTATCTTTTCATAGGAACAGGCATCAGAGTATCAATACAATTCACTTTTGAGAAAGGAACATTTAACACTAAATCAGGAGAACAAGCCCGTATAATGCAATTCTATTGCCTGGCTCTTGGGACGTTTGGATTTAGGAGGTTTAATTCTGTGAATTCCATTATTTTTATGACTTTGTCTCAGTCCTGGTATTATATTAATAAAGGAGTTTTGTGAATAATACAGGAAACAGCTTATCTTCATATACGCTCATGGTAGGCATTCGTTTTCATTATGGATACGGATGCTCTATTTAGAGATGCTTTGAAACCACTTACTGGAACATGCCAGTTACTTTTGCCATTTCATATTTCCTTGCTTGCTTTTAAACCCTTTGCAGCTTGCTGCATATATTTCTGTGGGAGGCAGGATAGCATGTTTCAATCATATCTTGTCACCGGTGAGTTTCTTTAAAAATGAAACTATCTTTTCTCTACTCTAGACCTTGCATTTGTTTTGATTAAGGAGGACATGATGGCAAGGAAAGTAAATGATCTGAGCCCCCAAAACTGAAATGTTGGTATGGGGTAAAGACAGATACAATGGATCTCTCTGTTTTTCAGGCTCAGCTAACCAGTGGAACCAGCTTTGCATGGGTTGGGAGAGCCCCCAGTTTGATAATGCAAAATCTTTAATCAAAGCCTTTTCTCTGCTTAAATTCACACTGGATTGCGACCTCAGAATAGGACACATTCTGACTGCCCCCTCTGAATGATGGCATGCCTGCTGACCCTCCCAGGCACAGACTATTCCATGGTGCTACCATGTAGCATAAGGGCCCAGAGGTGCAGCTGGCCCACAGCAGAGAGGAGGGCAGTTAGAAAACTCATTTCTTGGCCTACTAATCTACCCTAGCTTTAAACTGTACGGGCTGCAAAGTCACATGCTGGTGAAGGAATTCTGCCCCTAATAACTAAATATATTGTGTAAGCTTAAATTAATTAAAATTAATTGTTGCATTTTAAAGCCCAAATAACCCCAAGAGGAACACCTCTAGGGTCCTGTTAGGATGCACATCAAGTTTCTCATGCCCCTATTTCACAGTCTTGGCACTATGGATGGGTAGATGGACAGCCAATTGGTTAGGCAAAAATCCTCTTTTATTATTATAAATTTGCCAGACTGGGAGTGTGAGCATTTAACTAGGCATGCCATATATGCTTCCTTTAGAAGGCACTTTCTGAAAAAAACCTCACATGATGACCTCAAGGCCCAGGGTAAGCATATATGGGAAGAAGGGTTCCTTCAGGTAATGGCCCCAAAACAATTAGGGCTTTAAAGTGTTAGTGTTAGCACTTTGAATTGGGCCCAGACTTCAATTGGTAACCAATGCAATTTAAAGAGGACTAGCACAATAGGTTCCTGTTGGCCAGTCCCTGTTAGCAGCCTTGTTGCCCTATTTTGAACCCATGCAGAGTGCATTACAATGGTCCAAACAAGAGACTAGCAGAGTATGGATTGCTGTTGATAGGCTCTGCCTGTCCAGATAGGCGCCTAGTTGGTAAATCAGCTTGCTCCATGCTACTGCATCCACTTGTGACTACAGTGACAGTGAATTATGAACCCTGTCTTTTAGGAGGTACAACCCCATCCAGAAGAGGTTGAATATCACCCAATTTTATAGACGATTCACCTACAACAGCACCTCTGTCTTATCTGCTTTGAGTCTCAGTTTATTGGCTCTCATCCAGTCCATTGCCGTGTCATTCAGAACTGCCACAGAAGAACAAGAGAGGTAGAGCTGAGTGTCATCAGCATATTGGTGACATTTCAGCCCACGCCTCCAGATAGCCTCCCCCAGTGGTTTCATATAGATGTTACATAGCATGAGGGATAAAATAAAGCCTTATGGTACCCCATGGCATAACTGCCATGGTGCAAAGCAGTAATTCCCCAGCATCACCTTCTGAAATTGGCCAGTCAAGCAGAAGTGGAACCACTACAAAGCAGTGCCACCTGCCATCCACTCCCAACTCAACCAGCCTGTCCAGAAGGATATCATGGTTGATGGTGTCAAAAGCCACTGAGAGGTCCAGGAATATCAACAGGGCTGCAGTTCCCAGTCTGTCTACTGGCAAAGGTCATTCCACAGGGTGAGCAAGGCAGTCTCTGTTCTGAAACCAGGACTGAAGCCCAACTGAAATGGATCTAGATGGTCAGTTCCATCCAACAGTACCTGTAGCTGTTCAGCCACCACCTGCTCAAACACCTTGCCCAGGAAAGGGATGTTGGCCACAGGCCGATAGTTGTTGGGTCCAGATTAGGTTTTTTCAGGAGTGGTTTAATCACAGCCTCTTTCAAGGAGGCATTTGCAACTTCCTGGACGCAGGTACAAGTCCCTTCCTTAATTCTGATGATAAACCATGATGGGCAAGGGGCAAGCATACAGGTGGTCGGCTGGATGTGACCAAGCATCTCAACACATTCTCTGGCCTCAATAACTGAACCTTATCCAACAACATTGGACTAGACAGTGATCTGGATCCATTTGTTAAAGGAAATGTATTGAATGTGAAGTCCAATTCATGATGAATGACTTTATCCTCAATTTGCTGTGCAAATTCATCACAGCAAGCTACCGAGGTTTCCAAAAGTTCTGTCTCTGGCCAATTTGTCAAAAAGCCAACCTATTAAGGTATACTTCGACGAATTCAGTTTCATGAGCAGTACTCTATAAGCATGGTGAGTTCCATTTTGAGATTTCAACATATATTATCTTACTTGTCTGACGTACCCAGGATAAAACGGGACCCTTTAAAACTTGTCCATGAGAGGCATCATTGAACCCCAAATGATGGATGAGTTACAGCTGAATCAGACTGCCTGGCCTCTGAATCTGCACTGCATTAATTATCAGTGCCCTTTCCAGGGCAGTGTCCTTAGGGGAAAACTTTAAAGACCTAGATTACTAGGAATCCTGAGAAAGAGGCTCCCTTGAGGGCTAACTCATCTGCAGTAGGGTGAATGAATTTCCAGGACAATGCACACAATCTTTATTTCTTTTTTTAAGACCGCTGCATCATTCTTGATATGTTTCTCTCCGTCTAAGCTGGCTTTATAATTGTAGTGCCCACCTTCCCCGTCCATTTAAAATTTCCATTTGATATCAATTCATGCTGCTTTTATACTATTTAATGTATTGTTTTATCAGGCACTTTCAATATTCTGGACCCAGCATAACTCTTTTCCCTGAGTCAGGCACTCTGGTATGTAATAACAGCAATCAAGGCAGCTCATTCTGACAAATATGTGTCAGAAAAAAGACTGGTGCAACTTTGAAATATTGAAAGTGACTGATAACATAATGTGCAAAGCAGAATAAATGCATACAAATGGAAGTTTTAGCTGCGCCGTCAAAGTCTGAACTAAATACAGTGTCAGGGG
The DNA here is from genome assembly GCF_004798865.1 of Varanus komodoensis. NCBI lineage: Eukaryota > Metazoa > Chordata > Lepidosauria > Squamata > Varanidae > Varanus > Varanus komodoensis. The sequence continues at coordinate 16,387,103 of NW_025335568.1, read as the reverse complement.
CCTGCTCTGAAAGCATTGTGTGTGAGTGCTTACAGTGGCAAATTACTAAATGCACTTGCTAAAATGTTTTTATGAATAAAGCGGCATGCACAGACTATTTCCGCCTGCTATCTCATTTCTTTTTGCTTTCCTCCCCACATGATCCCTGGAATTCATGATGCAGAGTGAAGTTAGCTTCATTCAAAAAGTGGGAAGAGCTGGAAACCACTCAATTTTAATAAAACACTGCAAAGTCAAAGAAGCCAAGGCCAAGACACCACTTTCCACTGGGGATAAAAGTGTATTAGTTAAGCAGGACTCAGATCAGAGCTGAAATAAATCTGTTATCAATCTGGAAGCTGACACTTCAATCCTGATGAACCCATCTCCATACAAAGATTTGAAATCTGAGAATCTCCCAGCCAAAATTAATTTCCCCTTAAGAAAAGGCTGGGGAGAGTTTTAATAACTCTCATACCTTCTTCTCAAAAAGGCATCCTGGCCCTGCTTCTGCTTCAGGATTATTCTGTCCCCAGTGCAGATACTTTTACTCAAAAACCCATTTCCAGTTATCTTCCCCAGTTTCTTGGGTTGACTGAGAACTTTATTGCCAAATTCAGTAGCAGTCACAATTATTTTCCACAGGGATAAATACTTTGATGAGGATTAAGACATTGCAGGCAAATTTTACAGGAAAAAAAATCTCTATTTAAAAGTTACAAAAATGGAGGCTTATGAAAGTAACTATGGATCTGTTCACACTTCTCCATTCATCCAGGACACTTGTTTAAAGCCTATTACAGAAGCAACCTGATTCGACAAAACAGGAGAGCAGTCAAATGTTTCTGGGCTATCCATAGACTGATGGCAGCTGGTGTTCAATCCCACGTCCGAATACAGATTCGTCACCTTATATCCCCACATTTTAACATTCCTCTTTTAATATAGTTTTGTAAGTCTCAAGTGCAGTAGAGTCAAATGGACAAATGGTGGAAAATGTGGCCCGGTGAAGGACTCACATGACAGATATACCCTAAGCAAAAGTTGCTTCTGGTTCAAGAGGACTTACATCTCACCAATTGGTAGTTCTTATGTTAATACAGGATAACTCAAAGAGATATGGGGTAGCCAGGTCGCCACAGCCAGGATTCCCCAGTGCAATGCAAGACAGCATTTTTTCTCACTGTTTCCTCTCCCACCCTGTTATCTTCCTTCTTGCTCATTCCCACAGCAAGCAGGAATCCAGATGAGGTGAGGCATTACCTTCTATTTGCTTTGCACGCAGAAGGCCTCGAATGCAATCACCAGAGAGATGCTGGTCCCAAACCCTGAAACAGGCATAAGAATCCTGTGGCCCTGAAGATACTTTTGGACTCCAACTTCTATCACTCCAAGCACACATGGTGAATAGTGAGGGATAGTGAGTTGTAGTCCATCAAAAGCCAGAAAACCACATGTTCCCAGTGCCTGGACTGTGAATTAGGCGAATTTGTTAAATTGGGAAGTGGCAATGGTCCTTGCAAGCTACTGGTAAGGGAACACGGGAGTTGTAGACTTAAACAACTGAAAGGCTGAAACAATCTGTCCTGTCCTGACATAGATGGTCCAATGAACTGATGCGATGCAGTTTCTTAGAAGCTACATACAGCTGGCAGCTGTGGATAAAAGACCAATAACTGAAAAAGCTAAAGCTCCTGCCTTGCTTTCCACTGCTTCTAGGCTTTTAAAGGTATACTATGAACATTTGCCAAACTGCAACCTAGCAACCCCGAGGAGAAGAGATTTAGAGACTATCTTCACTTAGCCTGGAAGGAGCTCTGTCCTGATATGAAGAATCAGGCACAACCAATTGGCTTAGGAGAATGGTAGAACACTTGCTTTGCATGCAGACTGTCTCAGATTTGATCCACAATATCTCTAGGTAAAAAAATTTGGAGGGCCTCTGGTAATGCTTGACTAGCTGAACTAATGGCTTCCCTTAGTACTAGACACTTTTTTATGTTCCCCTTCTTTCAACTTTTCGGCAGCAGAACAATTTCTTTAAAAGCACACACTTCACAGCCGAGTTCGGTTCTCCCCTTCCTGCCATCTTCTGGTATACAAAGTAAGTTACTTCCATGCACTCAGATTTCCTCCCTTTGATTCATTGGCAACATCATGTACCTCTGAGGAGAAAATCCAACCCTTGACATGACAAGCCTTGTATAGCCTTCGGCAAAAGGAAGTGCTAACTAGTTAAATTAGCAAGAAGCCCATTTCTCAGGGAAATGCGTACTGGCAGTTGTAACGCGTGCTGACTAGACCTCTTTGCTGCAGTGCTTCACATGTAACTAGTGGTAGAGACTCAATCTAACCAGTTTCCCTTTCCTTTAATCCAGGCCGCCCTGATCCCACCCAGCATGAGCAACCTGTTCATGAAATAAAGGTGGCTAAATAAAGAAAGCCAGTGTGATGTAGCAGTTGAGCACATGAGACAGGGAATTCAGTGATCTGAGTTCTAGCTCCCACTTGGCCATGGAGTCAACAGTGTGACTTTGGACCAGTCCGACTCTCAGCCCAAGCTACCTCACTGCATTGTTCTTGGGTGGACCAGCCTGAGACCAGCAGGAGAAAGATGCAAGTTGCTTTGAATTCTTTTAAAAAATGAAAAGGTGGTATATAAATCTAATAAATAATACTGATGTAGAGTGTATTAAAATCTGTAGGTTATACAGCACCTTGCTTTATGTTTGCAACAGGGACTGGATAGGGATGTTTCCACATGGGAGCATCTTGTCTGCACCAGTCCCTTCACAGTCTGGCTTTAATTCAGGGAACTAGTGATCCTCCAAATATTGTTGAACTGCATCTGCCATCATCCTTCAGCATTGGCTATGCTGCCTGGGGCTGATGGAAGATGCCATACAACATCTGGCACGCCCAGCATTTCCCACTTTGGCTTTAACCAAACCCACAAAAACTCCCTTTTAAGATGATGCCAATTTGACTGGCTAGCCAAGTATCTTGGCCTTTTTTTAGATGGCAGCAGCTTTCCAGGGCCTGAGGCAGAGGTCTTTCCCATCAAGTGCTCCTGAAGCTCCTGAACTGCTTTGGAGTTAACCAGTGAACATGCTCTTGTCAGCTTTTGGCACAAGTAGGCTTGTGTTTTGCATGTTTTCTCATGGAATGGTCCAGTTGGTTTGCATGCTTTCTCTTAGAACGGCCCAGTAAAGCACCATTTCTGCAGGCACCATTCAACCCAGCCCTTCCATCAGACCAGGCTGTGCAATGAAACTAGGACTTGCCTGTCCCTAGCCTCCTACGGTGTGAATTGAGGACATGCTGGTGCATCTCAGTGTGATGGCCCTTTTTTTAAAGCAGGTTGGCTGTCAAAGATTTTTTTAATGTCATCAGGTAATTTATATGGTAAATCAAGAAGATGCACAGACCTTTCCACTGCATTTTGTGTCACTTTTTTGTTTTAACGTAAGCCTCGGTTGAATTTGTAATGAGAAAAGGGGAGAAAGGGTTGCCATCTGCATGGAATTAAGCAGGTTTGACAAGATTTTCTTTTGTTTCCTGACCATTTTGAGGTTTTATGTTTTAAAAAAGTTTTCTTTTAAAGACCAGCCTCACTTAGTGAATAAGCAGCTTAAAATATGCAAGCTTAAGCTGTATTTAAATGAATTAACTGATCTAAATGAACAATGGCTCTTGCTTTCTGCCTTTCAACGTACCTTCGTTCAGATACCAGAAACATCCTCTGGTAGGGGATACACATAAAACTAATTATCTGTGCCTAAATTAAGACTATCAGCTATTGGTGCATAACCAAGCCTGGCACCCCTCATTCCCTCCCTATTATGGCATCAGCCTTAAGTATAGAGTTGTCTCACAATGATCATCTCTATCAGTGCTCAGACCATAGGCTGACCTAGCTAGGAAGTCCCATAAAAATTCATTCCAAAATCCCATCTAAGGGCAACATTATATTTGCAGTTGTTGGGCACAAAGCCACAGCTGCATGGGAGCGGGACAGAATACCATACATACAAAGGTCTGCTTTGAGCCAAAAACTTAGCGATTCACCCAGAGAGGAACCATGCGAGGGAGTACAGACACACAGGCAAATCCCAGTAGCTTGAGGACATTAGAAAATCCGTTCTGAAGCAGCCTTGGAGACCTTAAGGGCTGCAAAGCCAAGGCGTGATAGCTAAGCAAAACTCTGAAAGTCCAATACACAAAAATAGAATGGTGATAGCTAAACATGAACAGGGGCGCGTGTAGGAACAGCATGAGAAACTGGTATGGTTGGGCGGCTGCCAAGACCCACCCAAAGGCAGTAGGCTCTCTGCCAACCCCTGGAGCCCTGGGGGAGATCTACACCAGAGACCCTTCTGTTTACAAGCGCGCACACTTGCAGCATTTGTGCAGAAGATATTTCTAACCACTGGGAGCACATTAATGAATACGATGCAGTTTCCACTGTGTTGCGAACATGATCTTGTGCCGTACCCAAATGTTTTTGGGAAGCTGAAATCAGGGACCCTGGCAGAATTTCCATACAGAATGGATTCCTCACACATCCCTAGTACAGATAGGAAGAAACTTTGTTTCAGTTCATTTTTGTAAGGAGCACTTTCTTTGCATTTAGAAAGGAGGAAACTTGAAATTGTAACAAGCAGAATGTAAGAGAAAGAAAATCTATCAGATTCTTCCATTCCTGTTCTAGTGTTGATTCAACCAATTAGTTATTGTCTTGTTACAAATTTCTGTTGCTGTTGAAAACACTGGTAGGAAAGCACAAGAAAATTAGAAATGAAAGACAACTGCCTGAGAAGTAGGAGTTGTTGGGAAGGTGATGTGTGTAAGAAGATGGCTTTACCAAGATTTTAAAAAACATCATACGCTGGACACAAGTGTGAACAAATGAAAAACTAGTAATTTAAAAAGGAAAAGGGAGAAATCTGACAGCAGCTTCTGCCCCCATGCAAAAAAATATGGGGAAGGAGAAGGAGACAGGTGAGTGGAGGGGATCTGGTGGTGCTGCTCGCTGCCACCCTCCCACTTCCCATGTGATGGATCCAGAAAGACCAACAGCTCCCTTTCCCCCAGCTGAACACAAGCAAGTGCAGCCCCTCTCCCATGCTGACCCTTCCACAAGTAAATCAAGGTGATTTACCTGTGGGAAAGGTAATTTAAGAATACTGTGATTTACTTCTGAGTAAACATGCATTTCAGCTAGTTGCTCCTTGGGGCCAAAGGGCAAAGGAGACACTCATGATGGCTTGAGAAGGCCATGCACGTTCTACCTTTTTCCAAAGGACAATGGAGAGGAGGGAGAAGCAGCACTTAATTTACTCGCCAGTCCACTGGATAAGCCAGAGAGACAGGGAGGTAGCAAGCGAGGTGGGAAGGCAGCTGAACACTGATCAGCTTGTCAGAGAAGCTTGGTAGTGTCCCCTCCCCACAACGGCACTCCCTACATCCAACACATTGAAGCAACCCCGGACTCGCTATGGAAGTTTATCACACACAGTGTCATGGCAACCCAACCACAACTTATTGGGAAGACTATCCTTCTCACCAGACAGGATAATACACACAACAATCTCACCAAGTAGTTACATGTACCCCATGTTAGGTTACCATTTCATAAATGCTCATCTGTATTCACTGTAGGATCAATGGAAGCATCTGTGTGATCACACATAGCTGAACTGTGGAATAGGTGTATTTACTCCAGAGTAAGCATATATGGCCCCAATTTGACTTGGGATTGTAGCATTCTGGAAGAAAGGATAAGCTTCTCCATTACTTGTTTTGCAGAAGGTAAAATTTCAGGAACACAATTTCAGGAACAATATCCCAGGAGTGAGATATTAAAAAAGGCATTCCTAGTTTTAGAGGAGGAGGAGGAGGAGGAGGAGGAGGAGGAGGAGGAGGAGGAGACCATTCCAGAACATTGTGGTTCCAGTCTGAATTGGAGCCATGCACACTTCCATTGAAGTAAGTAAATCAATCATGCATAACTCATCTGTGCGTGTTTACAAGAACGATGACAGCAATACTTATTTTGGTCCTTGTATTCCTTTAGAATGGAGCAAAAGTGTTGTTTTTTTCTTCTGAAAAAAAATGTTTTTCTGAAGGAAAATCTTAGTCTGTGGTGGGGGGGGGAGAGAGAGAGAGAGACAGACAGAACATTGTCTAACAGAAGCTGGCTATGTGGCCCTTTCAGAAAGTGTTATCCTGAAAATGTGCATCTAATCTTATATTCTCAGCAGGTCAGTTGCCATAATACACACCTGAACTCAAGTGTACAAAGAGGAATGCTTCTGTCTGACAAGCACTGTGCCATTCAAAATCACACAAGGCCAGAAACAGAGCTGTTAGCATCCCTAGCTTTCTCTTGGGACAGGGTGCCATTGTGTTGATATTTTAGAGGCTAGTGGTAGACCCTACGTCTTCTGAGTCATTCTTGAAAAAGGGATGTCCATTTCATTGCTAGAAACCAGCATGTGTGCATGGTGCACCAGTTTTGCACTTTCTCAGTCCTCTCAGTCCACCATGCGGGTCATCTCTGCTGAGGATGAGATGGGGTGGGCTCCAGCTCTGCATGACAAAAACCAGGCACAGCAACGTATCCCTGGAAAGTGCAAAAGACAGCCCAGTTCTAGTAGTGCTGCTCATTCAGCTTGGACCTTGGCTCTCCTCCAATGGATGGTCTAAGAGGACTTCCTGCTCAGGTTAGGACTTTGAGGAAATTATAGTATTGCCTGATTCTGTCTTCTGAGTCTGTCCTCCATGGGAGGACTCTTAGCTCCCCCATTACAGCTGCTTGACATGTCTATGCATTTTAACAAACCGCTGATGGCTGATTTTCCAAAGCCAAATGAAGAAGTTGCTGCAGTAGAGAAGAGTGTGTGTGTGAGACTATGTACATATGCATCGATCCTTTTCCCTATGCAATATTTCCCCAATCTCTCCCCCTTCAGAGTCTTGAGTGGCAAGCCAGTCTTGAATGGCAACTCTGTACTTTCCCATAGCTGGAGGGATGCTTTGGAGAGGAGAAGCAGCATGGACCGTGTTAAGCACACTATCTGCTTTTCCACTCAGAAAACCCATTCCCAAAGCTTGTAAATCTTTCTTCCAAATCCACAAAGCCAGCAGCTGTCTTTAGCAGTTTGTGTTTCTAGGCAGGACTCTGTCATTTAGTTCTTCCATGGTTCCAATGCCAGTGATGGTTCCCTGTGCTGGTGGTTGAACTTACACTGAGGGCTGTTGCTTTCCAAACAAGTTATTAACTCGCCCTGCATGCCTAACACTACATGCAAAGTACCTGGATTGGGGGAAGCCCTGGTTCTTGAGAGAAAGCACAGGCTTTGTGTGCAAAAGGTCCCAGCTTCAATGCTGGCGTCTCCAGGCCTGGCCAGAAAAGCCTTCCATCTGCATGAGTACCCACAGGCATCGCAGAACAGTGCTTGGGATTGGGACTGATCAGTTCTTTTGATCATAAAGAGATTCAGGATCCTTCTGAAATTTATAATTCCCGACTCTGCAAGATTTCTGTAAATACAATGATTGGTATGGATGTCCTGAATCAATGCCTCTAAAGACTTGACAAAAGGCTGTTAATTGCTGGTAACATGCAGATGTTTCCCAAAGGCCTGTGCAGATATAGGCCAGTAGACTTAATCTGGCCTGTGGAATGCCTGAACCTGGCCAGCAACAGCTCTAGGAATATTCCAGGGGGTGAGGTTTAGGCTCCACATCCTGCACTTCCAGGAGGAAACCTGTTGGAGAACATCATATTTCTGATCTAAGATCAAAACAGAACAGTGTGGATTCCTCTGCTGGCATTAGCCAGCAATGGAAGTTCTGCTGTTATTCCTGATCTTAGATAAAAAATAGCAGTAAAGATACCCATCTCTCTCTCATTCTCTCTCTCTCTCTCTCTCTCTCTCTCTCTCTCTCTCTCTCTCTCTGCGCACATGTAGATGCTTAGGATTCACCCATACATAGCCACTCTTTCACTCATGAGGGCAAATGTCACTGCCTTTTATCATGTCTGATACCCATCAAAGAGGAAAATGGACAGGTACAAAGGTAAAATAAGTAGGGGCAACCCCCCAATTAAAAAATCAAAACATTTTTCCATATTTAGGAAAGGAATGTCAAATGTTCAGCATTGGAGCAGGTGGATGGGACATAAGACAGGACATCACAAAATCTGTATAAGGTGATTTCCTATGTCCTTTTAGCCATGCAGCAAGTCTCTTTTCTTTGCATAGCAAGCAACAGCTGGCTGCCACTGTGACCACGTCTCCATTTGCCTAGGCTAACTAGAATAATCTGTTGCTAATCACTATTGTTTTGGCAGACTCCTCTTCCCTATTTGTGGCATGGTTTGTGGAAATTGATTTATGGCTTGGCTGAGGAGAAAAAGTGAAGCATTACATGATGCAAAAATGGTTCATTTGGATAGAAGATTGGGCTTGACATCATCATGATCCCTTTCAACCTGCTGCATAACTAAGATCCTGTTAGCAGTTGTTTAGCCTGTGGTTCTTGGAACAGCATCTAACCTGGAGTTTCCTTTCCATGTTTAGTGGTAGTGACAAAGACTTAATTTCTTGTTCCATAGCACTTATTTTCCCAAGTTTTTATCTGTCTTGGGGCTGAAAGAAGCAACCAGAGGACTCTGAAGGGTTTTCTTCTGTGCGTTTTCTCTTTTTTCCTATTATTTATGATTTGCTGTGCCAGACTTTTGAGGACCACACATTTCTATTAATAAGTTATCACAAAGCTCCAGTAAATTGTGATGCTTCATCTCACCCTTGCTTTCTTTCTCTGATCACAATAGTTAAGGATGAAGAGCCCAATTATGCCATCACACTCATTCCCTCAGAAAGGTCAGATATAGTTCCACTTCCTCCAATACCTCTGCAAATGGGGTTACATTGGTTGGGTAGCAAAATTGCTCCCTTTAAACAGCTATGTTTTCTGTGGTATCAAGAAGCATTTTAAAAATAGATGTGTTCAGTCTTTTTCATATTCTAAGCTTTTGTGTTTCAATGATTCACAGTAATTCTTGAGTAGTTCTTCTGATTCACAGAGAGAAAGAATAAAAATCTGGAGAGGGCAGTAAAAAGGAATGCCTGAAAGAATACTACCCACATCGCTGCTTCTCCA
>NW_025335568.1:16332834-16377853 GCF_004798865.1 Varanus komodoensis | reverse complement strand
TGGAGAAGCAGCCTCCCACTTGCCATATGGGAATAATACTTGTCTTACCTTACATCAGGAGTAGAGACTGTTCTGGTCCCAGGGTCCAGATTGCTTCTTCGTCACCCCAGGTTTCAATGACGTCCCCTCCCTCCCAAAGCCCCACCACTTTCTCCATTCACTGATTAGAGATTAGAGCTATGTGTCATCCCCAGGGAAAGTGCTGAGGAAATTCAGAGGAGTCTTTTCCCGTATGCACAGAGAGGAACTCCTCAATGTTAGAGAAAGGCTGCCTCTCTGTAGCACTGAGAGGTTCTACCCTTATATGCAGTCAGTGATTGGAGAGCTGAGTAGGCTTCCCCTTCTCAGCATCAGAGAATGGAGACATGGTGGCACCCAGATCCAGCCCTGTGGTCAGGACAGAGAAGCTGGGAAGCACAACAGCTGGAGTCGCCTTAACCAGAGAGAGTTGTGGACGTTTTAGTGGAGAAAAAGACATACAATTGACTGATCGAAGCCTGGCCTGCACCACCTGTGAGCCAAAGGCTGCCTAACAGTTAGGTGATATGACTCCTGAGGTAGTAAGTGACCTCCTGGCTTTTGCAGTCCAAGTCAAGCAATTCAGGCAGCTCCCGATGGGCTGCTATAAGTGGGTTGTTTGCTGCATTCAGCTTCATGGGTCAGCTACTTTGTGGCTACTTACAATATGCCAACTCAGAGGAGATCCATTACTCCAAAAAGAGCATTCAGATTTGCATTGCATTTACATATGCCTACAGGTATAATTTTAGTAATTATTTCTAGCCATTTCTACTACTACTACTACCATCATCATCATCATCATCATCATCATCATCATCATCATGTACCACCCCATTCCCATAGGCTCTAGGTAGGTTACAATAATTTAAAACCGGAACAATTCAAATTTAGATTAAGGACAACTAATAAATCTACTCTGGGAAGGCCAGTTGGAAGACTTTAATTCCCTCTTGAAAATAACAGTTTGGGATATCTAATGCATCTCTCCCAGCAGGTCATTCCACATCTTGGTCTGACAAGGTCCCCTGGTAGCTGGGTAATTGACATTAATTTGGCAAAAGCTATCTTCAGATCATTATCCCAAAGGGCCAGAGCAAGCAGGACAGAGCATATGAGCAAAGCACTCCCTAAAGTATTTTGGACCCAAGCTATGAAGGACTTTAAAGGTAAGTGCAAATACTCTGTCCAGTGTCCAGAAACCTATTGGCAGCCAGTGCTGGGAAGCATCCTTAAATTGACTATGTCTATAGTCTATAGTCATCTGCAGTTTTTGTTCTGTTTTTGTTTTTTAAATATAAAATTAAAGCTAAGAAAGAATAATAAAATGATTCCAAAACCAGAGCAACACCATGTTTATCTGACAGCAGTGAGAACTGAAAGCTTCCAATTATATTTGTGGATATGAGGCCAGTAACCTCTGAAATCTATGACATTCATCTTATTCGACTTCTCTGTTTTTAAGGCCACTTATGATGTAGATCCATAGCCTGTTAACAGACAGTGGCAGAAAGAAGGGAATCAAATCAGTATTCCTTTCTGTCACTTTATCCTTGACCTCTCAGTAGATAGGACACGAGCACTGATGGATCAGTATAGAAAATACAGGCCTGTGCATGATGTCACCTTGATTAAATCTGCCATAATTTCTGATAAATCAAATGGGTGCACTGCTGGTTTTTAAAGTGTACAACTGAACTGGCTTTAATATGTATCACCCTCTATTTTGCAGTGAACCTTGACACATTTACTTAGAATTCACCTGCACAATTCAACATTTTAAAGCCTCTGTCATTAAGAGCAAGAAAAATAATTCTGATGTATTCTGAGTGATGTGACATGCAGGGAACTAGGGGGGAGAGAGAGGAGAGGGACTGAAACTGGCTATACAATGGCATAGACACATCTGCATCTGATAAAACTACTGAGGAGAATATACTGTATTAGGGCTGAAACTCAGCTGATTATATTATCTGGGAAGAGAACCGTGTCAAAGGTCAGTGAGCTTTGCCTCTCACCAACTCTAGAGGGGTTTTCTCATTGTTTTGTTTCTAACCCCTCCTGCCTGTGAAGTCAAAAGATATTCTTTGAGGACATTTGTCCTAGCATTGTCAGATATGTAGTCTCTGAATAGGATGTCACCTCTCTGCATTCACACTGGAACAGGCAACCTCTCTTCAAGCCAGGCACTTTAAGCCACTTTCACAGGCATGAAGGTAGGCTTAACATGCTGTGGATACTGTATCCTGCCCTGGTTTCATAGTTGTTATGTGCATATTTAATTTTGACATTGATAATTAACTTCTCAATAATGTCACTCAATACAGCACTTGAACAATTTTAATGCCCAATCAAATAAAATACAAGGAAATAAGAAAAAAATCATATTAGACCCACACATAATTGGCCTAAAATCAATACATTTTATAGGCTTTTGCATGCAAGGTTTAGGTGTTGGTCTAATCACTGATAATGTAGAATAGGAAGAAGAAGAGCTGCATTCTGTTCAAGTAATTGGCATTGTATGCCGAGAGGAGGCCTTGAATGCAGAGGCAGGATGAATTTTAGTAGAGCTGCTACACCATGTTTTCACACTCCTATTTTTCATGATGTAGTAGTGGGAAGGTGTTACCTGACATTGATTTGGACACATCTTATTTCTGCATCAGTGGTAAAAGAAAGGGGAAGGAGAACCTTGAACTGAGTATCCTCTAAACCAGGGGTTCTTTAATGGGTGCCCCCCCAGAAGTTCTGGACTACAGTTCCCAGCATCCCTGTTCACTGGGCGTGCTGTCTGGGGTTGATTGGAGTTAAGATCCCCAATGCTTGATGGGCACCATATTGGGGAAGGCTGCTTTAAATGAATAGTGTAGATCTGTTTTGCTTTTGCTGTTAAAAGGGTTTACCTGGTTGTGCTGTATGATATGTATAATACATAACTTGCATTATTCACATGCATGACACTGATGTGTGTAAACAAGTATGTACAAAATTGCTTTAAAAAGAAACACTAACGACAGAGAGAGAAAAAGAAGGAGGGGAGAGAGAGAGAGAAAGAAATGCCAACGAAAAAGATTCGTATTACCCAGGGAAATGATGGGTGGGAAGTGAGGAAGATAAATGTTTAGAGCCATAAAACTCAGTGAGAAGACATGTGCCTTCAATCTCCGCTACCAAGAGCTATATATCATGAAACTGAAGTAATATGAAACAGTGCTGGCAACTTTTGGATACTCGGGGTGTGCTTCTGTGTTATTCATTAAACAGTGCAGAGAGGCAGAAGATGCAAAGAAATCCCTTTGGAGAAGAGTTAATGGCAAATGCCTGCTCAGTGAATTATTCCGATCTCTTTTAAGAGTTTCCAAATGAGGCACGCAGTCCTTCTGGCATTTCCTTTCTCCTCCCCAATTGAACAGTTAGGCTAATTTGTATTCGGCTTAATGCATTTCTTCCAAAGAAGTGCCAACAGTTCATAAAGATGCACCTCAAAATTTGTCCAGCTAAAGCACTTCCCCTGTGTGATTTGCTTTATTAATTATCATCCCCAGTTTCACATCTCTTTCCATTATCTTAATGTAATGTAGGCATGGCCTAATGAAGCTTAAGCATTCTCCAAGCCAAAAATAATGTGACACTCTCTCAGAGGAAAAGAGACTACCAGCTCTTTAGCTGGATTGTTGTCTGGCAGTAAAGTTGTCCCTAAACTGAGGTAAAATAGCAAGCAGTACAGGCTAAAAACAACTCAAAAGCTTCAAGTGCAATTCCAGCCTATAAAAATTAATGCTGGAATCCTATACTCACTCATCCTCAAGAGTAAGCTGCAATGATCTAAGAGCAGAATCCCCCTGGAAACAGAGGTCTACTGTGCATTCACAGAATGCTGGAGGCAGAAGAAACTCCAGAGTCCTCTAATCCATTCCCCCACCCACCCCCACCAATGCTGGAAATCCAGGGATCACTGTGACAAATCACATACTGATTTTGTGACCCTCAAACTTGACATTTCTGTCACACTGAAGATGCAGAAGCATTTATTTGCAGGCTGTGTTTCAAAGGGCCAGCGGAACATAGAAACATAGAAACAGATCGAGTCAGAAGGGGCCTCCCGGGCCATCTAGTCTGACCTCCGGCACCAGTCGGGAACCTTTAACACCAAGAGGCATGCTTGGAATCAGGGCCAGTATCATCCAGCTTTCCATTCCATGACTAGTATTTTGTCATACAGACGAAACATACAGACCCAGTTTTCCTTGGCCCTTCCACATGGCTTTTTTCCCTGACTTGGTTTACTCCTACATACCTTCTTTCTTTAACCCTATTCCCCCTTCCCTTGCCTTGTGTCAGCATCCTGCTTCTAGGTTCATTGCAAGTCTGTCCACATCCTTCAGCCAGTCTCAGAACCTTCCTCAGCCATCAGATCTTTCTCTAGCTTGATATCAAGCCCGCAGCCTGTAGACTTGTTGACACAGCTCATTGCTCTTTGCACTGAACCAAGGAATAAAAGAATCTTTGTGGGTCCAGCCTTATGCTGCAGGCTTTGAAGGCCCTATGAAATAGTCACATAACAAAATTTAACACCTGATGGTAACCTGATGGTGAAATATTTCATGAAACCACGTGGTGGCTTATCTCTCCCTCTCCTAGGAGAGGGGGGAGAGAGAGAGAAAGCATGAAACACCGGTGGATCTTAGATGGATCTCTTATCACATTAAGAAATTTGAAATATTTATTATTTATTGAACATTTACTAATTCCACCAGCAGAAATGTATCTCTGCTACTACTTAGAATGCAGATGTAGCAACTCATCCTTCCCATCAAAGAGGCAAAGGAAGGTTTGAAAAACCCACAGGAGAGCTGTCATGAAAACTGTGCCAAGGGAGCGTTGAGAAACATATCTTATCAGAAGGATCTCCGTTGATGCTTCTGCTTGTTAGAAACTGCTTTCCAATTTCCCATCAGCAGAATCCCCATTGACTCTCCTTACATTCATGCTGCTCCCTCCCTTATAACCCAGTCTTCAGTACTGATCATGCAATTATTTTCTCATTAATGCTAGCGTCTCTTTTCTTCAGTCTCCTCCACCTCCAGAGACCTTGCAAACATCTGCTCACCCAGATATTAAGCATGGCACTAAACTAACCTCCCTCAGTGCAAACCCAAAATCTTCTATTGAAAATTCTTTCTGAATTGTATTCCATACTTGGAGCATCATGAACTGTAAGAAAATGCACATGTATAGCATCTCTTTTTATGAATGGTGCACCAATATACAAACACCCATATACATATCATAGTGACACATGCATTGGTTACTTCCTGGTTGGATTTCTGTAACGTGCTCTACGTGGGGCTGCCTTTGAAGACAGTCCGGATACTTCAGATGGTGCAAAATAGAGCAGCCAGGTTGCTGACGGGGACTGGACGTTACTCTCATATAACACCAGTCCTCTACCAGCTTCACTGACTTCCCATCGAAGTCCAGGCTCAATTCAAGGTGCTGGTTATTACCTATAAAGCTCTTAACAGCTTGGGACCTGGATACCTAAAGGAACGCCTGCTTCCATATTTGCCCTCCCGCCCCCTGAGATCGGCAGCAGAGGCCCTCCTCCGGGAGCCCTCTGTGAAAGACATTAGGAGGCAAAGTACCCAGAGGAGGGCTTTCTCTGTGGTGGCGCCCCACCTATGGAATGCGCTCCCCAGAGAGGTCCACCTGGTGCCAACGTTATTTGTTTTTCGGCGCCAGGCTAAGACCTTTTTATTTCAACAATATTTTAATAACTTTTAACATCAGCTATATAGGTTTTAATCTGCAGCCAAGGTGGATCTGGATTTTATTTGTATTATGTTTTATTTTATTTTTCTTATTTGTGTAAGCTGTCCTGAGGCTATGTGATGGGACAGCATACAAATACTCTAAATAAATAAACAGCCACAAAACAAGTGGGTAGTCATATGAATGGATTAAGTCCCTCCTTATGTACTCTTTGCCCACAAAAATTATGATTTTTGATAAGTGGGTGCCATTTAGTAATACCCATGGGCACAAACATTTTTTTAATTGGTTCCCATGTGCTGTATGCCTTGTATGAACAAGCCCCCAGTCTTTCTACCTCCAGGGGTTGCTCCAGCTTCTTTACATTCAGATATGGAACTTCCCTCTGGATGCAAACTGGGCAATGACAGATCTGAAATGTTGAATGATTACAGCTGGATTGTCAGAAGGAAAAGTCTAGAATAGGATGCAGCAGACGACTCAACATGATAATAATAGACAATATTCCCTGAGGCTCATTTTTAATCTTAAATAGGAGCTAGAAATGAGTCTCATCACAATCCAAACTACACTGCATGGGAAGGAGCCTTTGCTTCTCATAAGAGTCCTGCATCAACCTGTATCACAGGCCACCTTGCAAAGATCTATCCAAAAATAGGTATTGGTGTTCCACATTTCTCTCATTGAGTTCCACATTGCTGCATTCTTCTAAATTACGATTTTCATAAAGAAGCAAAGGAAAATTATGATCTATTTCTGGATTAAATGTGAATCAGTTTGATTTTAACAGAAGCATGATAACAGATGCATATGTGTTGATGTTAAACTGATGTTGCCACTGACTTGAAACCTGCTATGGGAAAGGTAACATTTTCCCACGTAAACTCAGGAAAAATCACATGTGCTTCAAATAAGAAATTAGGGGGAAAGGACAGCTGATTACCAAACTATTGTACATGCTCAGATTATGATTCAAATAAGTGCACATAATATATTGTAAAATATTGAACAGGATCTATAAAAGCGAATGAGCTGGTATCCTGCTGGGGAGACTTTTGCACAAACTTCACAGGGAGGCTCACCTGATCCCTTAACACCTTCTGGTGCCAGGTGAAGACCTTATTTTCCTAGCAATTCTCCCAGGAATTTTAGCTTTTAGTTCCAGTCTAAATTCAGCATTGTATTTTAACTCTTTGTACTGGTGCTAGGTTTTAGTTCTAGTTCTCACCTTTATTTTATATGATAGACTTAATTATATATTATATAAACTTGATCAGTGCCTGATTCTGCCTAATCCTGGAAGCTAAGCAGGGTCAGGCCAGCTTGAAGTCTGGATGGGTGACTTAAATGTTGTGAACTGCTTCAAGTACAGGTAGAATAGAAATTTAATAGTAATAATTTGATTTTTATACTATGTTTTTATTTTAAATAGTCATGAACCATCCAGGGTGCTTTGGCTATTGGTTGGCACAAAAATGTAACAGACAGAAAAACAATTGGATGCAAAGTAGGGTTTTTATCTGGACCATGGCCGAAGGGCTGCACAACATTTGGGTGGCAAGGGCTGACTCTTTAATGAGCAAGAAACATTGGATACTTTTATTCAGAGATACAAGTGACAGGTAGGGTGGACACTTGTGCATTGCGGAAGGCAGGCAGGCAGGCAGGCAGGCAGGCAGGCAGGCAGGCAGGCAGGAAGGAAGGAAGGACGATGTCTTTCAAAAAGAGGACAAATGGGGCCGCCAATCTACATAGCACTTGTATATACAAATTCATATACCTAGGGGAACAAGGTACATGTATATGAGAAGGGAAGGGAACATATACCTTGAAATAGCAACCAGAATTTCAATAGAGATAGAGTACATCACACTAGAGTGGAGGAGACAGATTAATTGACCTGCGCATTTGCCTGTGGTCGTGTCAGTGGCTACCTGGTGCTGAGTAACTTCAAGACTTCTGTTCTCCCTCCTTAAGCCAGACCTGGTCCAGTCAGCCCATCAAACAAATGACACCTTGAAACAGAAGGTTGTCCTCTGTGAAGTGAGACACCTGGACAGCCTAGTCCAATCGTGGGCATAAAGAACTGGTAGAGGTACAGCTGGGAATGGACTAGGAAATGGATTATAGGGTAGGGTATCAGTGGTGGGAAGCTGCCTCATTTAGGGTGGAATCCTATGCCTGTCTGGCCAGGAAAAAAGCATCCTACAATGCCCAGTTTTCTGCAGCTAGCATTACATGGCCTTTTCTGCTCTATTTTTGCTGAGAGTCGTAGGGCATTTTCTGTCTAGACTTGCCCAGAATTGGGCCTTCCATGTGACTTTGTTTGCAAGTATGTAAATCTTGAAACCTTCCTGAATCGCAACGCATGGGTTCTGCAGCAGTGCTGCAAAAGGCACACTTAATAAATATGGCACAGTGACAAAGAAGAACACACTTCTTTGCTGGCTTTTGATAAATTCTAAGGGAAGGAATGTTACCCAAACCAAATAAAGTACAGCCTCATTTACCTGAACGCATTGGGAGACATCCAAACCATTCAGCACCGCGGTGGTGCAGATAAAGAGGCACACTCTATGTGACACGTTGATAGGTAACTTCATACACAATCTTCATGTGAAGACAAATGATTGCTTAGCACGGAGGATACTGATGGTTGATGCTACACTGCCATTACAGAAATGTTAAGCAGGCTTCGCTGAAGATACACCAAGGTGCCGGTTATGAACAATGCATCAACGTCTGAATGATGGTGAGTCTATTACATATTTATCTCTTTTGTCATATTAGAAAAAGGAAGTGTACCGGCCTGTAAGGCAGACAAGATTTTAACTTCTCAGTTCCTTAGGGTGACCTTCCCCAACCTGGTCCCCCCCAGATACTTTGGACTACAGTTTCCATTATTCCTGAATATTGTCTGTGCTGGCTGGGAAGCTGAAGGGTCTCTCTCTCTCTCTCTCTCTCTCTCTCTCTCTCTCTCTCTCTCTCTCTCTCTCTCTGCAGAGAAAACCTGTAGGATAGGAATTCCTTTTCCACTCATTCACTACTGCTCACCTGTTTAAATGGCAGTGCTAGTTGAAAAATTATGCCAAACTGTGATTAGCATAGGGTGGCCACTTACATATCACCAAAGAGGCATTGCAATAATCTGGGCTGCAGACAGGTCTGAGTGCGAGCTGCAGAAACTGCATGGTACAAAGAATGTCTGCATAGGGGTTATAAGCAAGCATCAGAGACTACAAAATTTATTGATGCCCGGAACCAAGCAGAGAGGGACAACTGTGCTCCTCGGAAGATACAGTTACCAATATTTGAATAAATCTTTAAAGCAGTGCTGCAAGACGCATTTCCCAACTTACTCATGTAGTCATTTCTGGTGGGGTGGGGTAGCATCACAGGAACCCCTCCCCATATTTGTTACAGAATTTAAACTTCACTAGGGGAATTAAGAGCCAATGTTACATGTGTCTAGAAGTCATGTCTTCTCTACATTTACTCTCTATAATTGATGCAAACCCCTCCTCTCAGTCCTGATCATAAACACCTCCTACATCCTCCGTACACTACCATACTATTCCCTGTACCAATTCTAGAGTAAAAATGGGAGCAGACACGTAAGTCCTAGATACCAATGCAATGCAATGTCTGTTACGGGTCTCCGTTTCGTGGCCCCTTGGATCACCAAATGAGTTTTCCTCTAATGTGCAGATAGGCATGGCTCCTCTGCTTCCTTTTCCTTGGGAGGTAAAGAAAAATGCTACTTTATTCTAAAAGAACAGTCAAGTTAGAAAAGGTGGGAACTGTCTCAACTGCTAAGTCTGACCCAGAAAGACTTAAACAAATCATTGTCTCCTAGCAAAAGATCTAGATGATCACCAACCAGATGTTAATATATGCAGCGGTGTCGATTTGCTTCACAAATGTGTTCTGTGATATAAATCAGCTTCAGGCTTATTGGCCGCTACCACTCCATTACTTCCTGCAACTCTTATTGCATGTTTCTGTTTTTATGGATGACTCCAAACAAAGACAGATATGACAAGCAATCAAATAAAATACACACACTGATATCTTTTCTCCCAGAGTAAACAAAAAGGAGCTGCTATATTTTCTATTTACTCCCCCAAGCATTACCTTTGTGAGAATACATCTCTGTAGGGGCTCCCATGTTGGAGGGCGATCCCATACCCTCGGTCGGCAATAGTGTTTCCAACAGTATAGAAGGAACAATCTGGGTCATTCAGAGCCACATATTCCAAAACCGCTGCATCCCATACAAAGGCATAATTTCCATATTTGACCTGGAACAAAAAAGGAAAAGAAATGTTCAGATGTTGCTTTGACAGTTTCATGAAGAGACAGCCTGAACTGAAATAGGAGGAAAATATTTGAGCTAGGTGAGAACAAATCTTTTCCTAAAAGAGCTGCCCCCAGTCTGGTGTTCACCAGATGTTTTGGACTATAATTCCCATCAGCCTGAACCAGCAGAGCCAATGGTCAAAACTGATGGGAGCTGAAGTCCAAACATTTGAAGAGCATCAGATTCAGGACAATTGTGCCAGCATGATTTTCATTTCAAATGCATTGATACTCATACCTGAAGCTCACTGTAATCCAAAATCCATTTGTTTCATGGATATCCCACCAATCTTCCATGATAGAGCTTAATGTACCTAGGAATCCTTGCAGAAAAGTGCTGGAAAAAACAATAGTAAGTGCTCCAAAAGAAGCTGTAAAAATGGGAGGAGATTTACTCTTTCCTCTGCATGGAGTAGCTGGAGAATTGGGAAAGTGTTGGAAAGCTGGGGGTGCTTTGGGAATTGTCAGTTCAACTTTGAAAAGCAAAAGGATCACGGTGCTAACTGGGTTGCCTTGTCCCCACATCCTTTGCTACTTTCCAGTGCCTTTTCAGTGCTTTCCAACTGACATCTTTGCAACTGGCCCCAGATACTGTGTGCAACTTAACCTGTGTGCAATATCGCTATGTAAATGTGTATTTATGTCACCTACTCTGCTTTGCTGCTCCCTTTGACAGACGAAACTGTCAAGAAATTGACCAGGCAAGACTACAAATATTGGAAAGCTGTAAGAACACACTTGCACATTTGCAAAAGTCGGTCCAAGAAAAAAATCTGGGGCCAGAAAAGCGGAAAAATGACAAAAAATAGTCAACACTCTAGTGCTACTTAGATATTTTTGAAGGTGCTTTCACTGGTGCTGGCTATGGAAAATGTTTTCACCACTCTTGCTGAGTGGCTTATTAACTGATTCTTGCAATGAAATAGCAGGCATAGGTTTTGATAACACAACAACATGCTATGGTTTGAACAACCCCAGAACAAACCATGGTTGTCAGGGTGGCTTATCAAAAAATAAGTCACCCCATAGGAACAGGACTGGGTTTTGTTGAAGAACATTCTGTCATACTCAGTTACCCAAAATGGGTTATCATATAATGTGACCCCTGTCAACATCCAATACGGAGACTGTTAGCAATATTCTCTGCATGCTGTTTGCTTTCTGGCTTTCTGGAAAGTCACATTCTTTTTTCCTTCTGATCCTGTTCCCTTTAATGCTCCAACCAATTACACTGGCTGCAAAGGAATGTGGAGGCAAACTCATAAATTGTACTGAGTCAATAAGGAATAAATATGTAACAGCCAAGTATAAAATAAACAATAGAAAACAGGCTGTCTGGGGCCAGGCAAACCAAAAGAGAATTCCCCTCCACCTGAAACAGAATATTAAATTACACTCTATCATTATATCACTTAGATTACAACTTGATGTTATAGCTGATATTTGCAGAATATGTTTACATGCAGGAGTTACTGAAGCAAAGCGCACAAAGGCCTGTCCTTCATGTCTGTGTCATAATGCACAGCAGGCTTTTGTTTGGGATGTATTATTCTGCCCCCAACCCCTCCATTCCAAAAAGCATAATCCATCTTCTCTGGAGTAAACAAATCAAGCCTGGAAAGAAACAATGCTTTCTTCATGGCCTTTTAGAACTGAAGATATATTTTTTGAGAGAAGATTTAGAGCAGACCTGAGGAAGGCACATGGCGTGGCTTTTGTTAGCTTCAGGCATTAAGACTTGTGCTCTGCATGACCATATCAACAGGCCAAATTTGACTTGAACAATTTATGCATTTCAGAAGAAGATTGGCCTTAGATACTTTGCTGATCGGTACCGGGTTCATCGCAAGACATTTTGATGCCTGAGGCAAAGGAAAGATGGTGCTCCTCACTCTTTCCTGTACAGAAGCTGAATGGACTTGAAGGTGACTTTTATTTCAAAGCATATTTGTGGGAGCATAGCCTGGTCTGTGTTGCACACAGAGTTCTAGATGGCAGTACACAATAGCAGCAGCAGCAAACATATGCCGGGCTTGCTTCTAAGGAGATGCTTTTTGAAAAGCAGACTACGGCAGTGTCTGATTTCTTAGGTGGTATAAATGGGAAGGTTACAGACTTCAGAAGTGCAGTGTCTTAGATGATACTTATACTTTGAGGGAAGGGAAAGTATCAGAACAAGTCTGTTGGTCAACCAAGTGAGTATCAGTAGAAAGCATTAACTGTTGGTTGGCCTATCTGCCAGGGAGAGAAAGAAAACAGAATTATGATTTGTTTCTAGGCAAACCTGCAGAATTCCATTCCCTGATACAATCAAGTGGTTCATTCCACTAAACCCTGTCCCCTGACTACAGAGGAGCTTGATTTCTTCCTTCTCCATTACTCTTTAATGGGGAATCACTCTAAAAATTCTCCCTGCAGTGTCAACATCTTCTCACATGCTCCACCATCCCTTCTCAACAAAAGACAATTCATACGCTCTGGTTCATCTTCTTCAGAAGTTCATGAGAACAGTCTCTGCACAGCTTTGCAGTCTTCTCCAAGCTTGAGGGCACTTGCATTTCATATGTCATTTGTGGGGAAAGGTTCTGTGCAGATATGGCTTTTCTCATCCAACTTGATCACTGAGCCAGCTGTGCTTTGGCCCATGTTTGAGATGGAAGTCTGTGATCTGGCTGGACTTGCACTGTAGTGTGTTCAGACCAGTGCAGGCTTGGGGAGCCAGAATAAAGGAGGGTAGATCATGAAAAGATACTGGATTTTCACACTCCATTAACAGATTCCACACACATCCCTATTTAGACAATGTTGATAAGGGGACTGGAGAATTAAGAAAGTAAATTCCAAGGTCCCTGAGTAAGTTTTATTAAATTATATTGAAGATCTATTGCTTAGACACAAGGGGCTGGAATGGCACTTTAGACCCATAGATGACCCTTGTTGCTAATGGCTTTAGAAGTAAAATGCACTGAAGAAGATGAATTTTAGACTCTTCTCCAGTCCCGCTATTGTCTGGCCCAGCAACTTGATATAAAAGCAAAACCTGCTCAAGATAGCATTCAAGCATTCTAATATCACTCACTGCTCATGGCAGATTTGTATTTCCGAATTCTACATTTCCACATCATTATGTTGCTGTTTCAGGTGGAAATAATGGCATTTCAGGGTGGCAGCATATTGTAATGCGGGGCACATGCCAACTCCACAGCACAGGGGAGCCGCAAAGCGAGATCGGCATGAAGGAACCCTATTGTCATTCAGCAGCAATCATGACTTTCCAGTCAATCAGGGCAGGATGTATTAGCACTACAAACTGTATCCTTCTCCTCTCCATCACACTTTGCTAGCATTAATGTATCCACTGCCACCAGGGAGAGGCTGCACAAAAAGGGGAAGAAATGTCTGAGCATATGATGAAAATCCCCGGCTCAGTATTACAAGCCGAACCAGATAGTGCCTGAGCTCAGAAAGGCCATCTCCACTTCTGCATTCAGCAAGAAAGATGATAGATTCATGGCTCTCCCCAAAACACAGCTCCTGATCATCGTCTCATTTTGTTTTAGACAACTTGGTATGACTTACTATAATACTGCATTCTATTTTGCTTTCTTGTTCTTTCTCTATCTATGGTGCAATGGTTAGAGTCTTGGACAGGGTCTTGGGAAATCCAGCTTCTAGTATCCACTGAGGACATGAAGCTCATGGGGCGACTCTAGGCCACTCACTGATTCTCAGCCTAATTTGCTTCACAGGGTTGTTGTGAAAATAAATGGAGAGGAAAAGGACCAGGTAAGGTTTCTTGGTTTTCTTAAAAGAGGGAAACTGGATAATTTTTTAATGTATTCATTTAGATTTTTATAAACCACCCCATTCTTATAGGCTCCAGCCAATTTACAAAAGATTAAAACGAACAATAATTAAAATTTAGACTAAAAACAAGCATTTCACTAATCAGTGAACTAACCCAGAAAGGCCTGTTGTAAGAGATTCATCTTTAACTCCCTCTTGAAAGTAGCAGTCTGGGATATCGGATGCACCTCTCCTGGTAAGCCGTTCCACAGTTTAGGGGCAACCACTGAGAAAGTCCTCTGGGTGGTTGACATTAATCTTGCAGAAGCAAACTTCAGAAGATTATCTCCCAAGGACCTTTGTGGGCAAGGCAGAATACACAGGCAAAGGTGCGCGTGAAGGTATTTTGGAACTGAGCCAGGAAAGGCTTTAGAGGTAATTGCCAACACCTTGTACTGCATCCGGAAATGTATTGGCAGTCAGTGCAGACTTTAATACTTTTAATTAAAAAACCTAATTATTATTATTTTTATATGGCTAGATACATAGTATTTTTATGGTGCTTTTAACCCCCCCTCAAAAAAAAAAAAAAAAAGGAAAGGAAAGGAAAGGGAAAAAGGATGCCTGGTTCAGCTTGCCTTCCCTTTTCTCTTTCTTACTCACAGAATAAATGAAGATATTAATAAAGAAGATTGTCAATAGGACAGCTGGAGTTTGCTATAGTCACCTTTCATCCCCTGGGAGGGGTAGTCCAATGGGGAGCAGGCCCCCACAATCCCGTCTCC
Source organism: Varanus komodoensis (assembly GCF_004798865.1). Classification (NCBI taxonomy): domain Eukaryota; kingdom Metazoa; phylum Chordata; class Lepidosauria; order Squamata; family Varanidae; genus Varanus; species Varanus komodoensis. The sequence continues at coordinate 16,363,130 of NW_025335568.1, read as the reverse complement.
CTCCCGTCTTCTTCCCCACAAGGGAATTTTGTTGTTAGCATTGTCCATGTGTGCGAGAATCCTCATAGAGGAAGGCCCTGATGCTTTCTCAGCCCACTCCGCTCCTCCTCCTTTCCCCAGGTAGTAGGTGTCAGTTAGGGGTCCCAGTGAAGAAGCCCCTTGGCCTTTTCCTTTGTCCTGCCACACTTTAATTAAACTTATTCGTGTATATACAAGGGACATTGCTAAACATGGCACCGCAACAACATGGATCAGGGTCACATGAGTGGGTATTAATGGTACAGGTCACAGCAACTTAGACTCATCAAATTGGAGCTACTCCAAGAACAAATTTGCTGCATCTGTTGGTTGCACTAACTCATTGGAGAGGAGGAGATGAAAGATTATGTGCGGTTTTATGACCACGCGCATGAGTTCATTTCTGACTTATAACAGTTTACCACGTGTGTACCTGAATCAGCTGTACATGTTTGTACAGTAAGGATGCATAGCAGACCCATATCTGTCTGAGAAAGCAATTTTATTTGGCTTACGGCAGTTATAATCAAGCTATGGTTAATATTTTGCTGATTTTTATTTGCAAGGAAAACAAGAGTATTTCAAAAGGTGTGTGTGAGAGAGACCTGCTCCATAAGCAACTGCTAAATTCCCCTTAAGTTTTTTATTTTGTTGTTCATCCAACATGAATGAATTACATGTTCCTTACTGAAGTCCTTATTTCTAGGTGTTAACAGGTTTATTAGAGACTGGAAGATCTCGGGAAGGGCTCAGACTGTTGAGTAAATATACTCCTGGGCACTGGATCACAGTCTGGAGTAGGTGTTCATGAGAAAAGAACTTCAGTTGTTTTTGTTAATGAAAATTCAGCCAGGTTGCATCTCCTGTACCTGACTGTGTACCTAAGCACAATCTGTGGCAGAAGTTTGTACATTTTAGTGACATGATTTATTCATGGAACAAATACAAATGCATATTTTTAAAGATTCACAGAAACATACTTCAATGGGATAAAATATGTTCATTTCAAAAAGTACACCCTGGTAAGTACAGTTGGAAAGTGCACGTGAAAATACACATGAATATTCATACAAAAAGAAAAAAAGCCCCTTGTGGTCTGATTGAGGTCTTCTGATCTCAAAGATTGTGAGTTTTGAGGTAAACTTCACTTGAGTTTTGCTGATTTGCACAAACCTAATCTTGAAAATATCACGGTTTCTGATGATATGCAAGTTTATCCCTGAGGTCTTCCCACACTTCTGATGGAACACTAAGAAGAGGCCTAAGGGTAATCGTGAAAGCAGCTGTGCAGACATAATCTGAAAAAACAAAACCAAACCCACAAAACCCCTGCCACAGTGTTCACCAACTTCATTCTGTTTTGGTTCAAATTGGTATCTTCTCTTTCACTGGGTGGACACTAAGATGAACACTGAGATCGTTGAGCATCTATCCAGGGTATTTTTACAGGAACATACCTCCCATTCATCAGAGCAGAATAAATAAGTATAAACATGGGGTACAGTCAGACACATTTACCAAAGTGTAGGAGCATACACACTCAGTTTCAGATGTACGCACAGACATTGAGTTGGAAGTGACCAAGAAGGCCACTGGGTCCAACCCCCTACTCTTGAAGGACACCAATGTACACCATCCCACTCAGACAACTGTCCAGTTTCACCTTGAATGTCTCTAGTGTAGGGGATCCCACAACCTCTCTAGGCAACTGGTTCCTTTGTCACATTGCTCTGACAGTGAGGAAACTTTCCCCAATGTCTAGCCTGAATCTGGTTTGTCGCAACTTGAACTGATTATTCCATGTCCTACATTATAGTATCCATGAGAAGAGATCTTAATCTTCCTTTTTGTGACAGTATTTGAAGTACATTTAAAGTGATATCATGTCCCCCCTCAGCCTTCTCAAGGCTGAACATGCCGATTTCTCTCAGTCTTTCCTCATAGGGCAGTATTTTCAAACCCTGGATCATTTTTCTTTCCTTCCTCTGGACCCTTTCTAATTTTTCTGCATCTTTCATAAATTTTGGTGCCCTGAACTGGACACAGTATTCTAGATGAGGTCTGACTAGTGAAGAGAATAGAGCAACTATTACTTCTCTTGATTTGAGAATAATAGTTCTATTAATGCATCACAAAATACATTTGCCCTCTAATGCTTGCAGTTGCATTGGGCCAAGCATTGGATTCAGATCTCAGACTGACAGATTTGGAGACTGGTCCAATATATTTCTTTTACCTTCAATGCTTTTGGAAATATTTTCAGACACCATGTTTTCAGCACTCATTGGTACAATCTTTTAGTAATTCCTGCAAATTTAATGGAATTTAACTGGGGGAGAAAAGGCCACTTCAGCTGTAAGAGGTTTGCGCTTCCCAGTTTTTAATCTTGCTTTCACATTGCTCAGATCCAGCAACATGCAACTGATGGTACCACAGATTCATTTCAGAGTCATATTCAGTGACACAACATTAAAGATAATGACCTCTGTTGCAAATGTCAAGTTGACTTCATGGCACAACAGGGACAACTTTCCGCACACACGCTGGTGCCACACAGCTTCTGTTGACTGAAATAAATGGAAGATGCACAGCAGCAGTGTTTGGTAGATTGCCCATACAGTTTTCCTTTAGAAAATACATGCCTTTTCCTAATCCTTCCTGCGTGTCACCACCACCAAGTGCTAACAAGGAGCAGGTCTGAGTGATTACTTAGATTCTCTTGAACCACATGAAACTGAACCTAGTGTCAGTTTCAGGAGGGGAAAATGGCATTGAGGTACAGCTAGAATAGCTAGAATTGCTTTCTCACCTGCCAAGCTCCTTTCAGAGAAGGCCTTGATACTTCTGTCATTGGAAGAGATCAGTTTTAACTCAACAACACTCAAACATTGTCTATGGAAAAGTTCTGCCTCACTGACCAGCTCATTAAAGACAACATGTGTGTGTTTCAGTGTGTGTATAGGACACCCAGAGAAGGCACTTTCAGGGTTGGTTTGCACATCAGTGCCTTGATGGCAGCAGCAAATTGTATGTGTGAATCCAAGTACCATATGCAGAAATTTCAGTTCCCATCATATTTCTTCCAATGCAACAAATGGTATTTCTTCACAGTCATATTATGACGGTGAACCATGAAGTGTTCAGTAACGGAGTGATAGGCACAAGTTCCTATGCAGTGACTCATGCTTTTCTTGCAACATAAGCTTCTGGAAGCAGCAGTCTAACTGTATGGATGTATGGAAGTGATGGAGAGGTCCATTTGTTCAATCCACAGTGAGCCCCATCACAATTCTAATCTAGAATTTAGAAGACCAGGCTATGAATAAGGTAAGGAAAGTACCACTTAGGGCTTATCCTGGCAACACTCAAATTAAAGGGGAGCAACAAGTCTCGAGATGGAGGAGCCCTTCTCAGTTTTCATTGCAGTACAAAGAAAAATTAATATTAGGCCGGGGTTGAAATATGAAACCTGGCTCTTTTCTTTACATTTGGTACTGTTGAACCATCCCCACAGACTGATGAATCTTCTGGAGGTGGGGAGAGGGTTCTTGGGGAAATAAGAGGACTGCCCTAGTTAATAACTGTTGAACTGAAGACTGACTTGCAAGACCAAAGACAGCAGATACCTCTCTTTCAAGACAATCATAACTAGCTGATGCTGGAATAATAATCATAATAAATATTGACTTATTTCCTAAAAAGCCATCAAGCAATCTAAAACAATAAAATAAGAACATGCAAAACAATAAAACATCAATACATTAAAACAATGTCATAAATAGAAAAGGCTGCAAGATTAAAAAGTTGTGTTTTCCCAGTCCAGGCTGCACACCTATGTTAGCTTCATAGCCACTGGCCACACACTTGCACATGGGACCAGTACAGTCCAAAGCCCAGCATGGTTAGCTCCTGGAACACGGAATGTCAAGCCACCTATTCTCTGTCAGCCTCCAGATCAGTCAAGACCCATGAGTATTTGAGCAATCCCCATTAGAATAGGTGGGCTTACTGATTGCCTGGCAAAGAAAGAAAGAAAGAAAGAAAGAAAGAAAGAAAGAAAGAAAGAAAGAAAGGAAGAAAGAAAGAAAATGGGAAGGGTCCAGTTGATAATTTTAGTTTCCTCTCTTCAAAATCAGTCAATCAACCAATCTTGCAGACTGGGGATCTCACGCTGTCATTTCTGCTGAGGATCATATTTGCAGATCAGCTCCGCGCAGCCACCACCAAGAGCTAATGGAACCAAAAGACAGACCAAGTGGGTGGTGAGGGGACAAAGGGTGAGGACAGAGTGGTGGGACCTCAGCTCCTGCATGCCTGTTTAAGGGGAGTATTTTTTTCCACTTCTGCTTGTGTTTTCTTTAATAATGATGAGAAGGTGAGGGAGGAGATGCATACTCTGCAAGGAAACTGTTTCATAAGTGTTTGGAAACAGGCTTCATTTTCATATGGGCAAATGTGGTCTCCACATGTTTAGAGGTTTTCTTCTGCATGGGATAATAGTATTTCATATCCTTTTCTTTAAAGAAGGGAGCTTGCCAGAGATCGGAGGGGTGGAATGGTGTGAGAAAGGGGAAAGTGGCAGGGCAAGACTACAGGACCACAGACCCACAGCCCTGCACTAATTTGTTTTCCTGCTTACTCCATTGGTGGACTTTCCCTTGCAGCATTTCTGAAACCTTCTTAATTTGCTGCTCAGCTCTGCTCAAGTGCTACCAAGGCTAGGTCTCTGCATGGAGAAGCACTGTCTGCTTCCTGCTGAGGTTGAAGGGCCATAGCGCAATGGCAGAAAAAGGTTTAATCCCCATCAGTGCCAGTAACAAAAGGTCCCATGTACCCTGGCAAGGGAAGCATCCTGCCAGGATGCAGGAGAAACTCTTCTAGGAAGAGGAGATCCACGCTCCCCATCCTGCCCTTCCAGATTTCCTAGACCACAATTTTCATTATCCCTACCGGTGTGGCCAGTGGCTGGGGAGGATTGGGACCTTAGTCCAACACAGCTGAGAGGTGCCAGATTAGGGAAGGATGGTTTAGACAAGGCTAAACTAGGCAAGACAACTATTGGTTCAGTATGAGGCAGCTCCGCATGTTTTTAGCCCTGGCAGATTGCCTGTGAAAGCCCTCATTGAACTAGTGTTGTTCCATCCAATCATGGTGGGGAAATGAAAGAGAGAGAGAAAGCAAGCATGCTAGGATTTTCCACAGCATTGAACTTCTTCCAGAAGAAACAGACCCTCCCCCCCCACCGCTTGTTCCTTGCTTTGCTGTTCTGCAACATAGTTTACTGATGGCTAAGAACTTCAGAGCTTTAGGGATGCTGTTAGATTAGACAGGCAGATCACAGAGATACATTCTACAGACAGAAATACAGAATGACACACTCTTTACCTTGGCTCACAGCTCCAGGCCAGCAGGCACGTGAGTGAATACAGGGAAAAGCCTCTGACTCCTCGTACATGCCAAATTTACCCAGCGCTGTAGATTGCCTCTGATCAGGTTTTTTCATGTGTCAGTTTTACTTACCTCCTTGTAGATGTCAGAGGCTGTTACTGTGAAATGCTTGCATGCCGCATCCGTTCCTTTTCTAAGCATTTCAGGAATGCATTTCAGAAGAGCAGCTGCACCAGCAGCAAATTGCCCCACAACATGACATTCACAGAGAAAAGCACACGCTTTCATCAGATGGACGCAGTGAAGAGTGTGTTGGGTGTTATTTGCACACACTTAGGGGAGCCAAATGTGTCTTGCACTTGCCCAAGTGGTGAAAAGTTCTGTGGTCACAGTGCAATGAAAAGATTTGATGAGACAAGAACAGAAATGCAACCATGTCATGTGTACTGCCTGATGGATTGACTTAACTAGATTTGATTTGATTTCTATCCTGATTTTCTACCCAAAAATAGGCTTGCAGGCATTATTAAAACTGACCAGAACAGTGACACATATTAAAAGACAATTAAAAGATGAGACTTAACAGATCTTAAAGCACCCCACTGAGCAAATCCATTTATGGGCCAAAGGCCTTCTTAAATAAAACTGTCATTGTTTGCTAGTGGAGGGAGAATAGGCAGGGAGCACATCAGCTTCCTTGGGAGGGAGCTCCACAGTTGGGCAAAAGGTCTTCTCTCAAATCTCCACCAAATGCACTCAAAATGATGAAGCTCTTTAGAAGCTCTTAAGAACTTCTCAAGCTTTTATGGAATAAGGCAGCTTTTCAGGTAGCCTCATCCCAAGTGATATACAGCAGGGGTCCCTACCTCTTTGGCCCATGAGCACAGTTGGGAATTTGAGAAACCACTGAAGGCATTCCCACAAAATACCTAAATGCCAAACCACTGTTTTAGCATTCACCCATCACTTGGATTGATCTTAAGCTGCACTTTATTTAGCAAAAACCTGTTTTATATCTACTGGATACTGCAATGTCTCTAAAAATGGATTGTCTAATGCAGCTAATTGCTGGCAGTGCCAAACTCTTCAAAGCCAGGCAAAGAAGCCAGGACACCTTTTGGTGGCCCTTTCCAATCTGGAAATAAAGTGCTGCATGATGTGGACAGCTGGCTGCCCAATTCTATAAAACTGCTGAGAAGGACAGGAAGACACCACATTGCAACAGCTTTTACGCTGCTGCACTTGCATCAGAAGGAACCCTGGTTGGTCAGTATCCATTTGAGGCATGTGGCTTAGCTGAACTTGAAGACTTCTACTCTGTAATTCTATGAAAGCAAGGCCCTCATCCATGGTAATAAAATGCATGCCATATCTATTTACAAACAGGTGTTGAAGGAATCAAAGTTCCCAGTTGTGCAGAATAGCTCTCAACAAACTCATATCTCAAGCACAGGCAGGTGGCAATGTTTTAACTGTAAAACACTGTTGGGGAAAAGATTTCAAGTAGACTTATTTTAAGCAAGTTATGTTTGTAGGAGTTTCAAGAGTCCAGCTTTCTTGAGGAATTTCACTGGGAAATTATGCATTTTTGTCTCTCCATTGACCTTCTACCCTAAATGTAGATTTGATGAAGTGAACATTATACATCTCATTATAGAACCTTTCTTTCTTCTGTCAAAATTTGGCCAAAATCCACAGAGCATAAATTAGATCAGTCATTGCTATCTGGTCTGCTTCGATTTGAATTTCTATTCCATTCTATTTTTATTTGGCCACCTAATGAGAAGGAAGGACTCCCTGGAGAAGAGCCAAATGCTGGGAACAATAGATGGCAAAAGAAGAAGGACGGCAGAGAATGAGGTGGCTAGATGGAGTCACTGAAGCAGTTGGTGTGAGCTTAGGTGGACTCCAGGGGATGGTGGAGGACAGGAAGGCCTGGAGGAATGTTGTCCACAGGGTCGCGATGGGTCGGACCTGACTTTGCGACTAACAACAACAACAACAAAAAACTAACTATGACATGGGCACTGTGATCCACTGTTACTCTCCAAACTCAGTAGATTATGGGCTTTCTATTGAGGGTAAAAGGGACACAGAGGTGAAAATTGTTTCCATACATCGTCTGTCCTGCCTGATTTCAGCCATCTAAATCTTCTGCCTAGAGCATGAAGAGGATAGTTGCAGGAGCCTCGTGGGTACCACATATCATGGGGTAGACTTGCTCCTTTCTTCCATGGCCCCTGGATTACCCAAAATGCTCTAGAGGTTGGCTCTTTGAGATTGGCTGCTCAAACCTGAAGCCACAGCTGGTGTAGTTCTTTCCATACTGGCTGCAAGGGCAGAGGGAAGGCACTCCATGGTGGGAGTCCCAGGAACAAGTTTGGAGCACATTTCCAAAGACTTGGGACTCTAGTCTCCTCTGTGGCTGTCTAGACTATGTCTGGCAGCCATAGGATTCCACCCTAAATATGTCTTTGCATATAACATGCAGTTTCTTAAAAAAATACAAATTGCATCAGCTGAAAAGTTGCTGTTAATTAATGGGATTAGGGCAGACATGGAATGACCTATCTTGTTGTTTAAATTCTCAACAGAGGTTCTATGTTACATTTTTATTTTACTCTTCAAACTGCTCCTAGTCGTCAATAAATTCTTCCATGCTGCTCTAAATCCGTTGGTCCTGGTAATAACAAATATTTTCCATTTTGTTGCCCAAGATATAAATCCAATAACATCCCTTCATCTGACCAGAACATTTTTCAACAATTCTTTAAAAAGCCTTGGATTGGGTTTAAACAGAACTGTACATTGTAGGATACTAGCCATGAGCTTGCATACCTTGGGCTTGATCATTAATTCAAAGGGATACTGCAGGCAAGAAATTAGGAGAAGACAGAATTGGAAGGGGAGCAATGAAGGAACTGGAAAATATAATCAAATGTAAGGATGCTTCACTGGAGAACAAAGTCAAGATCATCCAAACTATTGTATTCCTGATCACTCTGTATGGGTATGAAAGCTGGATGGTGAAGAAAGTTGACAGGAAGGGAATTGATGAATTCAAAACATGGTGCTGGAGGAGAACTTTGTGTCTACTCTGAACTGACAGAAGAATGTTCTAGAAGGGTCCTAGATCACATTAAGTCAGAAATTTCCCTGGGAACAAAAATGGCGAAAGTGAAGCTTTTGTGCTTTGAGTGCATCATGAGAAGAGGAAGAGGAAGAGGAAAGAACCAAGATAAAGAACAAGATAATTTGGAGGTCATTCATTCACAGGGTCCCCCTAAGCTGGAGATAACATGACAGTACATAAGAACAATAAGAGATGGAGAGAAGGGCATCTCCTCCGTCCTGCCAGGCTTGCATTAAGGGTTGAATTCAAGATTTTGCAAAAAAAGAGGAGTGCTGCGCCGATGGCCTACCAGGACCCCTCTTTAGGTAGCAATGTGTTTTACTTCAACTGTAAAGCACACAGCTAATATCCTATCCATTCGTCCCTGTAACCCCATGCCGTTACATCTGCTTCTACATTCTTGATACATTAGAGCGAGCCCCATTTCCCATAAAGCCCTGTTTGCCAACCCTGCTTAAAAACAAACAAACAAGTCAACAAACCAAACATGCACAGTTTTGTCGCTTAAACATCAGGGCTAGAAGAGTAAGCTGGCATTTGCTTCCATTGGCCTGATAACTAAGCACATATGCTTGGAATAAGCACTGCTTTATTGTAGATTGTCAATGACTGAACCTGCAACTTTGCATTTATATCCTGTCTCTTTTTCTCTTGCAAGAACCCCAGGTAGTTTACAAAGTTTTCCTCTCTGTTTTATCTTTACAGTAACAAACCTATGAGAGAGCTTAGGCCGAGAGTTCACAACCGGCCCAAAGTCACCCAGAGCCAAGTGGAGACTACAACCTAGATCTCCTAAGCCTCAGTCCAGTACTCTAACCATTAAACCACACTGGCTTATTGAGTGGTCTGGCCCATAACCAGAGTGCTCAGTGACTTCAGTACAATATTATAGTCTAAATACAGAACAGGTAACTGCAAGGCTGGGCTGAAGCAACCTATCATGAAACAGATACCCTTTGCACAGGCTAAGACTTTCCAAACACAGAGGAATGAAAGCCATTTCTGGAAGCTGTTCCCAGTCTCTGGTCCTAGGAAGGAGGTAGTGACACAAAGTGAGACTGCATGTTAATTTAAATGTGGCAATTTTGCTAGCCCTTCAGTGTTACAGCGTTTTCATGTAGATTTACCAAAACCAGGCTTTATCATGCTAGTTTGGAATTTCTAGTTCTATTCCAGGTTGACAACCAAAGGTAAAAAAAGGAGAGGATGCTGGAAGCAGATAGTTTGCTGGAATCATGCCTTTTCCTATCAAACAAACCCTTTCGTGATGGATGTTGGTTCAAAATGCATTGTATTATGCCATCAGTTACATGATGCCGGCACTATACCAATTTCAGCGTACTTTATCTATCAAACCCAGTGAAATTTATATCGAAGCAGATGTTTATTACACCATGTGACACATTTTATATCCATTATGTGATCTATGGTCTTCATTTTGGCAGGCTGCACAATATATCTTTCCTATAAGCACTTTTATTTGTTCTTATATATGTTTTGCCATATTTTATGTCCCAGCAGGTCTCCATTTGTGCCTTACAGCTCACTCAAGATGAAAGGCTATGCATAAACATTCTTATGGTCCAATGCATTTTCAGGGCATGTGAGAGCAAAATGTCACCCAATTGCATTTGATTTCAATTGGTTAAAATGGCAGAAGGCTTAATATGTCATTCTGCTTTGTGCCTTTCCTTCTAATGAACTCCGATGATTTGTAAGACAGAAACCAGAACAGGTAGAAGTTCCTGCAGGAAGGGGAGTGGCAGCATGGGAGTGGGTGAGGCTGCCCCTCTTTTCATAGTGTTTCTCTGCCATTTAAGTGCAGATTCACACAGAAGGCATGCTTGTTCTGTCAGCTGTGGTCCTTGACACTCAGGCACTGTTGCCAAGAGGCTTTGTATTAGATCCTTCCCGGTCATTGGGAACCTTTTTGGGCAGTGTTCATCAGTATCCTTGCAACTCACCGGCACTACATCTGCAAAGGGTTCCCCGTGAAAACAGAGCCAAGGTTCCAACTAGTGCAGAAGATCAGTGAGATTCATCCTCATTCCCTGACAAAGGAGGGAGCCAACACTCCCTGAAGTCAAGTGGAAGCTGCCAAACTACAGCCATGCCTACTAACTAGACATGCAACCCACCTCTGTCCCCATCACCAGAGAGATGGAACAGAGATGATAATGGGGCTGGCAGAAGGCCTGAATCAAAGACAGAGCTCACTTGTCATTCTGATGGCTCCATTCCCATAGCTCTTCAGGGTTGGGTGACTAATGTGAGTGACTGGTGCAGCTCTGTAAGGATGGCTTGTGTCTCCTTTCTTGGGAACCTCTTCCTGCTGCACTGGTCCTGCTAGAGAAGATCCCTACTGATCCAGGGTCACCTGAACTCTGCCACAGTGCCTTTAGTCTGCTAGAAACTTTTCCATCTCACCTATATGACAGAAGAGAGTACACAGAACAACACAAGTGCCTCCTGGCATTGCACTAGCAATCTGACTTCAGGCCTCTCATTAATACTTCCTGAAGAGAGCATAAGAAAAGTGGCATGCCCTACAATGTTTCTATCCACGTGTGTAGGATACATACAAGCATACCGCAAAGATATTCCATCTTGTGACATGGTGGGGAACACCCCTGCCTCTAATTTATGTTTCAACCAAAGTCCCTTGGTAGCAGTACAGGCTGGTATTGTACAGTTGCTTATCTATTGCTTTTATTACGGATGCATTGTATTTTGCTCTCTTCTTGATATAGTGCTGGTTATTTATGTGCCACTCCATGCTATTCTCCATAGAATACACAGTATGTTTTATTTGATTAAAAAGCACTCCTGGGGGGATAGGGAGGAACCTACATGCAGTAATCAACCATCCAGTAGCAGGAAAGTACAAGCTGAAGCAGCAATAAACAATTCTCCCCCATCTATGCACTGGCATCAAGCTCAGAAGACCTGGTGTTAATCTTGACCCCTTCTCCTTCTTCTGCAGACTAAGAAAGAAATAAAGCACGATTGCAGCCCAGATAGGATACACTCTGATGTGCTTTTCCAGGCACTTTCCCCATATAGACCAATGATTCCTAGGGAATTGATTTATGAAGCCATATTTTTGAACTGGAAATTGATACCGTTATACTGAGGAGTACTTACTTAAGCAAAATTAAATTGGGCTCCAATTTGTGGGGGGATGCCTTAATGGGGATCGTCCCTACCGCCATGGGTCGTGTCCATCTGACTATCCAGCTTTTGGTTGTCTACCCAGAGCAGGGGGCTAAAGCATGCGCCACGGACTTTGCAAACGGCATGCTGTTCGAACCTTGCTTTACTTTGCTCCTGCTCCAGTATCCAGACACTGGGCTAAATAGAGGAATGGAGGAAGAACTCTACAAAGATCCCTCGCCATACTCCGCCTAGCACTTGGGGGAGCATGATGATGGTGTGTGTGAGTTGCAGATCATGGTCTAAATCATTATTAATGCAAATAATTTACTAATTATTAAGGCACAATCCTACTGGGATGGCATAAATCACCAGACTCAGAGAACTGTGGCTTTCCTATGCATAGCAAGAGGGATGTGGAGACTGCTGCACTCATCTTACTCTACAAAGCACTCAGATGTGCATCTGAGTGGCATTTGGAGGTAGGACGAAAGGTGTGGCCGGGGTATGTCATAACTTGGTAGTGCCATCTCCTCTCCTCTCTGCTCCCCAGAATATCCCCAGAAGTCCTTCTGATGGTTGCTATTTATGGTCTTGGAGAAGCAGGCAACCTATTTCTTTCCATGCTGAGTGCAGGGAGTGGGAGATCTGGGGATGGATAAAGTCAGAGCGATTTTTAGATGTCATTGCTGGGAATCCAAAAAAATCCCGTGCCCATCAAGGCATGTATGTGCAAAGTGGCAATTTCTATGCTGGGAGTGAGCTTTGAGGTGAAATGTGTGATTTGGAACTGCAGCAAGGGTCAGCTAGTTCTGCAAAGTGAGAAGCTCATACCCTTAGCAGGGGCACTCCTGAAGTAATCTGTAAGCCTGGTTGCACATGTGAAAGGCCTTGCTGGGTTCCTAAGCAGCAGCTAAGAGTCATTCAGCTGCACAGATGTCAGTCTAAGATAAACATCTAGAACTAATGTCGGGTGGAATGCTAAAAATAGTAAGATCTTGTCAAGCTTGAGCAGAGAAATTCTGGGACAGCAAGACACCCACAGAACATGGTTAGCTAAGCTCTGCCAACCATACCTGCCAGATAGGTGGCTGTAAGACCTTAATATTGACTGCTTTGTTAGCTGAGAATAGAATTTCAATAAGAAATATGGTAGCTACAATTTCTATTATGCTTCTAATCATTTTAATCATATTGTAATTGGTGAAGGGTCCTGCTTGCTCCATTATTGCAACGTTTTATTATTCTTTAATACTGTTTGAGCAATGAATATATATTTTGTGGTACCTTGTTGTTTTATCTAGCTCGAGGGCTACTTCAGAGACCACTATCCATAAATTAATTATTGAAGCCCAGAACAGTCAGCTGGGATTTATAAAATTGTTGTTGAGTGGAGTCTGTTCATACAGCTGCTGTGTTTTCTCCTTGCCAGGAGGAGACATGGGCAAACCTGCTTAGCAAGGTTGTTTGCTTTTTCACGCTTAGAATGCAAAATGGCCTTCTGGTAGATCGAGAGTGATGCTGAGGGACTTTTGTTCAACTTCCTGACCATTGACCTGTCAAGTCATTGGGAGAGGTCATCTAGAGTTTTTAGGTTCAGTTTTGTGAGCAAGGATTGCCTGCTATTTTTCCCCTCCAGCAGAATTTGATGAAGCCTTGGAAGCACAGACTTCTTTTTGAGTTTTACTGGTCGCAAACAACATAAATCAAAGCAACATTATTTTTGAGATGTGGAAGAAGCATCTGCCCATCTAAAGAGCTGAATCCAGTCTGAGATATCCCATCCTTCTCTCCCTTTCAGAAAAGAGCATGAAGTCTAGATGGCAGAGATGTCTGTTTGCTTTGCCTGTTGTCACCTTACAGGGTCAAGAACCTCTCCCTCAATCTGCACACCCTCTGTCCTGAAATTCCTTCCTTCTTTTCCAAGGCCAGCTGGTTCTCACACTCTGTCTGTATATCTTCAATTTGTAACCTTGAAACTTCCAGGTCCTTTGCCCACCTCTGGCCCTTTTGCCTTGTCCTCTGAATCTGAAGAATCCATCTGGGAAGACTGTCATTCAAGAGCGATGGGCTAACAAAGTGAAGCTTAATCCCAGCAAGACAGAAGTACTTTTGGAGATGTGCGCCTGAATAAAGAGGGACTTGATCTGTGCTAGATGGCACAGATACAGTGATACAGTCTGCAATCTGGGTACACTTCAGGATTCACTGCTGAGCCTGGGAGACCAGGTTTTGGCAGTGGGCAAGACTACATTTGCACAATTAAAACTAGTGTGTCAGCTGCCCCTGTTCCTGGAGATGTTTGATTTGGGCACAGTGACACATGCCTTAGTTACACATTACACAGTGACACATATAGGTTATTGTAACAGCTTTGGATGGGGCTGCCTCTGATCACTGGACATGTTGGTACAGTTTGGGAATTCCAGCTGATTCAGAAAGCTGATGCCAGACTTCTGACGGACTGGCTACAGGGAGCATTGCTGAAACAGCATCACTGGCTTTCAGTGGTAGGCAAAAACTTTTTTTGTTCTGACACGCTTTTGGGAATAGCTCTCTTGTCTATAAAGTCTCTACTGTTCATTGCTGTTTTTCATTACTCTTAATTTTGGCACTTATATAATTTTACTCTTCTAACTGATTTAATTATATTTTAACATGTATATTTCTATTAATGTTTTAATTGGGTAAGTTTTTCATGTGGTAAGCTGCTTTGGGTCTCTGTGCTGGGAATAGGTGGAATATATATAACAACAGCTTAGCTCCTAGCATCTCTCCAGTGAACCATGTTGACTGAGCCATGCTGGAGAATGCAGGATTCTTTTCCCTTTCTAAACATGCAGAGGATTTTACCCTTAGGGAAATAAATTAATCAGATGGAGGGGGAATGCTTTTCCCATCGCGTTTCCTAGCAAGAGTTGCCTGCTAAAATGGATGGGACAATCCCTTCAGATGTAGCCATTGCTACTTTGTGTGACTTGACATGCCTTACATCAGGAATGTGGGGAACTGCTCCAGGTAGAACCGTATGTTGTTGTGTTACAATTCAGCAGGCTCTCAGACCTTCTTCATTAGATGATGAAGAAGGCTAATCTGGAGGACAAATAGACAAGGGACAGTTCAGAGAAGTGTAAAGTGTGCCACTGTGTTTACCCAATGTTTACACTCTGGGATCCATGCTATTTTAAGAAGTTGCACCCAGTTTGTGTCATGCCCTACTCCATCAATGCTTTCCTTAACCTACGAAATTCTCAAATAAATAATTGGCTAATCAACTTTTTATGGCCTGGGGCAGGGAAAGGAAAATTTACCTTGGTTTGCTCATGCAGTCACCTGCAGAAAAAAAGTGCAATGTATTTCCATGCATTCAACCTTGCAGCTGTGGATCTGCATTTGGATTTCCCCCTTCCCTTTCCCAGCTGGTGTGGAAAGACCTGGTTTTTCGTTTGTTTCAGGGTGGGGGATCCTGGGGATGAATCCCAGCAGCACCTCACTCTCCTTCTCTCCTGCTTTCTCCTGAAATCAGACATCTAATGCTTTGCAGAGCAGAGACACGGTGGGGCATTATGGGTAACCTCACTGGAACATATCCTAAGTAGGTGCATTTAAACAAACCACAATTAACATTAACCAAAGTTTACAACTGAGATCTCCAATGTGGCATTCACAAACACTTCTCTAGACATCTGCCAGGATTTCTGCTCCTCCTGAAATTAATTTTATTTCATAAGGTTTCTTAAAGACAGACATATTTACTTGGTGGATGGCATGCTACAAGGCAAGGTTCTACCATCCAGTGGCATCTTGATTCATGTTCAAAAGAGTAGTTTTAAATGACTGTATATTTCAAATTCAGATCTTCACAGATACATATTCTTCATCAAATTAGAAGAGATATAAGCCCGACTAAAATCATGCCCTTGTAAGACTAAAAGCACAATTTTCCTCCAGCATGTAAGTAGTTTTATTTCATTGCTCCAGCTGTTTGCCATGGCAGCATAAATTCAAGTAGATATATACCTGAACAAATATAAAATCCAGCATTCAGGCACATTCTCCAAACACAGAATATTTAAACTTTTGACATTACAGAATGTACTATTTCTGTTAATGCAATTTTTAATTGATTTTCTCAAGCAAATACACATATTTGGTAATCCGGCAATTTATCCCCTCAGCAGAAAAGCTAGCTTTTGATGGACTGAATCACAAATAATTCTACCAAGCAAAGCTTTTCAAAATTTAAATGCACCTATGTACTTAATTGGGTACGACAGCATGTAATACAGAGAGGCATAATGCATAACTGTTCTGAAAATTTGCACTCACTACTATAAATTACAGCCTATTCCACCACTGTTTCCGGTTTTCCCATTTTGCTATGTGTGCGCTAGATTTATGGCCTGACAAGTTTGCTTAATGCAAAACTAAGTGGCAAATACACTTTTGCCCACTGAATTCAGTGGACAAGCTTGCTTAAGTCCCTCAGTTCCAGCAAATTACACAGACCCAGGGCTATGACATCATCATGATGGGTCAATCTTCTGAGAAGGCTTGGTTGGAATCACCTCTACGTTGGAATGTGATGCTAAATATCCTGTTTGGGAAGAAAAGTTTAACTTCCCTCCCTTTACGTTGCATTAGAAGCAGATACTACCACAACTATCAAGAGCTTTAAAATCCTCCCCTGTTCCCCACTAAGAAAAGTCTGAAAAGGGAAGCTTGCCCTAGTCTGACCTAGTTCACACATAATGATAACACCTCGTTTTAAAATCCAGTGGGTTGCTGAGCATAAGTGAGACAGCATGGCTCCTTCATAGGCTGCGGAAGTAGACCACTGGGTGCTTAGGAGCAGCATGACTTAGCAATTGACCCATGGTTTGTTGTTGGGTGAACCCCAGGGCTGCTTCGCTTCAAAACTACCCGATTCAGTGATACCCAGCATGAGCCAAACGTGGTGTTCTAGGTAAAAGCGAAAGCGATACAAGCACAGGGGCTGACTCACATTCACCCATGCACGACAATCCATTTTTAAATAGATCCGTGGTGGTTGTGTGAGAACAAGAGAACTGAGTGGGACCATTGATGGTCCACTGATGCCATGGACTTGCAGCAGCTCTCCAAAGTTTCCGGCAGGATTCTTTCCCAATCATACTGGGCGATGCCAAGACTGAAACTGAGACACTTTGGATACAAGGCATGAGCTCTGCCACTTTGCTATGGGCTCTCCCTTCTTTTCCACTCTTAGGGCTGAGTCAACTGGTTAGCATCAGGGACATGCCTCACATTCCTTCTAGTTTGGCCCTATTTTATTAAGACAAATACTTCTCTAGTATAATGCTGATGAAGCTCTTTTGTCCATAGGGGTATTGTGGGAAATGCATACAGCCTCTCTTACATTTTTAAACAGCTGCTCATGAATTTCTAAGGCAAAAACATAACCTTTGTAATACTGGCAGCATTCCTGGAATGTATGATGTTATTGCCACTCACCTAACAAGCTCTTACCGAAAGATGCCTGTTTGTCATCGGGGTCCTTATAGCTGGGATGTCAGCAGTGCGCCTGACTTCACATAAAATTGTGCTGTCATTAAATGGCTGCACATGACATAGACTTGGGGATGTTTGTTCCCCTGCCCCGCCTTGGCTGTCTTGGCAACTGGCATCATCACAAATTCAATGGACTGAAGGTGCTTTGCAAAATGGGCCCGTCTTTAAATAGCACTTGCCCTGCTCTGCTTGTGATACTAATGAAGGCTGTCTCCCTCCACTTACTGTGTGTCTGCGCAGCTTTTCTCTGTGTGATTCAGAAGGCTTTTTTTTTTTTTCATCCTGTGTATATTTCACTCATGGTGTAAAGAATGCCCATGAGATTGCGTTGCACGGCAGGGATGCTTTCCAAAATGCAAATGAGCCACAAATTTATTCACTGTTCACAAAACACTTCAAAACTGCATCTTGTGACGATAGAGCTCACTCTTTAGAAGAACAACATTCCATACTATCTAGGCCCAATTTTGGAGATCACTAGGGAACAGCAGCACAAAACGGGACCTTTCACCTACTGTTTTAGCATAATGTAGTGTTCTTCCACATAGTGAAATTAAGTTATCACGTCCTCATAATTGGAAATAATGTGCAGATGCTGCATGGAGCGCTAGAGGCAATTATGGTATGAGGCTTCATGAGTGTGCATTTTGTTAAAGATGCAAAGCATTGTCTTTGACATGTAAGCTACTTAGGGCACGATCCAGTGAGCATGCCACAATCCTGTGACTTGGGAGGATTACAAGAACTGTATGCACAGTGGGAGATCCATGGAAGGGAAGCTGGCCTTTCCTCTCCTCCTGCCATGCTTGGAAAGGAGTGCCAAGCACTGCCAGATATGGCCTATGCTGGTGGAGAATGTTAATCCCTCCTCTGCCCACTCCTTGCCCCCAAAATGCTGCTTCCACAATTGTTCCTGTGACCTCAGAGCTGCAGCTGGCACAGTTCTTTCTGTGCTGGCTTCCAGGGTGTGGGAGCACCCTCCAGGTTTGAGTCCCAGCTGCAAGCTTGCAACAAGCTTCTGAGGTTGAGCCTTGGGCTCTGAAACATGCTCTAGATTTCTAGACTCATTTCTCCATTTCGTGTTTGCACTGAAAAGCCTCCCCTTCCCCTCCTCGCAAGCCATGATTTTCTACACAAATTACAAGTCCATTTCCACTGTTTCCATGCTGTTGTTTCTCTGCTCCTTTTCCCTTTGTCTTGCCTTCACTGTTCTTGACCTCACTGACTCTCAAGACCATTTTATCCCTTTGACTGTGATGTCCTATGAGGCTATGTTAATAATGCAGCATCAGTGATGGCAAAACCACGTAGGTCTCTGTACAGCCAATTCGATTAAATGGCAGTGCAGGCGAAAGAGATTGAGGACAATAAGGGCAACTAAGAAAAAGGGGAGCTATGCTGCAGTCGCTGGCACAGGATTAATAGTGCACTGGAAGCATCAAAACAAAGGAAATGTTAAGCAAAGTGCCTTGTTTCCAGTACTTCCTTTATCTGAGCAAAACGTGCTATTTCCATGGGGAATATTGTAATTTCTTTGTTACGTGCTGTCAAGTTGTCTCCAATTTCTGGCAACCCTATGAAGGACTGCTGTCCGGAATGTCCTGTCCTTGGCAGCCATGCTCAGTCCTTGTAAACTCAAGGCTGTGGGTTCCTCTATGGAGTCCATGCATCTCATAGTTGGCCTTCTCCTTCTTCCGCCTTTGCCTGGCATGATTGTCTTCTCCAGCGAATATTGTAATTAGGGAACATTAACTAGAGCCATAACAACCCACACATATGACTCCAGGGCATGAACTGAGGGCACATGATACAGTCACTTTGTTGAAGCTAAGCAGGTTTGGGTCTGATTAGTAAACGGATGGGAGAACCTCATGTTCTCATCCTTGAATTCCCAGATGGCACAAAGGCACAATACTGTCATGCTAACTAAATTAATGCTTGAATAAACACCCACAATGCACTGCGGTTTCCTTTGTATGTGAAATTGTATTTTGTGCTAATGGGGGAACAGTATATCAGAGGAATGAATGCATACAGATGGCTGTTCATCACATGGTACATTGCTACAAAGTAATACACATTTTTATGGCCATCTTATGAGAAGATTCTGGAAGAAGAGAAGCCAAATGACAGCTGATCCTGGCAACTTTGAACAGGCCTAGTTCTCTGTCCCTGATGTAGACATAGTTCTCTGTCCCTGATGTGGAAAGATAAGCAAAATAATGATGTTAAAATCTGCAAATGTAAGTTTTGCCATTTACTTTGGGGGAAGAACACAGAAAGTCTGTATCTGTGTGTGCAAAAGATAAAAAATGGAGGGAAATAAGCCATCATAGCTGTTCAGGTTGTAATGTCTCGCACACCAACAAGATCACACAGCAACAAAAACATTCATTTTAAAATATTCTGGGTTCTGGTTTAAAACACCACCATCACAAAATGGCTGTTTTCTTAGCTGTCTGATGCAAGCTGAACACTATTTGCAATGAGGCTATTAGGCCTCAGTTTTGCAGAGGCTTCTCATGATGAGTTGACAGGATGTAAGATACTAAATGTGGCTACTGAAAAAGCTGACAGGGGATTAGGCATCACTCCTGTCTTTGCTATCAAGCTTTCATGGGTGACTCCAGCTCAGGCATTATTTTGGAAAAAAGGTTAACTATCTGACACAAAACAACCAAAGTAAATCCACCTGCAGTCATTCATTCTGGAGTCATTCATGAGTCCTTGTGCCTTAGAATCCCAGAATGGACAGGTGTAAATGATTGGCAAATGCACCATGATCCACACTTCGCATTAGCCTCCTAATACCAGAAACCTTCTTCTTCAGCCATCTTTTTCTATTACTTTATTTATTTATAGTACAAATTTGCAAGGATACACATAATTCATCCCAGGTTCTCTGTGTGTTTGAGTTTTCACTGTATTTTTATGTATTTCCTTTGTTGTTGTTTTAATCCATTTTATTGTAAATTTAAAAAAAAACTGCTCATGTTTTTTAGCTTTCTTGAGCTTCATTTTCTCAATCTAAAGGTAGGGCTCCAAGTCAATCCATCATTCAACAATATAGATACACCCGCCTATGCTTTAGGATGGCTGGTTTGCCACCCCATGCTTCATTTTCCTCATTACTCTCTGGCTTCTACTTCTTCCCTTTCGACATACCTTCAGGTAGTGGGGAGTACGTGAGCCATGCCCACTTTTGCAAACAATGCTCAGTTGTTTTTACTGCTATTCAGTATATTACATTGGGTGAAAGATGATTGTGCCTCAGCATTTAGGTTACAATACTGACTGATTGATTGAAAACTTTTTTAGATCATCCCTTATTGAAATCTCAGGACAGTTTAACAATAAGACAATAAAATAAAATAAAACAAAGTACATTGTCCTGATCTGACAATAAAACCTATATTAAAACAACAGTCAGACATTAAAATGTTGGGAAAATAAAAAGGTTTTAGCCTGGTGCCGAAAAGAATAAAGTAAGGGTGCCAGGCGTACATCTCTGGGGAGCGTATTCCACCACTGGGGCACCTGGTTACCTTCTCTGGGTGACTACCCTCCTAATCTCCTTCAGTGAGGGCTCCTGGAGAAGGACTTCCATCCAGGCTCTTAAGGGGTGGGCAGGCACATATGGAAGGAGATGCTCCTTTAGGTAACCAGGTCTTAAGCCATTTAGGACTTTGTAGGTCACCACCAGCACTTTAAATTGGGCCTGAACTTCAACTAGTAGCCTGTCTAGGTGGTAAAGGACCAGCATTGCGCTCATACCTGCAGATCCCTCTTAACAACCTGGCAGCTCTATTCTGAACCAATTGAAGTATCCGGACCATCTTCAAGGGCAGCCCCATGTAGCGTGCATTACAGTAGTCCAATATGACCTCATGACCCAGGTCTACTTAATGCATGATGACTAAAGAGTGAATTCTATCCTGCACTTTCAAGCGATGTGTCTTGTGCTTTCTTTTCTGCTCTCATCCTTCACACACAGAACAGAATGGAATTGCAGCTCCATCCAGCCTTTGAGGTCTTTGCTATGGCGAACATCAATACTGGAATGGTTTAGACCCCAACATGGACCCAAGTTTAGGCACCTGCCAACATCTCTTGACTCTGTACTAAAGAAAAATGCAGCTAGACAACCCTGTGGAATTGCCTTAGGGTGGCTCTGTGTTCTCATTTATGGAGGACTGTCCTCTCTTTGAAGTTGCCCTCTATTTGAAGGTTTGTCCAATTTAATTACAGTTAAAAGATGTCAGAAGTACAGATGGAAAATCTGGTGGCATTCCCCAAAGACCTATTGCCACGCACTGAAGGAAGACAGTAGAGATGGGGCTGTTTTATCAACCACTGGCACTGGATTGGCCCTCTGTGTTCTGTGATTCCCCAGACCAGGAGTGTGCTTGAAATTTCTGTCTCTCTTTTAAGCAGCAGCCTCACTGGATGGAGGATCACTGCCAAGTGGCACTCAGCGTTTCCTTATTTATCATGCAGTCTGGCATAAAGATTCAGCTGATGAACACACTCTCCATATCCACATAATTGCTGCTTCTATTTGAGCTTACTGAGCCCAGCCGTAAGACCCACTTTTCTGATCCTTAACCAATTAAAACACAGGTTCCCATTTAGATAGGATTGGGCATCTAACCCCAACCCCAACCCATAACAAATTCCTATCCCATTCATATAATGCTGCAATCTGTATTTACAGTAGGTACGGTGTGCATGTGTGCATGTAATCTAGACATGTACTCATATGTTACATACCTTGATACTGTAAATCCTCCTAGCAGTTAGGGCTGGCCCTCCCATTAAGCACGGTGAGGTGCCCACATCAGGTGGCAGAGCAAATGTGCCACTCCCCATTGCAAAGGGGTGGCACTGCTCCAAGCTGGAACACGCACTGTGTTGCTGTGGCATTTGCAACTGTGAGAAAGCGGCTGGTGAGGGTCTGGGGAACACCCACCCATACTATGCTTAGGAGCAGCGAATGCAAGGGGAAGGTGGGCACATGATGGGGGAAGAACACACCCAGCGCAGTGAGAAGGGACACAACATGGTGGCAGAAATGGGTGACCTGGGCAGTGAGAGATCTCCTACCGGGACTGCCACAGTGCTGGTTCTCGCTGACCTTGGGATCAATTTCTCTTACTATTACAGTACTCTGTCCTGCCCTTATAGTTATCCCCAGGTTCTTAAAAGAACATGTCACACAGGGAAGCACAAATAACACTTTTTCTCAAATTAGAAGTCCTAGGGGAACTGCACAAGCAAATCCTGTATATTCTAGAGAAGGGCCCGAACCAAGAACTCAAGTAATCCGATGCAATGTGTTCTGTTCAAACCCTGCTTATGACTGACCCCAACAAATCTCAAAAGACCTGGACAAATCTGGACCTAAATACAGAGACACGGACATAGATGCAGGGAAATAAGTTTCCTTACATTTCTTCAAGCATGATTTGCAATGAAACCTCATTTCACCTCCTCATGGTATTCAGGCTGCAGCCAGGACAAAGGTGCCCTGAATGTCCAGGCCCCTACAAAGTGTCTGTCCTTCTGTTGCTTGCTTTCTGCAAATGCTTCGATTCCTTGGGCCTCTTCCAAATCAGCTCAGTCCCACATCCGTATATTCCCCTGATCCAATTTCTTGCTAGCAATTTCTGTAAACAAGTTCATGTCACCATATCCCCTTAGGCAATGTTTCATAGCATTTTTTTTAATGGAAAACAGTTAAAAGCCTGATCCTTCGAATATAACAGTCCTATGGACAATTTTGTGACACTTTCATGTGACAACCCTCTTTGAACACCACTGGAGGTATCATCAAATTGCCACCCACCCTGGATAATGCAGGCAGGTTAACTAATGTAGCCACAGTGTATCTGCCAGCAAATGAAAATAAATAAATAAATAATCTTCATTCCAATTAGAATAAGAAAAGCAAGAAAGGAAAACAAGCCCAGGGCCAACATTTCTGCCATTGTTTGTGTACCTGAGTAGGAGTCTGAATATTAATGTCCTGGGTTTGAGAGACTGAGACAAGCTTCTTTTGTTGTGAAATTCTAGAGCTTTATATCTCTTGACAGTAATTCACAGTTTTCCTACTGGCTAAATATTTTGTATACCAAGTTAAATGCATTAAGGTATTATTTAAGGACATCATGATTCTCCCCTATTTAGTTTGAGAACATACTTTTTTCAAAGCAGATGACTGTGGGGGAAACAGACAGTGTAAACTGGGATTGGATTCATTGGATCTCATAAAGGAATGGCAGAGAATAGTAACAACAACCATGAGTTGGTCCAGATGGGCAGAGTAATCCTAGACAGCATCCAGAAGGCTAAAAGGTTTTCCAGATATCTAGCTATAAGGTTAGCTTCAAAATCTCTCCAACCTTACAACCAGGAACCTACACTTGGATATCTCTTGACCCTTGCAGTCAGAATGGTAAGGATGATGACAGAGGTTTCTTTGAGGTTATGAGACCTCATAGAAGAGATTTTGGGGTGTTCTGGTGTGCAGAAGGAGGAGGAGGAGACCAAAACCAGCAGTGTGCTTTCATTCACTTTGCAGTCCTCTCATCCTGCCTAAGATGCCCATAGTCCTCAAAGTTTGGAGGACTGCCCATGGAGTGACTCAAACTTAGGTCCCATTGGAATTGGCTAAGACTGACAAATCTATACATGAGAGGTGTTGACTTGAAGCCTTTGATCTAGAAACTTTTTCACCTAATCTTTGATGTTCTAATGCTGGATGCCATAATGCTCTGGTGCTTGCATAGGTTCTACTGTACAATACAAGGTATAGTGCCACTGTCGAGTAGTATTTCCCATCCTTTCCTTTTTTATGGAGCAAACCAGTTTTAGAATGATCGTCTTGAACTTCTGATAAAATCATATGGCTAGAAGTTTCCAGGAGACCACCCGATCCACCATTATAAGGCCAGTTATCTTTCAGTAAAGAGCAACCTTTAGAAAACCTCCAAGAAAAAAAGATTCCACAACCTCTTTAGGCAATTTGGATCACTGCTGAACTGCTCTTATAGGACAGAGCTTCTTTGATTTGTCAAATAACAATCGGGATGACAGGATCTGAGACGGAACAGAAGAAGAATCTGTAGCTTCTACTTCTGTTACAGTAGTTCAAAAGATGCGGTGCAACTTGCCAGTTTGCAGCCAGGTAACATCATTCTTCTTAAAACCAAACTCAGCTATTCACTTGCAAAGCAAAACAGATAAATGCATAGATATATATTCAAAAGAAAACTTGTCACATTAGCTTATTTTTTAAAGAACAAAAACAAAGAAAGGATTTGAAAAACTAAATTATTGAAGAACTGTATGTAGGGCTTCTCTTGAAGATGGTCCACAAAGAATAGGGCAGCGTGATTGCTGATAAGGACCATTTCTCATGGACATAGCACACCTGTCTTCCATTGGCTGCACTTTCTGCCTGTTCCTGTCTGGACCAAATTCAAGGTATTAAATAAGTCCTACAAAGCCTTAAATGGCCTGGAAAAAACTTTCTTTTTCCAACATCTAGATTATTTATGCACTGTTTTTAATTATATGAACATATGTTTTATTTATATTTATTTTTATTGTGGTTTTATTTTATTTATTTATTAATGCTATTTGTTGATGTCATATTGTAATGGATAAGTGGGTTTTAAACAAATGCAATAAATAAAAAAGAAACAAATAAATAAATAAGAAATCACATTAGGTTGTAATATATTATGTCAACCAATTTTCAAAGATGTTCTGATGATTATTTTACATGATGCCAACACTCTTGTTCTACAGATCAGAACAAAGAATCCATCAATTCAGAAGAGCTTCTCAATTCATTAAGGAAAAAGGCAGAATAATGTCCTTACCTTATGAATGCCTGCTTGGGACTCCTGAACGTTATTCTCAGACCCGTTACTTCGATTAATCATCTGCCACAGTTTGGAATACATGTTGTTCTTCTCAAAAGGGTTCATTCCTTTCACCCGGACATGCTCGTAGACTGCAGAATCCAAAACAGTGCCATAAGGAATATCAGTCTGCCTGGAGAGATCCTGAAGAGACCTTAAGTGTTGGTGAAGATAAGAAACACAGGAGACATGATTCAACATTTTCAGGCTACTGGCAAGCAAAGGGCAACATGTATGACGACAGCTGTCAAGTCATTTCTATTTTGTTTTATATTATTCTTAAAAGTCAAAGCAAGGCTAAGAGAATTGCCTTTATAGTTTAAGGCACAAGGGAAACTATAGAGCTAGAGGGGAAAGGAGAAGAAAGAAAAGATAATGGATTTTTTAAACAACAGAGACCTGAAAAAAATCAGTGCTGTGTTAGTCATTTTATTTTAAAGGGCAAAATAGGACAGGGGGATAGATTTTTTTTAGGAGGTCATTTATTTTAGTCATATCTCACCTTTAAGATTCAAAGATTTCACAAAGGTGACACCCAATCATAAAGAACGGAACTGATAAGTAACCGTTTAAAAGCTAAAATCGTGAAATGGATCAAAAATGGGCTGGATCCAACCAATGGTCATGTGAAAATGGAATAGAAACCAGTAGCAAAGCAGAGAGCAACTGTGGAACATTTTTCCCTCATAAGAAAATAAGAAGATGTTGCTCCATCAAGTCAGCATTTTGTTCACTCAAGTGGCAAGCCAGTTGACTGGGGATGGACCAAAAGTAGGATGTAAATGCAAGAGCATCATTTGGTTTCTTTTCCCCAGCAACTGATATGTATAGGCATACTGCTCTGATATGGAAAACATATAAATGACAAGTAGCCATTTATATCCCCATTTTCATTGAATTTATCTAAACCCATTCGGAAGCCATCAGGCCGGTGGCCAACAGTACATCTTGTGGTCACTTCCACAATTTAGCTATGCACTGCATGGAGATTGATTTTATTTATCCTTCTTGAGTCTCCCAGCTACAACTTCAACTTCATGACTCCAGATCCCAGTTTTGTGAAGAAAACATCTCTTACTTATGGACCAGCAAAACTGAATTGCATCTCAAAACTTGTATTGACCTGAGGCCATATCAGATCACTTTGTTTTTTTCCTTTCAGATGAACATTCTATGCTAATGTTTGCATTTGTTTTTCCAAATGTCCACATCAACTGCATTCATCTTTGAGATGTACACAGATCATTCTCACTGACTGAAGCACGTGTGTGTATTTTCCAAAGTAACCATTTTTTATACACATTTTCGTTGTCCATATAATTAAACACTTTGTGTGTGTGTGGGAGGACGCATTGAAAAGACGGAAAGCCTGGAACTTTATATGGACTTTCATTGCTGATTGCATCAGAGTCAGAATTCAGCCTGGAAGGTGAACCAGTAAAATCTGATATAAACAAATCCATCCCTACATTCCTACATACTTTTATCATGTCTCATTCATCTCACCGTAACCTTTTCTCAGTGGTATTTTGCTCTAGGCCCCTGATGATTTTATTTGGCCTATTCTTGAGAGGGGAAACCCTCCAAAAGAAATTTAGGGAAGAGAGCAAGAGGCACACCTCCCCTCTCCTTGCTACTGGAGGTCATGGACTGCAGAATCCATAACAGAATAGAGCTAATTTTGATGTAGGTGGAGCAAGAGTGGAGCACATAATATTTGCCACTAAAGGGATCATTCCTATGTTTTGATGTGGTAGAGTAATCAGAAGGAGGTTGGAACACATTGATTTTTCATGTTGAATGCTCCTTTATGTCATATGAAGAGATCTAGAAGATCAGGGAAAACCTTAACTATTAGAACTGGCCCCAATCTGAGGACATCTAGCTCACCTTCCACACGAGCCTCTATCGTCAACAAAGAGCTGCTATGTGAAATAAATGGATTACATTTATATCAAATGGGGTTCAAATCAAATTTGGATAACTTTTGGTCTGATGTCCATCCTGAGTATTGCCTATTGAGTGAGGAGCAGGAATTTGGACTTTCAAGGTCTCCTAGTGAAGTTTCTCAGACAGAGAAGGGGTGGAAGGAGCTCCAGGAGGGGAGGGGGAGCAGACACAAGAGCTGGTCCTTGACCCAGTCAGAGTGCAATGGGAAAAGCTTGTGGGCCAGTTAGAGGGTCTCTGGCAGTGGTGCTGTCTTGCTCTCAGGAGGTGAGACACACCTTGAGGGTGGAGTCAGAAGCTTTACTGGAAGGGAGGGATAGAGGGAGGTTTCCTGTTTGGATCCAACTCTTTACATGAGCAGAGACTTCTCCCTCAGGCATGATAGAAGGCTATTGAAAGTGCATAGTGCTCTCTACTATGTACTGTTACATTTCAAGGAAAGGACTGCCTTCCAAAGGACTGTCTTGAGTTTGATAACCAGAAGGAAGAAAGGAATGCAGGAACCAGTTCACAAGACACTGTGTCTACTCCATCACATTCCTGATGGACTAGTCCTGCCACTCTGCTTGCACTGGAGCTGAATGCCAGCAGCTGGGAGAAGGCTGAACTTGCAGAGCCTTCTCATGTGATTTGGACCCCTGATCAAGCCCAGCGTGCTCAGCCCCATATCATGGAGGGCTGCCTCACTGAAGTGCTAGGGGTGCATCGGAGGCGTGGGGCCAATGAAGCCATCTGCCCTCAACTGAGAATCAGCTCAGTGATAATGATCGAATTCTATTGCCTTCCATGTCAAGAATTCCATTTGTGCAGGGGAATCACTCTACATAGGGAAGCTCTTCCCTGCTACTTGCAATTACGACAAATAATGGCTTTGTTCATGTGGGAGAGAGAAGGAAGGTGGTTACTCACACTCGGCAATACCAGACCTATTAACAGTGATGAAAATGGTGGCTTCTGTGGGAAAGGGTACAAACTGCAACTGTAGCCTAAAAGGCTTCAGTTTTGACCTCAGACCTTATCAGAGTTAGTGGATCAGCAGGAAGTCTCCTGGCCTCCTTGCTGCCTTGTTACTCTGCTGCCTGATACACTGGGTCCCATCGGCTTCTGGTCTGTCCAGGACAAGACAAATCCAGGCTTAGCTGTACCTCTGACAGAGACCCAAGTTCTGATCAGGTAGCATTAAGTGTTCACTCAAGAAGTGAACAGGGATGCATGCAATCACATCTGATTTTTTCCCTCTCCAGTCATTCCACATTGAGCACCCATTGATGTACAACCAGGCACATAAAGTTGCACATGTATACATTCATTCTGACTCAAAGCTGAACATGGGTGGACAGGACTTGCCACCACACTTCACTCCACTAGCCCATGAGCATTTGCGAAAGCCTGGATGTCACCGGAAGAGGGAAACTCATTCCAGACCCAAGCTTCCTTTTTAGGTACAGTAAAGGTCTTTCACAAGTGCTTTGATGAAGTTTATATTATTTGAACACAAATGCAACAATAGGGATCCTGTTACACTCCTTTATTTATTTATTTAGAAAATTTCTATGCCGCCCCATTCGCCGAAGCCTCAGGGTGACTCACAAAACATTAAAATATAATACAGTAAAAATATAAAATGAATTAACAATATAAAACAAGTTACCCTGGCCAAAGAATAAAATATGGAAATAATATTAGCAATTAAAATGACTTTTGAATAAAAAGGTCTTTGCCTGGCACCGAAAAACAAATAACGACGGCGTCAGGCGGACCTCTCTGGGGAGCGCATTCCATAGATTGGGCGCCACCGCAGAGAAAGCCCTCCTCTGAGTACCTACCCTCCTAATTTCCTTCATGGAGGGTTCCCGGAGAAGGGCCTCTTCTGCAGATCTCAGGGGGCGAGCGGGCGTATATGGATGTAAGCACTCCTTCAGGTAGCCAGGACCCAAGCCGTTTAGGGCTTTATAGGTCATCACCAACGCCTTTGAATTGGGCCCAGACTTCAATGGGAAGCCAGTGAAGCTGACGGAGGACTGGAGTCATGTGAACATAACACCCAGTCCCCATCAGCAGCCTGGCAGCTCTATTTTGAACCAATTGAAGTATCCGGACCAACTTCAAGGGTAGCCCCACGTAGAGCGCGTTACAGAAGTCAAGACGGGAAGTTACCAACGCGTGTGTCACCGTCGCCAGGCAGTCAAACTCCAGGTAGGGGCGCAGCTGATGGATCAGCCGAAGCTGAAGGAAAACGCTCCTCGCCACTGCTGTCACCTGAGCTTCCAATGAAAGCTCTGGGTCGAGGAGCACTCCTAAGCTGCGGACCTTGTCCCTAAGAGGGAATGCAACCCCATTCAGGATTAGGTTCAATTCACCCTCTCCGAAGCCCAATCCGTCAACCAACAGGACCTCTGTCTTGTCTGGATTGAGCTTCAGTTTACTGGCCCTCATCCAGCCCATTACCTCGGCCAGGCTCCGGTTCAGCACAGCCACTGCCTCACCTGGATTGGTGAAAAACGAGAGGCAGAGCTGGGTATCATCAGCATACTGATGGGTCTGCAGCCCACACCTCCTGATGACCTCTCCCAGAGGTTTCATGTAGATGTTAAACAGCAAAGGGGACAAAATGGACCCCTGTGGTACTCCATGGCATAGCTGCCATGGCGCAGAGCCATAGTCCCCCAGCACCACCTTCTGGAATCGGTCATTGAGATAGGAGCGGAACCACTGCAAAGCAGTGTCTCCGACCCCCAATCCCGCGAGCCTATCCAGAAGGATACCATGGTCGATGGTATCGAAAGCCACTGAGAGGTCCAGAAAATCCAACAGGAATGCACTCCCCCTGTCCTTCTCCCTGCGCAGGGCGACCAAGGCAGATTCAGTACCGTACCCGGGTCCGAAGCTGGACTGAAATGGGTCCAGACAATCAGTTTCATCCAAGAGAGCTTGGAGTTGTCCCACCACCACTCGCTCCAACACCTTGCCCAGAAACGGGATGTTGGCCACTGGTCTATAATTAGTGGCCATCTCTGGATCCAGTGACGCTTTCTTCAGGACCGGTCGGACTACCGCCTCCTTTAAAGGGGCAGGTACCCAACCCTCCCTCAGAGAAGCGTTAACCACTTCCAAGATCCAGGTCCCAATCCCGTGCTTGGAATTATTTATTAACCAAGACAGGCAAGGGTCCAAAAGGC